>NC_080695.1:61150094-61465140 GCF_030445035.2 Dasypus novemcinctus
TTGAGATCTCAGAAAACTGGACTCAGTCTCATTGGGTGAGTAGCAGAGTTAAGACAGAAACTAAAATCTCAACCTTGAAGTGTGCCTGCTGTTCAAGTTGATTGGAAAGGAGTGGGAACCTGAGGACTGGGTTGGAGACCTTTGAGTTGATGATGATGATGGCCGTGGGGACACTGAAACCCTAAAGCCTGCTGAGACTTTGCCAGATAGACCTGTAATGCTCTGCCCTGAGGAGAGAGCCGTCTGACCTGCTCCCCATCCTGAGGAGAGGACCACCCAACCTCAAGCCTACCCCAAGGAGTCCCAGCAGCCTCCCCCCTGCCCTAAGGAAACAACCACCCAACCCAGCCCTGCCCTGAGGAGTCTGCCATCCAACCTTACCTGAAGAGATTTAATCCTGTCTCACCAGAGGAAACTGCAAGAAAGTGTCCTGAGGTAGTGGCTTGCAAGACACTTCTTTTTTTTTTTTTTTTTTTTTAAAGATTATTTTTTTTCAAAGATTTATTTCTTATTTATTTCTCTCCCCTTCCCTGCCCTCCCCCCCCCCCCCCCAGCTGTCTGCTCTCTGTGTCCATTCACTGTATGTTCTTCTGTGACCGCTTCTATCCTTATCAGTGGCACTGGGAATCTGTGGTGTTTTTTTTGTTGCATCATCTTGCTGTGTTAGCTCTCCGTGTGTGCTGTACCATTCCTGGGCAGGCTGCACTTTCTTTCATGCTGGGCGGCTCTCCTTACGGGGCACACTCCTTGCATGTGGGGCTGCCCTACGCGGGGGACACCTCTGTGTGGCAGGGCACTCCTTGTGCGCATCAGCACTGCTCGTGGGCCAGCTCCACACGGGTCAAGGAGGCCTGGGGTTTGAACCGCGGACCTCCCATGTGGTAGGTGGATGCCCTAACCACTGGGCCAAGTCCGCTTCCCCAGGACACCTCTAATTCCTCTTACCCACCCCAACCAACCCTCGTTTCTCCCAAACCTATAACTAAAATCACAAGAAGCCCCCAAATGCAAAGTAAGTACAAAGTGTGACCGAGTGTATACTCCAAAAGAACTGCATGAGTTTTCCAATTTATGTAGACAGAAATCAGGGGACTGTGTGTGAGAATTGATATTAAGGATGTGGGATAATGGTGGAGGGAATATAGGTGGAGCAGGCTGAATTTACTGATATGGGCCCACGAAGCAGAGTAGCTTGAGGGGTTAGAAAGGGCTCCAACAGTTTGTTTGGGTGGCTGGCTAAAACATGGACCAAAGGATGGCCTACAATGACTGAAGCTGAAAGGCCAGATTTACCCTGGTATACTGTAGAGAGGATCCAAAGGCTTAAAGAGATTGGAATGCTAGATTGGATTTACTACCTAAGACCTGTCCACCTACCCCAGGATAGAGGACACAACTTTCAGCAAAACCATGAGGAATAAATTCATGAGACTCCATCTTCCCTGAAGAGTTCTATGGTTGCTTTACTCTGTAATCCGGATATTACTGTTGGAACTGCTGTCATGGAACTAGGATCCTTAAGCACTATGGGGATGACTGGATCCCAGGCTGGCAGAAGCCAAGTAGCAGCACTTAATTACCAAAGACAAGGTGGGCACGGCTACAATGAAAGGCAGACTCGAAGCAGCAATGAAAAGCATCTGGGTTGCACAGACCTATGGGGTTGGCATGTAGATCCTGGGGTACATAGAAGTAAAATAAATGGGCAATCTACTAACTTCCCACTTGATCTATATAAGCAGAGGAATTCTAGGTTGAGTGAACAAACCCTGACTTGAATTATAGAAACGGGGAGTCATGGCCCCTTAATCAATTCCCAGACTTGAGACAGTTTACAGACCCAGTAACCCCTTGAATGAAGGGAAGGCCAGGACCCCTAGGAGAAGGATTCTGTTACACTGCCAACAATTTATACTGTTAATCTTCCTCCCAGCTTTCCCCAAGGAGACTGACAGTCTTTTGCCAGGGTAATCATGCACTGTGGAAAAGGAAATAATCAGACATTTCAGGGATTATTAGACACTGGCTCAGAAGTGACGATTCCAGGAAACATTACTGTGGTCTCCCAATCAGAGGAGGGGCCTGTGGGCATCAGGTGATTGATGGAGCTTTAGCTCTGGTCTCTCTCACAGTGGCTTCAGTGGGTGCCCAGATTCCATGGTTATTTCCCCAGTTCCAGAGTACATAATTGGAATAGACAAACTTGGCAACTGGCAGAATCTCCACATTGGATGCCTGACTTGTGGAGTGAGGGCTATTATAGTAGGAAAGACCCAGTAAAAATCACTAGAATACCCCTCCCTAGCAAAATAATAAATGCAATACTGGATTCCTGGAGGGTTTGTAGAGATTAGTGCAGCCATCAATGATCTGAAGGGGTAGTGATTCCCTCCACATCCCCATTCAACTCTCCTTTCCGACGTGTGCAGAAAACAGGTGGATCTTGGAGGATGGGCAGTGGATTATCATAAACTTAATCTGGTAGTGACTCCAATTGTAGCTGCTGTTCCAGATGTGGTATCATTGTTTGAGCAAATCAACACATTCCCTTGCACCTGGTATGCAGCTATTGATCTAGCAAATGCCTTTTTCTCAATTGCCATTAGTAAGGACCACCAGAAACAGTTTGCTTTCAGCTGGCAAGACCAGCAATATACCTTCACTCTCCTGCCTCACAGTAGATCAACTCTCTAGCCCTGTCGTATTTTCTGCTAGGACTTTGATTGTCTCTCCAAGACATCTCACTGGTCCATTATATTGATGATATCATGCTGTTTGGATCTAGTGAGCAAGAAGTAGCAAAAACTCTAGACTTATTGGTAAGGTACTTACATGAGAGAGGATGGGAGATAAATCCAACAAATATACAGGGGCCTTCCATCTCAGTGAAATTTCTAGGTGTCCAGTGGTGTGGGGCATGTTGAGATATCCCTTCTAAAGTGAAGGATAAGCTGTTGTACCTGGCCCTTCCTATGACCAAAATAGAGGCATAATGCTTAGTTGGTGTATTAGCCAGGGTTCTCAAGAGAAACAGAATCAACAAGGGATATCTGTTAATCATATGCAATTTTATAAAAGTCTCTGATGTGACCGTGGGGACGACGCACAAGTCCAGGTTCCACAGGCAGGCTGCAACCAGGGGCTCCACTGAAAGTCCAATGAAGGTTCTTGACGAGTTCTGGGACCCGTTGGCTGCCCAAAGACGAACTGGGAAATTCTGACTCAATATTGGAATCACTTCCCCTTTTAAGGCATTCAGCTGATTGGATAAAGTGTCAGTCATTGCTGATGGCAATCTCCTTGATTGATGTAATTGTAATCAGCTATCTATGATTTACCACTTCAGTGAAGTCAACGGTGACTAAAATCCATAAATGCCCTTGTATTACAGTTAGCCCACTGCTTGCTTGACCAAACAACTGGGCACAATTACCTGGCCAAGTTAACATAATAGCCTAACCATCATAGTCTACCCCTTGTCAACTCAGCAACTGTACACATTACGTTAAATCATACCCAGTCTCTAAGTAAAAACAATAACAGACATGCATATATATATATTTCCGCCTAACAATGTTAAGCTCTCCTGCATATAATCGGAAATGCATTAATTCCATACAGAATAGGGTGCAAGGTCTTGGGTAATATTCATTCTCAAACTTGACATCCTCAAATATTTTGACATGAAACTGATACAACTTGTTAAATGATAAGGGGAAAGTTTGGGGAAGAAGACAAATTCATTTTGTATACATATACAGTCATCATCATAATGAAACAAGCAAGAAAGATCCATGACCATTATAGTCCTTGTTTCTATAACTGGTCACATGGTCAAAATTCATATTTATCACTAACTTCTTCCACTACCCATTCCTTGCTTCCATTACCCTCAGCAAGCACTTCAACTGGCCATGGTTCATTACCTGGTGGGGTGACTCAAATTTTCATTCCTGAAGATTCTGGGCCATTGTTAGTTCTGCTTGGATTGGGTTGTTGCAATTTTCCATTGACTTTAATCATAGGCATGGCAGTACTAGGAGATGCCCTAGAGGACCTCCTGTATTCCAGGCAAACTCTTCTTTACACACATTAAGTAGATGCAGGCCTATCTCCCCTTGATAGTCAGGATCAATCATCCAAGCCAGTATAGTAATTCCCTTCTTTGACTGTTGATTCAGAGGTAAGAGGAGCCGAAAGTGGTCAGGTGGCAGATTTAACTTCCATTTCAGTGGAATCATTGTTGTGTTCCCTGGTGACAGTGCTCCTTCTTTTGGAACTAAAACCTGTAAACAAGCAGAATTTGAGGTTGCAGGAGCAGGAAGCAAAAATTTTCCTAGTGGGTCACTAGGGGTAATAGTGAGTGGTGCCACTCCCATTTCCACTCCTTGATTCCGAGACCCATGGGTTCTGGTTATGGGAGAAACAGCACCATAGAGTGGACACTGATTTAGAGCATACACAGCCTCCTGGAGATCATTGCCCAAGCCCTGCAAGGTATTGCCACTTCATTGGCACAATAATCGAGTGTTCAAAAGGCCATTCCACTGTTCTATCAATCCAGCTGCTTCAGGGTGATAGGGAACATGGTAAGACCAGTGAATTCCATGGGCATGTGCCCATTCCCGCACATCATTTGCTGTGAAATGGGTTCCATGATCAGAAGCAATGCTGTGTGGAATGTCATGGTGGTGGATAAGTCATTCGGTAAGTCCATGGATGGTAATTTTGGAAGAAGCATTGCTTGCAGGAAATGCAAATCCATATCCAGAGTATGTGTCTATTCTAGTTAAAACAAATCACTGCCCCTTCCATGGTGGAAGTGGTTCAATGTAGTCAACCTGCCACCAGGTAGCAGGCTGATCACCTCAAGGATGGTGCCATATCAGGGGCCAAGAGTGCTTTTCTGCTGCTGGCAGATTCGGCACACAGCAGTGGCTGTAGCCAAGTCAGCCTTGGTAAAGGGAAGTGTGTGTTGCTGAGCCCATGCATAACCTCCATCCCTACCTCCAAGGCCACTTTGTTCAAGAGCCCATTGGGCAATGACAGGAGTGGCTGGGGAAAGAGGCTGAGCATTAGCCACAGAGGGGGTCATCTTATCCATTGATTATTAAAATCTTCCTTTGCTGAAGTCACTCTCTGGTGAGCATTCACATGGGATACAAAAATTTTCATGTTGTTTGCCCACTCAGTAAGGTCTATCCATATAGCTCCACCCCAGGACCTCTTTGTCACCAATTTTCCAATCATGTTCCTTCCAATTCCCTGATCATCTAACAAAAAAATTGGCAACAGCCCATGAATCAGTGTACAGACACACCTCTGGCCATGTCTTCTTCCAAGCAAAATGAACAACCAGGTACACTGCTTGAAGTTCTGCCCACTGGGAGGATTCGCCCTCCTAGTGCTGCAGCTGTCCACTTTCGGTGGTACCTGCATGTTGTGCAGAACCATCTGTAAACCAGGCCTGAGTTTTCTCTTCCTCAGTCAACTAATTATAAGGGACTCCCCAAGAGGCTAAAGCTGTGGGCTGGGAAAGAGAAGGTAACACGGCAGGGATGGTGACCATGGGTATTTGGCCCACTTCTTCATGTTATTTACTTATGCCTTCAGGACCCACTGGAGCCCTATCTTGAATATACCACTCCCATTTTATGATGGAATGCTGCTGTGCATGCCCAGCTTTATGGTTTGGTGGGTCAGACAATACCCAGCTCATGATAGGCAACTCAGGTCTTATGGTAACTTGATGGCCCATGGTTAAGCACTCAGTCTCTACTAAGTCCCAGTCGCAGGCCAAAAGTTATTTCTCGAAAGGGGAGTAGTTATCTGTAGAGGATGGCAGGGCTTTGCTCCAAAACCCTAAGGGTCTGTGTTGTGATTCTCCTATATGGGCCTGCCAAAGGCTCCAGACCACATCTCTGTTGCCACTGAAACTTCCAGCACCATTGGATCTGCTGGATCATATGGCCCAAGTGGTAGTGCAGCTTGCACAGCAGCCTGGACCTGATGCAGAGCCTCTTCTTGTTCCGGTCCCCATTCAAAGCTAGCAGCTTTTCTGGTCACCCAGTAAATGGGCCAGAGTAGCACACCCAAATGAGGACTGTGTTGTGTCAAAAATCTGAAGAGGGGAAACGGACTTTGGCCCAGTGGTTAGGGCGTCCGCCTACCACATGGGAGGCCGGCGGTTCAAGCCCCGGGCCTCCTTGACCCGCGTGGAGCTGGCCCATGCGCAGTGCTGAAGCGCGCAAGGAGTGCCGTGCCACACAGGGGTGTCCCTCGCATAGGGGAGCCCCACGCGCAAGGAGTGCGCCCCGTAGGGAGAGCCGCCCAGCGCGAAGGAGGGAGCAGCCTGCCAAGGAATGGCGCCGCCCACACTTCCCGTGCCGCTGACGACAACAGAAGCAGACAAAGAAACAAGACGCAGAAATAGACACAGAGAACAGACAACCAGGGGAGAGGGGGGAATTAAATAAATAATTAAATCTTTAAAAAAAAAAAAATCTGAAGAGACCTACTAAGCATTGTGCCTCTTTTTTGGTCATAAGATGGGCCAGATGAAACAGCTTATCCTTCACTTTAGAAGGGATACCTCAACATGCCCCGCACCACCAGACACCTAGAAATTTCACTGAGGTGAAAGGTCCTTGTATTTTAGTTGGATTTATCTCCCATTCTCTCTCATGCAAATGCCTTACTAATAAGTCTAGAGTCTTTGCTACCTCTTGCTTACTAGGTCCTATCAACATGATATCATCAATATAATGGACCAGCATGATGTCTTGTGGGAGGGAGAAATGATCAAGATCGCTGCAGACAATATTATGACATAGGGTTGGAGAGTTGATATACCCCTGAGGCAGGACAGAGAAGGTATACTGCTGGCCTTGCCAGCTGAAAGCAAACTGTTTCTGGTGGTCCTTACTAAAAGCAATTGAGAAAAAAGCATTTGCCAAATCAACAACTGCATAACAGGTACCAGGGGACATGTTGATTTGCTCAAGCAATGATACCACATCTGGAACAGCAGATGCAATTGGAGTCAACACCTGGTTAAATTTATGATAATCTACTGTCATCCTCTAAGACCCATCTGTTTTCTGTACAGGCCAAATAGCAGAGTTGAATGGGGATGTGGTGGGAATCACCATTCCCTGCATCCTTCAAATCCTTGATGGTGGCACTAATTTCTGCAATCCCTCCAGGAATCTGATATTGCTTTTGGTTTACTATTTTGCTAGCTAGAGAGAGTTCTAGTGGCTTCCATTTGGCCTTTCCAACCGTAATAGCCCTCACTCCACAAGTCAGGGATCAATGTGGGGACCCTGCCAGTTATTGAGTGTGTCTATTCTAATTATGCATTCTGGAACTGGGGAATTAACCACAGAATGGGTCTGGGGACCCACTGGACCAACTGTGAGACAGACCTGAGCTAAATCTCCATTAATCACCTGACCTCCATAAACCTACTCCTACTCTGCCTGGTTGACCACTGTGATATTTTGGTTCTCCTGGAATAAATATCACTTCTGAGCCAGTGTCTAATAATCCCCTATTATTACACTGGTGAAAGGCCATAAATCTCCTTGGGGAAAGGTGGGAACAACTTTAACAGTATAAATTTTGGGCAGTTTAACAGGATCCTTCCCCAAGGAGACCTGGCCTTCTCATTCAAGGGGCTCTGGGTCAGTAAACTGTCTTAAGTCTGGGAATTGATTAAGGGACTGTGATTCCCTGCATCTGTAATTTGAGTTAGGGTTTTGTTCACTCGACCCAGAACTCTTGTTTATACAGATCTAGAAAAAATTTAGTAGACTGCCAATCTATTTCACTGCTAGGTACCCCATGATGTGTTAGGCAACACCATAACTCTATGTAACTCAGACTATCTTGAGTGCTTTTTTGAATTTGCCTTTCATTGCGGTAGCCACACCCACCTTGACTTTGGCCATTAACTGCTGATACTTGACTCTTACCAGACCGACATCCAATCATTCCCACAATGTTTAAGAATTCTAATCCCATCACAGCCTTCCAGACAGTATTATCTAGACAACGGAGAAGAACAACCACAGAGGTCTTCGGGGGAAGATGGAGTTAGTCTTACAAATTTATTCCTCACTGTCCTGGTTGAAGGTGTGTCCTCTGGACATTCCTGGGGTGGGTGGGCGGCTCTCAAATGGTAAATCCATTCTAGCATTCCAATCTCCCTAAGCCTTTGAGTTCCCTCTTCTACTGTATACCAGGGCAAATCAGGCATCTCAATCTCAGACATGCTAGGCCATCTTTTGGTCCATATTTCAGAGCCCCATCTAATCCCTCAAGCGACAGCTCTGAATCCAGAATTTCTGCTTAGTGGGCCCATATCAATAAATTCAGCCTGATCCAACTTTATATTCCTTCCACCATTATCTCATATTCTTAGTATCCATTCCCACACATATTCCCCTAATTTCTGTCTCTATAAGTTGGAAAACTCAAGCAGTTCTTTCTGGGTATACCTTACTTCCTCATGGGTCACCCTTTGTATTTCACCTTTGGGGCCTTGTTGTAATTTTAGTCTAGTATTAGGTCTGGAAGACAAGAGAGGTATGGATGGGTAAGGAGAAGGATTAGAAATGCCTTGCAAACTACTGACCTCAGGGCATTCCCTTGCGTTTTCTTCTGGTGAGACAGGATTAATCTCTTCAGGCAGGGGTTGGAAGGCAGCTTCCTCAAGGCAGACTGGAGGCTCAGCAGCACCTGCTGGAGTTTGGCTGGTACAAGTACATGCCTCAGGGCTGGGAGGAGGTCCAGACTCCCTGAGGCAGGCCAGAGGCTGGGCAAGGCAGGCTTCAGTTTGGCTAGTACGACCCTCAGGCCTAGAAGTTGTTTCAAACTCCCTTAGGCAGGCTGGAGGCTGGATGATACAATGTTGACAAAGTGTGGTCTGGACAGGGCAGGCCATTGCAGGCTTATCTGGTAAAATTGCAGAGAATTCAAGGTTCCAATGTCTCCACCAAATATTACCCTCATCCCATATGTCTCCATCCCAATTCTCTGGATTCCACTCTTTTCCAATCAATGCTTTCAATTTAACTGCAGAAACCCTATGGTGTTGAGATTTTAGTTTTCTTTGTAACTCTGCTACTCATACAATAAGAGTCTGAGTTTTTGTTCTCAGATATTTCGAACCTGTGGCCACAGGAGAAAAGATTTCCTTTCAGAGCACATATAGAAACTATTGCATCATTCATATGGTGCTTAAATTTCAAATTTGAAACCTTTAACTCATCTCTTTCTTTTGTAACGTATCCAGAGTATCTAGGAGGAGCCAGCCGACATCATTATACCATTTGACTCCACAAAACTCTGTTAAGGTGTTGAAAACACTCTCACCCCAGTTCCTTGCTTCTTATAAGCATGGAAGTAGGGGAATCCAGTGATGATATTTTGCATATATCAATTGCCAACTCATGCCATGGACTCTTAGCAGCCTCTTCATTATTGGAAAAAAAGTTGTCAGTACCCTTGAGTCCAATTAGAGTAGAGAACCAATTGCAAAGCTTCCAGAACCACCTCAGACACCCCATGTTTAAGACTCTGTTCCTCAAGAACCACTCCTGGTACCAAACTGTATTAGTTAGGGTTCTCTAGGGAAAAAGAATCAACAAGGGATATCTGTCAATAGTATGCAATTTTGTAAGAGTCTCTGATGTTTCCATGGGAATGCACAAGTCCAGGTTCTACAGGCAGGCTGCAAACAGGGGCTCCAATGAAAGTCCAAACAAGGTTCTTGATGAGTTCTGGGAGACACTGACTGTCCAAAGACAAGCTGGGAAATTCTAACTCAATGCTGGAATCACCTTCCCTTTTAAGGCTTTCAACTGATTGGGTAAAGCATCACTCATTCATTGCTGATGGCAATCTTCCTGATTGATGTCATTGTAATCAGCTATCTATGATTTACCACTGCAGGAAAGTCAATGATGACTAAAGTCCATAAATGCCCTTGTATTACAGTTAGCCCAGTGCTTGCTTGACCAAACAACTGGGCACAATTACCTGGCCGAGTTGACATAATAGCCTAACCATCACAGTTGGCTTCTTCAGATTTGGGAGACAACTTATTCCTCATTCAAGTGTGCGACACTGGCCAATTTGTGGAGTGAACAGAAAAGCTGCAGGTTTTGATATGTGGTCCAGAACAAGAGGAGGCTCTGTGACAGGTCCATGCTGCTGTGCAAGTTGCACTGCCACTTGGGCCATATGATCTGATGGTATTGGAAGTGGCAGTGGCATAAAGAAATTCCATCTGGAGTCTTTGGCAGGCCCCTATAGGAGAGTCACAGTGCAGACCCTTAGAATTTTGGAGCAAAGCCCTGCCATCCTCTGCAGATAACTACTCTCTCTCCTTTTGAGAAATAGCTCTTGACCTCTTACTGGGCCTTGGTAGAGACTGAATGCTTAACTATGCTCCACCAAGTTACCCTGAGACCTGAGTTGCCTATCAT
The DNA here is from genome assembly GCF_030445035.2 of Dasypus novemcinctus. NCBI lineage: Eukaryota > Metazoa > Chordata > Mammalia > Cingulata > Dasypodidae > Dasypus > Dasypus novemcinctus. The sequence goes on from NC_080695.1 coordinate 61,160,588, forward strand.
GAGCTGGGTATTGTCTGACCCACCAAACCATAAAGTTGGGCATGCACAGCAACCTTCCATCATAAAATGGGAGTGGTATATTCAAGATAGGACTCAAGTGGGTCCTGAAGGCATAAGTAAGTAACATGAAGAAGTGGCCCAAATACCCATCGTCACCATCCCTGCCATGTTGCCTTCTCTTTCCCAGCCCACAGCTTTAGCCTCTTGGGGCGTCCCTTACAATCAGTTGACTGAGGAAGAGAAAACTTGGACCTGGTTTACAGATGGTTCTGCATGATATTCAGGTATCACCTAAAAGTGGACAGCTGCAGTACTGCAGCCCCTTTCTGGGACATCCCTAAAGGACAGTGGTGAGGGCAAATCCTCCCAGTGGGCAGAATCAAGCAGTGCACTTAGTTGTTCATTTTGCTTGCAAGAAGAAATGGCCACACGTGCATTTGTATGCTGATTCATGAGCATTTGCCAATGATTTGGCTGGACAGTCAGGGAAATGGAAGGAACATGATTGGAAAATTGGTGACAAAGAGATCTGGGGCAGAGGTATGTGGACAGACCTTTCTGAATAGGCAAAAAACATGAAAATACTTGTGTCCCACATGAATGCTCACTAGAGGGTGACTTCAGCAGAGGAAGATTTTTAATAACCAAGTGGATAATATGACCTATTCTGTGGATAGCAGTTAGCCTCTTTCCCCAGTCACTCCTGTCATTACCCAATGGACTCATGAACAAAGTGGCCATGGTGATAGGAATGGAGGTTATTATGCATGGGCTCAGCAACATGGACTTTCCCTCACCTAGGCTGACCTGGCTACAGCCACTGCTAAGTGCCCAATCTGCCAACAGCTGAGACCCACACTCAGCCCCTGATATGGCACCATTCCCCTAAAGTGATCAGCATGCTACCTGGTGGCAGGTTGGTTACATTGGACGATCATGGAAGGGGCAGCAATTTGTTCTAACTGGAATAGATACATACTCCAGATAGGGTTTGCCTTCCCTCCACGCAATGCTTCTTTCAAAACTACCATCTGTGGACTTACCAAAAGTCTTATCCACTGCCATGGTTTTCCACACAGCATTGCTTCCGATCAAGGAATCCACTTCACAGCAAATGATGTATGGAAATGGGCACATGCTCATGGAATTCTCTGGTCTTACCATATATATGTGTGTGTGTGTATATATATGTGTGTGTGTGTGTATATATGTGTATACACACACACATACACTTATATATATACTTATTTTTATTTAGAGACTAAGTATGGTTTAAGATGATGTGTATGGCTGCCAAGTTGACAAGGATTAGACTGTGATGGTTAGGCTAATGTGTCAATTTGGCCAGGTAATTATGCCTAGTTGTTTGGTCAAACAAGCACTAGGCTAATTGTAATACAAGGATATTTTATCAGTGAGTTATTTGCATAGATGACTGGCTACATGTACAATCAACAGAGGAGATTGCCATCGGCAATGAATGAGGTTTCATCTAATCAGTTGAAGGCCTTAAAAGGAGGAGTGATTTCAGCATTCAAAGAGAGAACTCCCATCTCTACTTTAGAGAATCAGTGTCTCCTGGGGACTTAACGAGGACCTTCACTGGAGTTCCTGGTTGGAGTCTGCCCTATGGAAATTGGACTTATGCATCCCCATGGTTGCATGAGACAATTTTATAAAATTCATGCTATTTACAGATATCACCTGTCAGTTCTGTTTCCCTAGAGAACCCTGACTAATACAAGTAGCAATGAACAAGCTGAAAATGAAATTAAAACAATTCCATTTACAAGAGCATTAAATAGGATAAAATATTAAAGACCTATATAAATAGAAAAACATTCTATGGCTGTGGTTGGAATGCTTAATATTGTCAAAATAGCAATATTTCCCCAAATTGATCTACAGATTCATGGAAACCCCTATCAAAACTGAAGCTAAGTTGTTTGCAGAAATTGACAAGATGATTCTAAAGTTCATGGAAATCCAAGGGATTCAAAATAACCAAAACAATCAGAAAAAAGAACAAAGTTAGAAGACTCATATTTCCTGATTTTAAAGCTTACTACCAAGCTACAATTTTCAGGCAGTAGGGTATTTACATAAGGATAGATATTTAAGATCAATGGAATAGAATTAAGAGTCCAGAAATAAACCTTAATATTTATCATCAGTTGAATTTTAATGGGGGTGCCAAAGCAATTCAATGAGGAGAGAATATTTTTTCAACAGTGTGGTGAGGCAACTGGATATCCATACGCAGAAGAATGAACTTGGACCCCTACCACATGCCAAATATGGAAACTAACTCAAAATAGATTAAATACTAAAAGAGCTAAAATTATAAACTCTTAGAAAAAAAATGAGGGGGAAATCATGACCTTAGCTTTGGCTTAGAGATGACACCTGAACACTTCCACTTTCACTTTCGACCAAAATGGAGCAAAAAGGACCAGTTTTATCTTCCCACATGACACAACGAAAAATGGGCAAAATATATGAAACCACAGTTTGGAAGACATGCTGGAAATCTGCAGGAGGTTTCTTTAAGTATTCAGTAGAGTACAGGTAAGTAAAAATTACACAAGGCCCAGGAAAGAACCACCCCAAAAGATTAGCAATAACAGTTCCTAGCACTCATGCAGGGTCAGGAACAGTATCTGTTCCTACCAGCCAGATTGCAAAACTCATAATGGGAGAAGTACTCAGGAGGACCTTCCTCAACAGTAGGAAATAATTAGCCTAGAATGAGCCCTGCTCCAGACCCATCTAGAAAAATCAAATACACAAAGAAGCAGCAAAATATGATCTATTTAATGAAAATATGTAATCAATCTAAAGTGCCCAGAAATGACAAATATTAGAATTAGAAGATAAGGATGTTAAAGTAGTTATTATAACTGAATTCCATATGATCAAAAAGTTAAGTAGAGACTTGGATGCTACTTTTTAAAAATTGAACTTTCATTGATAAAGAACAAAATGTCTGAGAGGAAAAATACATGGGATGGGGAAGTGGATGTGGCTCAAGCAATTGGGCTCCCATCTACCATATAGGAGGTCCAGGGTTCGATGCCCAGGGCCTCCTGGTGAAACCAAGGTGGCCCATGTGGTGAGCTGGCCCATGCAGAGTGCTGGCCTGCACAGAGTACTGCTCCATGCAGAAATGCTGCCCTGTGCAGGAATGCTGCCCCACACAGTAGTGCTGGCCCATGCAGAGAGCTGGAGCAGGAGGATGATGCAACAAAAAGAGACACAGAGGAGAGATGATAAGAGATGCAGCAGATCCGGAAGCTGAGGTGGTGCAAGAGAATGATAGCCCCTCTCCCAATACGGAAGGTCCTAGGATCAGTTGCCAGAGCCACCTAATGAGAATACAAGCAGACATAGAAGAATACGCAGGGAATGGACACAGAGAGCAGACAATGGGGGGGGGGGGAGATAAATACATAAATCTTTTTTAAAAAACACAGGGAATGGAATGGATTAATCTCAGATTAGATATTGCAGAAGAAAAAATTAACTTCAAGATATATTAGAAACCATCCAAAATGAAAGACAAGAGAGAAATAAAGAAGAACATAACATCGATGAGCTGTGAAACAGCTTGAAGCAGCCTACTATATGTGTAATTTGTGTCCCTGAAGGATGGGAAGACAAAAAATATTTGATGGAAAAAAATGGCTGAAATTCTTACAGATTTGGTAAAACAACCCACAGATCCAAGAAGCTCAATGAATCCTGAGCACAAGAAACATAAAGAAAACAGCACCAGGGCACAATGTAATCAAATTGCTTAAAACTGGTGATTTAAAAGTTTAAAATCAGCTGGGGCGATGTGTGCACATTATGTATAAAGGAGCAAAGGTAAGAATGATGGTAGATTTCTTGTTGGAAATGAGGCAAGCTAGAAGGCAGTGGAGCATTGTTTTTAAAGTACTAAAAGAAAAAAAGCTATTGATCTACAGTTCTATTCCATGTAAAAATATCTTTCCAAAAATGAAGGCAAAAGTAATCAAGATGGTGGAAGAGAAGGGAGCTCCAAGAGTCAGCTCATCCTACCAGGCAGTTAGTAATCACCCAAAGCTATCTAAATCACCTGTTTGTAGGGCCTAGGAGACTAGAAGAGTATCCTGCAACATCCTTGGAAGAATGTAAGGAGGAGACTGCCCATCTGCAGTAAGGATTCATGAGCAGAGCATTCCACACCATGGAGGCTGGAGCTCATCCCCCACTGATTCCCTGGCTATTCCCTGGCTGCAGTTGAAAGCTCCATTTCCCAAAAACAGAGGAGGAAGAGATGGTTGGGCACCATCTTCAGCTACTGATTAGTAAATTCACTGGCTAAAGTTCAATCCTAAGTAGAGCTAAAGTTTGAATCTGTCCAAGTCAGAAAGATGCTGGTAGCCTCCATTTTAACTCTGCCCTTGGCATGAGAAGAAGGTCTGAGTGAAAATTATAGTGATGGTAAGGACTGGCTTCTTTCTACCCAGGTCAGATTGCTGCCCTAGCCTGGGTTCCAGCCCTGCTCCAGGCAACTGTAGTCACTTTCAGCCTTCATGGACTAGAGTGTTGGGTACCCATGTGGCTGCATCCCCACCCCCAATAGGACAGGAGAGGGTGGTGATTTCCTAGCCTCTCTGGGCAACTGCAGGTGGTTTCAGTCCACACAGACAAGATTGTTGTACACACCTGTGGCTCCAACCCAACTCTTAGAGGGCAGGAGGAGGGATAGTGTTTTCTCAGCCTCTCCAGGCAACTGCAACCACTTTCAGCCTCAAGGCCTTACGTGGACAGATTGTTGGGCACAGGTGGATCCATCCCAGCCCTGGCAGGGGAGAAGGGGGACTGGTGTTTCATCAGTCTATCTGAGCAACTGCAGTCAGTTTTGGCCCACATGACTTAGTTTGCTGCCCACACCTGTGGCTTCATTGCCACCCCAGGCAGGGGAGGAAGGTCCATGAAACTTCATCAGTCTCTCCAGGCAACTACTGATGATCTTGGCCTGCACAGCCTGGGTTACTGCACACAGCTGTAGCTCAGTTGCCTCCCTGGCAGTGTAGAAAGGTGGGAGAAGCTTCATTGCCACCAGAGGGCAACACAGGTAGCTTCAGCCTTTATGCTTTACAGTACCAACCACACTCTCAGCTCCTACTCTACCCCCAGAAAGAGAGAAAAGGCAAGAAACAGATGAAAAAGAACTGAAAAAATTCAGATCAGCTAAACACAAGCCTTTACAAAGTTCCAAAGAAAGTCAAACCAAATGTCAAAGAGGAGCTTTAGCACAAAGCCAATCAAATAGAAGACCCTAGGAAAAAAGAGAGAAACTGAGCCCAGAACAAATACACCAAGTAAATCAGATGCTAAGACACCAACACAAAAATTATAAGCTGTACCAAAAAACAGGAAGATATGGCCTAGTCAAAGGAACAAACTAAACCTCCAGATGACATAAAGGAGTTAAGAAAACTAATCACAGGTGTTCAAACAAATTGCTTTAATAAATTCAATGAGAAGGCTAAAGTGATTAAGAAGACACTGGGTGAGCACAAAGAAGAATTTGAAAGCAAACATAGAAAAATAGCAGATATTGTGAGAATGAAAGTCACAATAAATGAAATAAAAAATAGACTAGAGTCATTTAACACCAGATTTGAAGAGGCAGAAGAAAGTATCACTGAACTTGAAGACATGGCCTCCGAAAATGAACACACAAAAAAATTGACAAAAAGAGTGGAAAAAATTGAACAGGTACATCACCTGCAACAAATATAACATGAACATGTAAAAAGATCATTGCTGGGGAAGGGGGAAAAGGGTTTGATGTTGGATATATGGGAGTCCCCTATATTGTATATGTGACTTTATTGTGATCTAAAACTTTTTTGAAGACAACATTTTTTTAAAAAGGATGTAAACACTGAGGAAGGAATGAAAGAAATTACCTTGCTACTGTACATACAGGACAACACCTATTACAGTGATGAAAACAAAATGTCAAAAACAAAGTTTTATGATATTTTTCATTTTTTTAATACCCCAATTTATTTTTTACTTTCTTTTAGTTTTTCTAAATTTTTATGTATTCTCTTTCTAATCTTTAAACATATCGTTACTATTTCATTTTCCTACTAATTTAATTTGGCAATATAGTAGGCTTCATTTTTTTAAGAAGTTTTGGATCACAGAGGGGTTCAACTATGGCAGGGGAGGAACACTGGTGTGGGGTGTTATTGATGGGGGACACATGGTTGGGAGGGAGTTCTCCAGGGCATGCATATAGGGTATATAAAAATGTTCAGATATTCATTGGGTATTGTCATAGTAGTTAGAGTTACAAATGACAACTGAGGGAGTACTGAGTTCCTAGCCAGAGGAGCTTGTCACATTCCCCAATGGAAAAGCAACAATCCCCCGAGTGTAATGGCAAAGACCAGTGAAGAATGATGGTCCAAAGATGAGTCCTTGATACTGATGACTATGCTTATGAGTCTGTGTGCCTGAAATTTCAACTAGGCCTAGAGTGCCTAAAAGTTGCCTCCTGAGAGCCTCCATGTTTCTCAAATGTGGCCATTCTCTAAGCCAAACTCAGCATGAAAATGCATTACCTTCCCCCCAGTGTGGGACATGACTCCCAGGGATGAGCCTCCCTGCCACTAAGGGATTGCTACCAATCACCAGCTGGTGATGCAACTAGAAAAAGAGCTTGAATAAAAGGAAGAAATGGTAAAGACAAATGAGTTTACATGGCTAAGAGACTTCAAAATGAGTTGGAAGTCATCAGAGGGGTCATGCCTCTCAGAGGATCCACCTCTCAGAAGGATCTTAGAGACAGCCAAAGTAGATACAACCCCAGATATTGGTATTCCTGAGGGCTATGGAGACACCCAGGTCTTATTGTCATGACAGATGGCTCTGGAGTTCAGTGCCTTACCAGTGGGCCCTACTTTGGAATTTGTGCTCCTGAGTGTGATGGAGTTGGACTCAGATGTGACCTTTCTATGCATGCCTCTTCTTTCACATTTATTGAACCTGTGGTTGGCCCTGGGGTTGGTGTATTCTCAGGAGACTTGAATCTCTGGACTGTCTATGTGCCAGCTGGGTCCTGAGCCTCCAGTTTGTTGGACTTATCCAGGTCAGCTAACAGGGAGGTGAAGATGGTCAACCACCACTCCAGGGAACTGAGAGTGCCTACCACTGCAAGCAGGAGATTTGCACCCATCAACTATGTGGGATCTAAGCCCCCTCTCAATTTAGAGGTGGAGTGGACATTGCCATCTCAGGGTCCTTAGGATGGAGGAATAAAATGTGGATTAGAGTGGACTTACTGGTATTCTACTATAGAATTATTGTGACTCTAGCAATGGAAGAAATTCTATCACTGATGTGGAGACAGCAGCTGTGGGAGTTGCTAAAGGCAGGAAGAGGGAATAAGAGGTGTGATATTGGGACATTTTCGGGACTTGGAGCTGTCCTCAATGATATTGTAGAGACAGATGCAGGACATTATATATCCTGCCATAATACACTGAATGGACTGGGAGAGAGGTAAACTACAACATAAACTACAATCCATGCTGTACCGCAGTGCTCCAAAATGTACTCATCAAATGCAATGAATATACCACACTAATGAAAGAAGTTGTTGATGTGGGAGGAGTGGGAGGTATGGGGAGTGGGGTATATGGGAACCTCTTATATATTTTTTTAAAGTTTTATTTATTTTTTATTTATTTCTCTCCCCTCCCCTGCCCTCCCACCCCCCACCCCCCAATTGACTGCTCTCTCTGTGTCCATTCACTGTGTGTTCTTCTGTGTCCACTTATATTCTTATCAGCAGCACCAGGAATCTGTGTCTCTTTTTGTTGTGTCATTTTGCTGCATCAGCTCTCCATGTGTGTGGCACCACTCCTGGGCAGGCTGCACTTTTTTCACACTGGGCAGCTCTCCTTATGGGACACACTCCTTGCACGTGGGCTCCCCTATATGGGTGACACCCCAGCGTAGCACAGCACCCCTTGCGCACATCAGCACTGTGCGTGGGCCAGCTCATCACATGGGTCAGGAGGCCCTGGGTTTGAACCCTGGACCCCCCATGTGGTAGGCAGATGCTCTATCCATTGAGCCAACTCCACTTCCCTCTTATATTTTTTAATGTAACATTTTGTGTAAGATCATTGAAAAATTGGAATATAGACTGTAAGCTTTACATCAATTTAAAATTTCTTGAACTTGTACTTAAATTGGTTGATTAAGTGAATATCCTTGTTCTTAGCAAATGTACATGGAAATACTGTATGCAGGAGCATATATATATATATATAACCCACTCTCAAATGTTTAGAAAATAGATGGATGGATAGATAGATAGATAGATAGATAGATAGATAGATAGATAGACAGACAGATAGAGACAGAATGATATAACTAATGTGATAAAATGTTGAAATTGGATCTGGGTAACTTGGGATGGAGGAGGGATATGTTGGAGTTCTTTATATTGTTTTTTTAATATATGTATTGGTTTTATATTCTTTTTTTGTTGTTTTTGCAGTTTCCCTATAAAGTGTGAAATTATTTCAACATAAAAAATGTAAATAACATACTTCAAACCAAAGTAATAATATTATATAGGGTTTATAACATATGTAAAAGTAAAACTGATGGTGGCAATAGCATAAAGGGAAAGGAATAGAAGTATACTGTTGTAAAGTGTTTAAATTATATGTGCAGTGACATAATATCACTATGATAAGTTAAATATGTATATTATAAACTCTAGAGCAAACAATAAAATAAGACAAAGTTATGGCTATTAAGTGAACAAAGGGAATAAAAATGGAACCATAATAAAATACTCAATGAATTCAAAGAAGACAGAAAAGGAGAGAGAGAACAAAGAACAAATGGGACAATTAGAAAATAAATAAATGTAATAAATTTAAACCTAATCTTATCAATAGTCACATTAAATATAAATGGTCTAAATAAGCTAATTACAAGGCAGAGATTTTCAGACTGATAAAAATGTAAAATGCAACTCTATGCTGCCTACAAGAAACATACTTCAATTACAAAGACACAGATATAGATTAAAGGAAAAAGTAGAGGAAGAGGTAAGTGATGCTAACACTAAGCAAAAGAAAGTTGTGGGGAACAGATGTGGCTCCCACATGGGAGGTCCTGGTTTCAGTTCCTGCTGCCTCCTAAAGAAAAATGAGCAGACAATGAGTCCAAACAATGAGCAGAAACAACAAGCAAACAGATGAGGGAGCCATCTTGGGTGGGTGGGAATAAATTTTTAATAATAAAAATAAATTTTTAAAAAGCTAATTAAAAAAAGAAAGTTGGAGTGGTCATATTTATATCAGACACAACTTAATAGATTTTAGAGCAAACAGAAATAAAGGTCATTTCATATTGATAACTTCATCAAGAAGACATAAGAATCCTAAACATTTATGCACCTAACAAGATTCCAATTACCTAAAGCAAAAAATAAATAGAACTACAAAGAGAAATAGACAAGTTACAATTATAGTCAAAGATTTCAAAGTCCTTTCTTAGTAATTAATAGAGCAAGAAAAAAATAAGTAAGGATAAAAAATATTTAAACAATATAGCAACCTGCTTGGCTTAATTCACATTTATAGAATACTTCACCCAACAATAGCAGAAGACATTATCTTCAAAGGCACATGAAGTATTTATCAAGAAGACATTATTCTGGGTTATAAAATAAGTCTCAATAAATTTAAAACTCTTAAAATCATATATAACATGTTCTCTGACAACAATGATATTAAATTAGAAATCAATAACAGAAAGATTCCTTCAAAATCTCAAAATATTTGGAAACTATATAATACATATTTGAATAACCCATGGGTAATAAAGTCAAAGGAGAAAAAGTACTTTGAATTAATGAAAATAAAAAGTGTATCAAAAGTTGTGATATACCGCTAAAGCAGTACAATAAATGCCTATCTTAGAAAAGAAAAAAGTTCTCAAACCAATGGCCTCAGCTTCCATCTTTAAAAAGGAGAAAAATAAAATTAAAGTAAGTTGAAGAAAGGAAATAAAGATCAGAGCAGAAATCAATGAAACAGAAAATGGAAAAAAAAATAGAGAAAAATCAGTGGAACTAAGAGATCTTGGAGAAGACTAACAACATTGACAAATCCCTGGACAGACAAACTAGGAAAAGAAGGAAAAGCCACAAATTACCAGTAGTAGGAATGAAAGATGATATCACTACAGATTCTACAAATATGAAAAGGATAATAGGGGAATTTATGAAAAACTGTGTTAATAAATTAAACAACTTAAATGAACCAGAGAATTTCCTTCAAAGATGCAAACTGCCCAAGCTCACCGAGAAACAAATAACCTGATTAATCCAATTAAAGAAAATGAATATAGTTTAAAACTTTCACAAGGAAAACTCAGGCCCAAATGGCTTCACTGATGAATTCCTATTCTCATATAAGGAAAATACTAATTCTACTCAAATTCTTTCCAAAAACTGAAAGGATGGAATATTTCCCAGTTAGTCTATGAGACCAACATTACAATGCCAAAACTAGATTTTAACGTAACATTTTTTGTGATCTATGTGTCTTCAAAAAAAAGACAATAAAAAAAATGATGGGGGGAGGGTAAAAAAGACTCAGTACTGGGGCAAAAAGTCTTTCACAATAAGAGAGTAGGTATGTGCAGTGTATAAAGGAATTTCTTAAAAAAAAAGCTAGAAAAGAAAATTACTGACCATATCCCTCATGGACATGTCAAATTTCTTTTAAAAAATTTTAGCAAATTGAACCTACCAATATATTAAAAGGATAATATATTCTGACCAAAGGGGTTTATCCCAGGAATGTAGGATTGGTTTAACATTTGAAGGAAAAGTATTTGACAAAGACCATCATCATTCTTCCCTGACATTTTTAAAATCCTCAGCAAAGGAAAAATAGATGGGAACTTCCTGGACCCAATAAAGGGCATCTATAGCTAGCTCATAGCTCACATCATACTTAATGGTGAATGAAAGAATGCTTTCTCCGATTCAACATTTACTGGTGGTCCTGGCCAATAAGATAAGGAAAATAAATAGAAAGAATTTGTATTGGAAAGGAAGAAGTAAAACTCAGATGACATGGTTATCTATTTTGAAATTGAAAGGAATCTACAAGAAAATTAATAAGTGAGTTTAGGAAGGCTGCAGAATATTATTAGATGAATATACCAAAATCAACAGTTTCTATACTAGCAAAGAACAATCAGGAATTGAAATTTTAAAAATAAAATGTACAATAGTATAAAAAATAGGAAATGCATAGGGATAAATCTGACAAAAAGACATGAAGGATCTGTACACTGAAAATGACAAAACACTGCTGACAGATATTAAAGACCTAAATAAATTAAGGGATATATCACACCCAGAAGTTGGAAGACTCAATATTGTCAATATGTCAATTCTCCCCACATTGATCCATAGATTTACCGCACTTTGAATTTGCCCTTGTGTACGGATTGCCCTGTGGAGGCTTGCTATTGGGGTAGTAACCACTCTGCCCTCTTCTGTTTAATCGCCGTGTGGAAAACCTACTCTACTGTTCTATCCCAGACATTTGATCACTGATTAATGATCTTAACGTTGTGACTCCCCCCGGTTTGGAGCCCACACCAATCCTGTCCAGCCCCTTAATGTTTAGTAATAAAGAAACCTGTGTTCAGCTCCACCCCGGTTATTTGTTAACACCATATGTTATAAAGTAGGAGCATTTCTGCAGAATCAGGGAGGCAGTTTGGAGCTGTTTAAGGCAACTGACCTCCTTTGCTTATGCAACCAAATAAACTGTCTTTCTTTGAAACTCCAGTGTCTCAGAAATTGGCTTTAAAGACATCAGTAGATACAGCTTTTGCTTGCTATCAATTTGACAACCCAGATGGGACTAAGAACAAAGGGGTCCCTGATAGAGTCCAACTGCCCAAAGTTATGGGGCCCCAGCAAGAGAGGTACGCAAAATAATCAAGCTTTCTGTGGCCACTAGACCCTCTTGGTCTAAAAGCTTGACTATGGGGCTCTTCCTACCTCGCTGGCACTCCAGGCTCTAAAGGTGCTTGAAAGCTTCAAAGAGAGAAACATGTCCAGCCCTGAGTCAGGCCATCTGCCTGGGTAAGCCGTCACCAAAGTAGAAGAGAATCAGGACGTTAGCTCGAGTCCCAGGCCCCTTAAACTCCTTCCAGAACAAGTTCCCTTGCTCTGACCTCTCCACCTTTTCCTGTGTTGTTGTTGTTGTTGTTGTTTGGGGGGTGGCATTCTGTCTGGGGTTCAAATCCCTGCCTTAAGTCTGTCTGTTAAGTGTACTTCTGAAAAGTAATCCAGAATATATGTGTTAAGTGTCTGTTCATTAAATGGTGTGTGTTGTTTAGGTGTCGTAAATACGCAGTCTGTCTAAACTGCTAAAGTAGTGTATGACTACATTCATATTGCTCACGTGTTCCTAACTGGTCACTGGTTACTGAAATTCTTTAAAATGGAAAATACTAATTCTACTGCCATTCCTAAATGTAGCCCGTTAGGCTGTGTTTGTTTATTTGTTTGTTCCTAATGGGAAAATTTTCAGTCACAAGCCTATGAAAAAGCAAAAGATAATTTTTTTCCTGTAACAAAGTTTGGCCTCAATATAACTTAGAACCAGGTAGAAAACGGCGGGAGGATGGCTCTGTAGGAAAGTACGCTGTATCCCCATTAGTCCAGCACAGTTTTCTAAGGTCAGCAGCTGAGCGGAGAAAATTTCTTCTCCTCAGGGAAACACCTCTAGGAATAGACAAAATGCTTGCCCCATTTCCCCTGTCAGATTTACATAGGTGGGGAAATGGTGGTCCACTCTAGAAAAAGGATGCAGAGAAAATAAAAAGATTAATTATTCCAACCTGTAACTGGATACTGAGGCCTCGCGGATAACAGGAGATGAAGGGAAAATAGAAAATGAAGAAGCAGAGCAGGAAACAGATAAGAAACAAAAAATCCAGAGGAAAAAAAAATTCCCAGTTTTGCTAGAAAGAAATTAGCAGCACCAGTAAAGAATCTTTTTTTTTAATTTTTTAAATTTTATTTATTTTTACACTTTTTTTTTTTTTTTTTTTTTTTTTTTTTTTTAAAGATTTATTTAATTTCCCCCCCTCCCCCGGTTGTCTGTTCTTGGTGTCTGTTTGCTGCGTCTTGTTTCTTTGTCCGCTTCTGTTGTCGTCAGCGGCACGGGAAGTGTGGGCGGCGCCATTCCTGGGCAGGCTGCACTTTCTTTTCGCGCTGGGCGGCTCTCCCTACGGGTGCACTCCTTGCGCGTGGGGCTCCCCTATGCGGGGGACACCCTTGCATGGCACGGCACTCCTTGCGCGCATCAGCACTGCGCATGGCCAGCTCCACACGGGTCAAGGAGGCCCGGGGCTTGAACCGCGGACCTCCCATGTGGTAGACGGACGCCCTAACCACTGGGCCAAAGTCCGTTTCCCATTATTTTTACACTTTTTAAAGTTAATAGATCACAAAGAACAGTACATTAAAAAAACATAAAAAACATAAGAGATTCCCATATACCCCGCTCCCCCCACCCCATCATTTTTGTAAATTGTATTTTTTAAGAGATATACATCACACAAAAAAATGTTACATTAAAAAATATAAGAGGGAGACTTGATCAGAATCCTGTCTTGTCTCCGTTTCTCTCGCCTCTTGTCCCCCAATTCCCACTCCCTCTTTCAGGTGCCGGTTCCTTTGACCTGCGGGCCAGGTCAACTGGCGCCCGAGCACAGGGACCTGAAAACGAGGGATCCAGTGAGGAACGCCGACAGACAGTCCGGCCGAACCAAGTGTAACGCCCAGAAATAAAAAAGGAGAATCAGAGAGTAATAAGAGGACGCCACGAGGGAACCTGCCTCCCGGTTGCGAACCCTCGGAGAGCAACCAACGCAAAAACCCATGCGGCTGTACAGCCCCCCTGGAGTCCTTCTGTGACGCCGGCACTCCGAGTCTTTAGCACAACCTAAGGTTGTATCGGCCAACGCCGCACACCACATCCACCAGCGCCAGCTGCTTGCGACTGAAGAGTCCATCCTTGCTACAGCTCCCTCATGTTTCTCTCTCCCCCTCTTGCTTTCACCTCCCCAAACCTCCATTATGAAACCGCAGTAAGAGAACGCGGTACATACCGCACCTCCCTCTGGCCTCCACACATTATAACCAAAATGGGAGCACCCTGACTGCTGGCAGCGGTTCTCAAATACATATGAACGCTGTCAGGTTCTGAGGTGATAAACTGGATAGCCAATGACGGGCAACTGGGCGTGATCGGTTCCAAGGCAGAGCCACCTAAGACAGAGACACAGCCTTTCGCCGCTGTTGCATTCTCCATGACCGGTAAGGCAATCCGCCTAACCGTTTGCCCACCCCAACCTAAGACAGGCACAGTTCCCCCCGAACTCAGGGTGCTTCATAAAATATAATAAAGAAGGGGGACCCGTGGGGAGCCGCCCGGAGCTACGTGCATTTGCGGTCTCCAGCAACATGGCGGTTTTCATAAGTACGCCTACTCCACCCCTGTGCTTCCGCCTTCTTCTTCCCCTTTCCCCAGTTTCCCGGGCAAAAAGTGTTGCACCTGCGCAACAAGATGTTGAAGCCATGACCAGCATTGAAGACTCGCAACCTATAGCAAGAGGTGCAACAGCATTTTATTGCCTTATATGGAAGAGCCGCTTCATCAGCCTATCACCCCCTGCTAATACCCTCCCCTTAGTATATATTCTGATGCTCTACCCTCAATAAATGGAGACTTGATCAGAAAAAAATAAATAAATAAATGAATAAAAATAAAAATAAATTAAAATAAATAAAAAATATAAGAGGTTCCCATACACCCCCAACTCCCCCACCCCTCTCCTACCACACCAACAACCTCCTCCGTCATTGTGGCACCCTCATCGCACTCAGTGAACACATTTTGGAGCACTGCTGTACCACACAGATCATAGTTTACCCTGTAGTTCACACTCTCCCCCAGTACATTGAGTAGGTTAAGGCAGGATATATAAAGTTCATAATCTGACCCTGCAATATCATTTAGGACAACTCAAAGTCCCAATAATGCCCCCACATCACATCTCTTCTTCCCTCTCCCTGCCCTCAGCAACTACTGTGGTCACTTTCTCCTCCTCAATGCTACAATTTCTTCTATTACTAGTCACAATAGTTTTACAGTAGAATATCAGTAAGTCCACTCTAATCCATATTTTATTCCTCCATTCTGTGGACCCTGGGATGGCAATGACCCCTCCACCTCTAGATCAAGAGGGGGCTTAGGTTACACATGGATGATGGATGCAATTTCTCTGCTTGCAGTTGTAGGCACTCTTGATTCCCTGGTGTGGTGTTTGACCATCTTCACCTCCCTGTTAGCTGACCTGGGTAAGTCCAATGAACCAGAGAGTAGGAGTCACCACTCTCCTGAGGCTCAGGGCCCGGCTGGCACATGGGCAGTCCAGAGATTCAAGTCACCTGAGTATGGACCATCCCTAGCACCAACCACAGGTTCAGTGAAAGTGACAAGAGGCGTGTGTAGGAAGGTCACATCTGAGTCCAGCTTCATCACACTCAGGAGCACAGATTCCAAGTAGGGCCCTCTGACGTCTTAAATGGAATGCTAATGGTGCTGAGGACGGGGCAGAGATCAGTCCCTGAAGCTGTAAACTTAGAAAGGTAGTCCCTCCACTTTTCTAGAAAGAATTGATGCTGCCTATTGGCAATATACTAAGAGAGATCCGGAAAGTCCAGAAAATACCAGACATTTATATATAACTTTTATTACTCAAAAAGTTCTCCAGCTATAAGAAGGAAGCTGCAGGAAATTGATGGGGGACGAGAATGACCTATCTGTAGTTTAGTTAGCATTGCCTATGACGTTTATGACACTAGGGGCCGAGTTAAAGAAACCCTGCACCTCGGAAGGTCAAATGACCTTACTCAACTCTCTAATGAACTGAAATAATCACAACAAGACCACCTCAAAAAGGTAAGACCTCTGGGCCCAACCTCTACCCCTCCAGGGACGAGAGAAATTTTAAAACTATGAACCAATCAATGTGCATATTGCAAAGAAGGAGGACACTGGAAAAGGGGCTGCCCTAGATGCCCCTGGGGAAAACCCCAAGAGCAGCTAGATGGAAACCAAGTAACACTGCCCAGGGGAGGGGAGCTTTACTACCGAATTAATACCAAATATTTTAAGAAGAGCTTACTGAATGAGGAATAGATCATATGGTATGTGAATATATCACAATAAAACTGCTTAAAGATAAATAAATAAACGTGTAACAGTAGCCAGAAATAGCAGCTATGTACAGCATGAGAGATTGAGAGGTGAAGAATTGTCTTGTTTTTTTGTTATTATTGAAATAATGAAAACGCTCTAATAATGATTAAAGTGATGAATGCACAACTATGTGATTATACCAAATAGCACTGATTGTACATGTTGGACTAATTGTATGTTTTTTTAAATAATTACCATTAAAATCGATTTGTTTAGAAAAAAAAGTGGTAAAAACCAAAGATGTAAAATTATGGAAAACCTGGAGACAACCATACCAAAAGAGTGAGAATTATGTGTCAAATCAGTGAGTTTTGTTTCTGTTGGTGTGTCTGACTCTATTTGTGTCTGTTTGTTCAGAGTCTATTTTCATACCTCTAGATGGTAATATCAAATTAACAAATGAAAATTCTTAAAAGAGCTCTATGCAAATTGCTAAAAATTAAATAAGTGTTTATAGATATAATTAATACTCCTGTAGACCAAATTAGAAAAGCCAAGCACGATGAAAATGGTCATATAAAAATCTGACTGAAAAAACTATTGAAAGGGAGAAAAAAAAAGGGAAAAAAAACAACCTTAAAAAGGCTGGCCTGAATTCCTCCACAATCTTTCTATAGCCTATCCTACCCCTGGGTCTTCCAATTTTGACTGAATTCTAGTGACTCATTAAAACCAGTTTAGGAAACAATGGGAGATGAACTGGGTATGGAAAGATAGGGGAGATGTGAGTTTAACTTAAAATCCTGTCTACTAGGCCTGGAAATTAAAAATGAAAGGAACAGAGGGGATATAACAGAATAAACCTTATTTAGCATAGTTCATACTGTAATTCCCCAATTAAGTTTTAACAGCCTTGAGATAAGAGCAATTAACCCAATGGCCAAATTTCAGTAAGTAGAGAAAAGTTCCTTGAAAGCTATGAAAAGCTCCTAAATTATAATTAAATTATAACTAAATTAAATTATAATTAAATATAATTATAATTAAATTATAATTAAAATAAATAAAACAGGGAAGCGAATGTGGCTCAGGCAACTGGGCTCCCACGTACTACATGAGAGGTTGCTGGTTCAGATCCCAGTGCCTCCTAAAGAAGACAGCAAGCTGGCAAGATGGGCAGGCATGGCAAGCTGACACAACAAGAGACACAAGAAGGAAAAACATAATTAGAGCACAACAAAGCAGGAGCAGAGGTTTCTGGTGACTCCTAAAGAAGACAGCAAGCCAATGCAACCAGAGACATGGGGAGGAAAAGCATAATGAGAGATCCAACAAAGTGGGGAGTGGAGGTGGCTCAAGGGATTAGGAAACTCACTCCCATATCAGAGGTCCCCAGTTCAGCTCCTGGTGCCTCCTAAAGAAACAAGGAAGACAAACAGACACAGTAAGTGAAAAACAGCAAGGGGGTAGGGAGAAATAAAATAAATCTTTAAAATAAGTTAATAGGAAGCAGACTTGGCCCAATGGATAGGGCGTCCACCTACCACATGGGAGGTCCACGATTCAAACCTGGGGCCTCCTTGACCCGTGTGGAGCTGGCCCTTGAGCAGTGCTGATGCACACATGCCACGCAGGGGTGTCCCCCACGTAGGGGAGCCCCACGCTCAAGGAGTGCATCCCGTAAGGAGAGCCACCCAGTGCGAAAGAAAGTGCAGCCTGCACAGGAATGGCGCCACCCACACGGAGAGCTGATGCAACAAGATGACGCAACAAAAAGAAACACAGATTCCCAGTGCTGCTGATAAGGATAGAAGGGATCACAGAAGAACACACGGCAAATGGATACAGAGAGCAGACAACTGGTGGGGGGGCGGGGTAGGGGGGAGGAGAAGGGGAGAGAAATAAATAAATAATAAATCTTAAAAAAAATAAGTTAATAAATAAAACAATTATATTCTCTAGAGCCTGATAATCAGTATGATTTTGAAGTTATTTATAATTTTAAGATATCCTGAAAACAAAGAGGTCTTAACCTCCTATGAAGGAAAAGAAAAAAGAAAACATTTCTTATGTAAACTATCATTTTAATTTTATTATACTTGGGTGTAATCTCTCAAGGTTTATACAGATATTAATAAGTTAACATTAAGACTATCAGATCTTTATGTTGCTAATATAAGTTTTGTAACTAAATGAAATTAATTTTCACAAACATCTTTTAAAAACAATTGTTTTGCCTAAAGTGAAATGACTAGTTTTTCAGAGAATAGAATGAGGGTTATAAGAAACGACTTAAGAAAAAAGAAAAAGACAAAGAAATGACCTAAATGGCTATGGAAAAAAAGTAGAAGGATTGTGAAAGCTGGTTTAAGGGAGTACGTTTTGTCCTAAAATAAGATGGCTGGTTTTCATAAAATCAAGATAGAAATATGTGGGACAAGACTGGAATGGGTATGGAAAGTTATAGGAGGGTTGTGGAAGTAAATTTCCCTTGTTGCTGACTGTAATTCAATAAGCTTATTTAAAGGTGAAATTTGTCTTAAAGTAAAGTAACTAGTCTATATGGCTATAAATAGTTATAAAAGGCTATAGGAGACTGCATGTTGTAGGAAGTTATAAAAGCATTTTCTAAACCAAGGGATTTGAGTGTAAATAGCTGATTCCGGGAAGCTATTATTAGTAAAAATCTATGAGTTGATATTGATAACAAAAAATAACTTCATAGCAGAGAAACCTGCCAGTTGCCATCTTAATCTATTATGAGCTATGCTAACTAGGATTTTGTTTACAGAGTGTGTACTGATGCAAAACTGAAGATTGACTTTCTCTCTCTGTTAAAGTTACACAGTTTTCTTAAATTGTTAATCAGTTTGAAGTGAAAAAATTTAAAAGTCCTCTTGAAATGATCAATGTATAAAGAACAAAGAGTCTGTGCCTTATCAGAATGACTTCATATACTTTATATTGGCCTTACCATATCCGTAACTGTTTAAAATATACATACACAACACTGCTATTATTTTGGAAGTTAACTGCAAACCATTTTACAAATTTATTTGTCCCTGTGACAAATAGAGGCCTATTTAAATATAATGTTTAAACCTGGCAACTTTTAGTATTCTAATTAAACCCTTAAGGATATCTTTAATTTCACACTGCTACAAAAGAATTTATTCTTTCAATTTGTAAAAAATGAGGTGCTAAAATATATACATTTATGAAAATTAACGTTACCAATATATTTGTATTTTAATTCACAATAGAAAAATATATACCAAAACTGGAGACTCATAATACTTCTGTAAACTGTGGAAAAGTTTAAATGGAATGTTATTTTTACAGTGTTTTAAGTTTTAGTCACATTTTATTCTGATCAGAAATTTATAAAAGTGTTAAAGTTCCTCTTTTAAAAAATACTAGTCACAGTATTTATTTCCTAAGACTATTGTGAATGTGTAGAATTATGTTTACTACTAAGGGAAAACCTATAAAATGATAATAGGAAAGTAATCTTGATTTCATTGGTAATATTAGGTTCTCATAAAATAATTAGGAAAATCATTTTCTTCTGGTACTGTTAAAGTTTCTTTGTGGTAAACAGTATCTTTCTAAAAGAGAAAACATGAGGAGTAGGTGTAGCTCAGTGGTTGAGTGCCTGCTTCCCACATATGAGGTCCTGGGTTCAATTCCCCATACCTCCTAAAGAAAGAATAAAATTAAAATAAAAAATATATATGAAGGAGAAATTAAGTGTGTAATTTACTTACATATTTGGGGATTATGTGGATATTCTTAAAGACTTTTAAAATTCTCACTATCTATTTTATCCTAATACTGATCTGCATGACAGTATTGTTGGTTATAGTTATAGTTATTCTTAGAAGAATGTGATATATTATGGAAACAATCAAAATCTATCAGTTTCATTGTTCTGCTCTGATGCTTCTCTAAAAGAGCAGGGAGTCAGCCCATCTTCAACAAAAAAGGACTGTATAAGAAAAGCAAGGGAAGTCTGTAAGTTACGTTTTCCCTGTTGATTAACATAATCTTGGAAAAGAGTAAAAGTAAAATGAAACAAAACTTCTACTCTGGTCTATAGTTAACGGTGTCTAAACACAGCTTTATTCAAAATGCTCAAGGAAATTAGGGTCTAGATGGTAAACTCTGGCAGCAGTCAGCTTTATTCCTGAGCTCTGATCTGTAATTGTTATTTCTAAGTCCTAAGATGCTTTACTCTTTGTGTAAAGATTCTAGGGATAACACCTGGAACTCAGAGCTAAAAGTTAATCATCGCTAAAGGTGCTAAAAAAGCAGCATTACTTCTAAAAGACCACCCCAATGAAAGAAGCTAAAAAGAACCAGATTTCAATTAAAAGGTAAATGGGGCTAAACTCCACACTAAGGAGAATCAGGATACAAGGAAAATGGTAATATCAGTATTTTAAAACTTTTAGTATTATAGAGACCAGAAAGAAATACATTTTGTCAAGAAAAATCTTTAAATTTCTGTAGAGTACTATCTAATTTAACCTTACTAGTCAGTTTATTTAAACAACATAACTAACATGGAACCTAAAATAGCGACTCAGATTGTGATATTCTGTACAGAATTGTTGTAATACCCTAATGCATTTCAAAATGCTTTGGGCATAAGATAGAAAGGTATTTGCTAAGAGGCTGGGAAAAATGTAAAAATATAAAACTTCACCTGGGAAATTCCTACTACTATCTCAAAACAATTTATTGAAATAGTAAAACTCTACAAGGTAAACCCGTAAAAGAGAAACATGCCAGTGTGCTGAACACTCGTCTCCAGGCTCGCACTCAATGAACTTTTTTCTGTAATAACAAAACTAAGCCTAACTCTAATTAATGCCTAAGAGTCACCTCTAGAAAACCTCTTTGTTATTCCACTGTGGCCCCATCTCTAAGTCTCCCTACCTCCCCAGCATGTAGGACAGGACTTCCAGGTATAAAGTCTTCCTGGCAGTGCAAAACTTAACAACTCCCAGGGATGGGCCTCCCTGATAACATGGGATTAGACCAAAGCGGGGAAAAGAAATAGAAGAGAATCACATTTTAATGGCTAAGAAATTTCAAAGAGTCAAGAGGTCAATCTGGAGGTTGCCATTATGTGGGTTTTAGCCAAATAGTGCAAAAAGGCACAGGAGGCAAAGCCCAAAAGAATACTCTGGACTATATCTAAGAAAAGCTGTAAGTAAATTCCCCCATGTAATATGGTTATTTACACCTGTAACTCTCAATTGACATATTAAGTTTATTTTTTAGAAAGTCTCTGAATTATTTCTCTGCCAGGCAAGCCCTGGAACTGAGGTCAAAATGGCAACCAGCTTCACTTCTCTACCCCGTCATGTGGACACTCCTGTTCAGTATGAAGAAGCCGGAAAGATCCAACGTCTAGTTTATCCCCAAGATTGGGGATTTTACAAAACAGAAAGGGAGGAGTTATAACTGAGGGTTAATAATTAACAAATATTATGATTACTAAGTCATCGTATAGATGCCTTTATATTATAAAATAGCAGAAGATCAATACCTTTAATGACTGAAGCTAGCCAGAGTGGTCTCAGCCCTGTTTATGGTTACTCTAGACTTAACCTCACCCTTGTGTATGATGGTAATTCTAGATTGACCTTACCGATTAGGCTCACTCTTGCATACACTTATGATTGGGCTGGTAACCACTCCATATGGAAATATCCATATGGAAAACCTTGTGACTGACCTCTACTCTGTCCTTTCCTATGCCAGAACCTTGATCTCTGATAATGATCATCACTTTGTGACTCCCCTGGTTTGGGGCCCACCCCAATCCTGTCCAGCCCCTTAATGTTTATTAATGAAGGAAATGTGTTGAGCTCTATCCCAGTTATTCATTAGCACCCTATGTAATAAAATATTAGGATTTCTGCAGAATCAGGGAGGAGTTTTTGGGCTAAGGCAGCTGGCCTCCTTGGCTTGTGCAACTAAATAAACTCTGCCTTTGAAACCCTGGTATCTCAGAAATCAGCCTTCAAGATGCATCAGGAGAAAAGAACCTGCTTTTGCTTGGTGTCAGGTCAGCCCCGGGGCCCTCTGGCCACATTTGTGGCCGAGTTTCCCTCCAGGGAATGCATTGTAGGAGTTGATGGCCTGCACTGCTGCACCTCGTAGCAGTGACTGGGGGGATATTCTCCCCCATCCCAGCAAATTCCTACCATCATGTGTGGGTGAGTGACTGGCCGTGCACTCCCAGTGCTCCCAGCTCCTCACCACACCATCCAGGAGCAGCCATCCTGGCTCCCTGGTGGGGAAAAGGACGCTACTGCACTCGTAAAGGACTTTCTATCCACAGGTGTCCTCCACTTCACCGTCTCTGCCTATTGCAATAGCCCAGTGTGGCCGGCCAAAGAGGCGAATGGAGCAAGGTGGCTGACTATGGACTGTCGGCATTTGAATGCCAAGTGTCCCCTCTGGCACCCGCGGTCTCAGACACTGCACTGTCTGCATATTGGTGAAGCATATTCCTCATCCCGGTAAACTCTGGGCATCCTCCTATCAGGTGACACGGAAAGCAGGCATTTTCCACTGCGGAACAGAGAAGGAGCAGGCCCTGCGGGAGGTGAAAGTGGCCATTTCAGCTGCTGCCTCCAGGACCTTGAGTGCATGGGTCTCCATTTGAGTTACACGTTTCTGCCACCTGGCCCCATGTCAACTGGTCTCTCTGGCAGAAGGAAGGAACAACGGGAAGACACAGATTCCTGGTCTTCTAGACTAAGAAGTTTTCAGATGCAGCCCAGTGATATTCTCCCCAGCAAGAGGCAACTTCAGTCCTGCTACTGTGCCTTGGTAGAAATGGAAAGGATCACAAGTGCTCTCAGGTCCTACTGAGGCCAGAAATCCCAATCATATCCTGGTCCTGGGTCATCAGAACACCCACCCAGGCAGTGCCCAGCAACGGAACATCATCAGTTGGAAGTGGTGCTGTCAAGATCAGGCTCACCCAGGCCCCCAGGGAGAGACACCCACGCATAAGTGGTGGTGGAGGCCCCTCAACATTGATCCTGTTGCAACACCAGATGAGGGCCATTGTATCTTGGGCACCCAACCCGAGCAGTTTTGGCCACCCCAGAAGACTGGCCACAGTGGGATTTCTTTTCCTGCTGTGTAAGTAACAATGCCATCATTTGCATATACGGAAAATGGAATATTATTCAGTCATAGAAAGGAAGGAAGTTCTGATACGTGTGGCAACATGAATGAACCTTGAAGACTTTATGCTGAGTGAAATAAGCCAGCCACAAAAGGACAAATATTGTATCATTTCACTGATAGGAAATAATTAGAATAAGCAAACTCATAGTGTTGGAATCCAGAGGATAGGATGAGGGTGGCTATACTAATGTCAAATAAAATTGGCTTTAAGTTCAAAACTGGTATGAGGGACAATGGAAGACACTATATAATGATGAAAGAGTCAATGCAACAAGAAGATAGGGCAATTATAAATACCTATGCACCTAAGGGCAGAGCCCCAAAAATACAAGAAGCAAATATTGACAGATTTGAAGGTAAAAAGACAGTTCTACATTAATAGCAAGAGATTTCAATACACCATTTTCAAAGACAGAGGGAACATCTAGATGGAAGATCATTCAGGAAACAAGACTTGAACTAGATGGTAATTCAACAACATCTAATGGACATATTTGGAACCCTATACACAACAACAGCAGAATACATATTATTCTCTAGTAGCACATGGATCCCACTCCAGGATAGACCATATGTTAGGTTACAAAACAAATTTCAGTAAATTTAAAAATACAGAAATAATACAGTGTATCTTCTCTGACGACAGTGGAATGAAATTGGAAGTCAATAACGGGGGAAAAAATATGTGGAAGTTAGATAATACACACATAAATAACCAAAGAGTCAAAGAAGAAATCACAAGGGACACTAAGAAATGTCTTGAGGCAAGTGAAAATAAATACACAACATACCCAAACTTATGGGATGCAAAGGAAGAGCTGAGAAGGAAATTTTTAGCTCTAAATGCTTACATGAAAAAAAGAAGAAAGCTCAAATATCACATCTGGAAGAACAAGAAAAAGAAGAGCAAACTAAACCCAAAGTGGGAAGGAAGGAAAGAAATAAAAAAGATCAGAGCAGAGAAATGAAATAGAGAATTAAAAAGCCATAGAAAAAGCCAATAAAACCAGAAGTTGTGAAGATGAGTAAAATCTTTAGCTAGACTGACAAAGGAACAGAGTAGATGCAAATAATTAAAATCAGAAATGAAAAGAAGAAAATTACTATCTGCTCCACAGAAATAAAAAGTATTATAAGATGGTGCTAAGAACAATTGTATGCCAAAAATTTGATTACTTTGATGAAATGGACAGATTCCTAGATGCACATGAACTATCTTTACTAATCAAGAAGATATAGATGATCTCAACAGACCAATAATAAGTAGGGATTGTATTGAAAAGAAAAGAAAAAAACTCCCAAAAGAAAAGGACTAGAGAGCTTCACTGGTAAATTTTGCCAAACATTCAAAGAATTAAGACCAATCCTGCTTAAACCCTCACAAAAAATTCAAGAGAGGGAGCATTTCTAACTCATTCTGTTAGGTTAGCATCACCACAATACCAAAGGCAGATAAAGATATCATAAGAAAAGAAAATTACAGACCAATATCTCTTATGAATATAAATGTAAAAATGATCAAAAAAATCCTAGCAAACTGGATCTAAAGGCTCATTAAAAGAATTATACACCATGATCAAGTGGGATTTATCACAGGAAGGCAAGGGTGGTTCAACATAAGAAAAATCAGTGTAATATACTACATTAATAGACCAAAGGGGAAAAATCACATGATCATTTCAATGATGCAGAGAAGGTATTTGACAAAAGTCAGCACCCCTTCTTGATAAAAACCATAAGAAAACTAGGATTAGAAGGAAATTTTCTCAACGTGATAAAAGGCACATATGAAAAAAATAGAGTTAACATAATATTGAATGGTAAAAGACAGAGCTTTCCCCCTAAGATCAGGAATAAGATAGGATACCCACAGTCACCAGTGTTATTAAACCTCACACTGGAAGTTCCAGTCAGAGCAATTAGGCAAGAAAAAGAAATAAAAATCTTGTGCTCTCTTTTTGGGGTCTCTCTTCTTTCTTCCGTTCTCTGCACCGCCATGCCCTGCTCTGAAGAGACCCCCGCCATTTCCCCCAGTAAGCGGCCCGGCCTGCGGAGGAGGGCGGCGAGCGGAGCCGCTTTGCTCGGCTTTCAGAGCCGGCCATGGCCCCCACCAAGGGGTCCGCGCGAGCCGGGGGCTTTGGCCTGTACAGTGCCAATGATTATACACCACCACCCAGGGAGAAAGCCCTTGTGAAAACAGACGTTCAGCTAGCCCTTCCTTCTGGATGTTACGTTCTGGCTTGGCTGCAAAACGCTCCACAGATGTAGGAGCTGGTGTCATGGATGAAGATTACAGAGGAAATGTTGGTGTTGTGCTTTTTAATTTTGGCAAAGAAAAGTTTGAAGTGAAAACAAGTGATTGAATCGCACAGCTGATTTGTGAACGGATTTTTTATCCAGAAATAGAGGAAGTTCAGGTTTTGGATGTCACTGAAAGGGGTTCAGGAGGTTTTGGGTCTACCAGAAAGAATTAAAATTTATGCCAAGAACATACTTTTTTCCTTAAAAATAATGCTTCACTTAAAGTGTTTTGGTGTTTGTGTGGCTATAAACCTATTAAACTTTAACTTCTAAAAACATTTGGTTTTCTTACGGTCAAGGAAAGGGCACCTCTGCTGGGATCACAGAAATTTTTTTGTGTTTTTCTACTTATTGTTGTATGTAAATCTGCTTTGTGGTGTCATAATACAAACAGTTTCTTTTGCAGTTTATTTTATGTATAAATATAGATCTATTGGAAATGTGTATTATCTAATTCGCTAAATGCTACCCCATCAGCAGCTTATTTTTCTTTGCTTTATAAACCATAAAAAATGCCTTTTATTCAGTAAACTTGAATTTGTACAGATACAAATTATTACATAAATTGAACTAAAACATAATAAAAAGCAGAGGTTAAAGTTAAAAAAAAAAAGAAAATGTATCCAAATTGGAAAGAAAGTAGTAAAATTTTCCCTTTTTGAAGATATGATCCTATAGATATTGAATATTCAAAAAATCTACAATAAAGGTCCTAGAGCTAGTAAACAAATTCAGCAGTAGCAGGATACAAGATCAACATGCAAATATTAATAGTGTTTCCACACAACACTAATGAACGATCTGAAAAGGAATCAAGAAAAGTATTCCACTTGCAACAGCAACTAAAAGACTCAAATATCTAGGAATGTATTTACCCAAGGATGTAAAGGACTTGTGCATGGAAAATTACAATTGCTGAAAATTTTCACTGCTGAAATAAATTAAAGAAGCCCTAAGTGTCTGGAAGGACATTCCAAGTCCTTGGATTAGAAGTCTAAATATTTTTAAGATGTCAATTCTATCTAAAGTGATATACAGATGCAATACAATTCCAAGCAAAATTCCAAGAGACTTCTTCACAGAAATGGAAAAAGCAAGCAAGTTCATATGCCAGGGTAAGAAGTCCTGAATAGCCCAAACCATCTTGAAGAAGAATGAAGTTGAAGGACTCCCACTTCCCAATTTTAAAACTTATTACCGGGAGCATGCATAGCCCATAGCTTGCTTCCCATATACAAAATCCCAGGTTCAATCCCTCGTGCCTCCTAAGGAAAAAAAAAAACTTATTACAATGCTACAGTAATCAAAACAGCATCGTACTGGCAGAAGGAAGGACATATAGACCAATAGGCCAATGGAATAGAATTAAGGGGTCAAAAACACACCCTCATGGTTATGGCCAATTGACTTTTTAAAACAAACTCTGACCAGTTTTATTAAAGAAAAATATTACATAATTTACATATTATAAAATATTACATAATATTACATAAATTACTTTTTTGGTTCTGGCATGCTTTTAATGATATTAGAATCACCTGGGGAAAGCAGACTTGGCCCAATGGATAGGGCATCTGCCTACCACATGGGAGGTTCGCGGTTCAAACCCCAGGCCTCCTTGACCCGTGTGGAGCTGGCCCACGTGCCGTGCTGATGTGCTTAAGGAGTGCCGTGCCACGCAGGGGTGTCCCCCACGTAGGGGAGCCCCACACGCAAGGAGTGCACCCCCTAAGGAGAGCCACCCAGCATGAAAGTGCAACGTGCCCAAGAATGGCGCCTCACACACGGAGACCTGATACAACAAGATGATGCAACAAAAAGAAACAATGGATACCCAGTGCCACTGATAAGGACCGAAGCGGTCACAGAAGAACACAGCAAATGGACACAGAGAGCAGACAACTGGGGGGGGGCAGGGGATAAATAAATAAATAAATCTCAAAAAAATATTGCGGTCACCCCTCGGGCTGAAGTGTGGTTTGCTGGCCTGGCGAGGGGAGCGGCCGCGGTAGGCCTAATTCCGCTGCCCCCATAAAAGGGTGGTTGGTCGGGCCCACCGCCACCCCTGAAGGAAGCTCGGCATGGGCGCAGAGTGCCCTCGGGTCTCCCCTTCTCGGCAGCCATGCTTCCGCGGCCGCCCCTCCTCCCAGATGGCGCCACCCGATGCCTTGTGGGGCGGCACCCTTCTTCTTCCTTCTCCCTGTGCAGGCGCAGGGCAGAAAATTCCAGTCTGCCCTTTTCCCCTCCCCCGACAGCAGCAACAGCCAGGCGTGGGCGGAGAAATCCAGTCTACCCTTTTCCCCTCCCCCGACAGCAGCAACAGCCAGGTGTGGGCGGAAAAATCCAGTCTGCCCTTTTCCCTTCCCCTGACAGCAGCAACAGCCAGGCGTGGGCGGGAAACTCAAGTCTGCCCTCCACCCCAGCAACAGCAGCCACCAAGCCCTAAACCCTGCCCCTTCCCCCAGCAACAGCGACAGCCAATCCCTAATCACCACCCCTCCCCCCGTCCGGTACCGCCCACTGACCTTTCGCCAGCAACCAATCAGAATAGGGCGTGGCTTCGACCAATCAGCCTTCCCCAGCCCCTATAAAACTATTGCCTCTCCCTCAATAAAGTTGGACTTGTGTGTTTACCTTGTCTCCGCGGTAGTTTTTCTGCTGTGCGCCCTCCAGTCCTGAGAGCCCCCCACAAGGGCCTGGCCTCCCTTGTCCCCAGTTCGTCGCCTGCTTCTCCGGGCGACCCCTTCGTCGCCGGCTTCGCCGGGCGACCCCGTCAGCCGAACCGCGCAACCCCTTGTGAGACCGATCCCTCGTCTGCTGCTGGACCGACCCCTAGTCCCAAGCGGGACCGACCCCTCGTCCAGAGCTGGACCGACCCCTCGTCCGCAGCCAGACCCCACCTCTACCGACTGAGCAAGCCGTCGCAAAATATATTAAGAAAAAAAAAGAATCACCTGGACCAGTGAGAGCCAATGTACACACTCTGTAATACATTCCACACACTGGCCCAATTCAATATTATTGCCACTGTAGTGAATGGATACCAGTTTTGGCCAGTGTGGCCCAGTATTCTATTTGGGATTTCCTCAAGGCTGGGAGGTTGTTGATGAGGATGACCAGTTGTACTTTGCCTTGCCTGATCATATTCAGAGCCTGCTTGTACCCCAGAACATACTTTCTACTTTTCATAATGAGTAGGAAACAAGATTTGATTGGCTTCAGCAACTTTTTCATTTTCTCTGTGGCCATCACCTTCCTGCCTTAGGTGTAGGGCAGCCCCCAACCAAGAGGAGCTACCAAGATGGCCAGGGAGAAAGAAAGGTGCCAGTTCTGCTCAATGGGAAAGGATAGGCTCTTCCACAAATGTTGCTGGGAGATATGGACATCCACACAGAAAAGAATGAAAGTGAACTGCTATCTCATACCACATTTTAAAAAATTAATGCAGAAACGGACCAAAAATCCAAATATAAGAACTGAAACTATAAAACTCCTAGAAGAATATAGAGGAAAACATCACCCTATATTATGCAATGATTTCTTATAGTTTACACCAAAAGCACAAAACAACAAGAAAAAATAATAAAGTGGGGCTTCATTATCCTTAAAAACTTTTATGCAACGGACATTATCAAGAAAGTGAAAACACAACCTACAGAATGGGAGAAAATATTTGGAAACCATATATTTGATAAGGGTTTTAATATCTAGAATATATAAAGAAAAGAAAGATTATTTTTTAAAAACTAATCTATTCCTGTGGGTGTAATACCACTTGATTATATGGCATAGTATTCTATTTTGGATTTCCTCAAGGCTGGGAGGTTGTTGGTAAAGAACAGCTGTGCTGGTCATCATTAAATTTGGCCCTTTGATTAAATTTGGCCCTTTGGTAAGACCACTTTTGGGCTTTTAATTGGACTAGGTCAGTGGCGCATGATTCATGTGTCTCTGCCCTCTTGCTGGGTCTGATAAAAACAGAGACACAAAGACAGACACACAGACAGAGGAAAGGAAGCCACCATGTCTGATCCTTCCACGTGAGAGAAGACTAGAGGACTGCTTTAGCTTGAAGCCCCCCGGAGGCTGGTCCCATGGAACAGCTCGAGGAGAAACAAGCCCGATGCGAGGTTCACCTACAGCTGCCGAAAGGCAGAGGCCTCAGCAGATTTCCGTGGCCATCTTGCTTCAGCACGTGGCAGTCCCAGGGCTTCGATTCAGACTTTTCACAGCTTTGGAACTGTAAGCTTTTATCCCAGATTAATCCCCTTTATAAAAGCCAACTCATTTCTGTTACTTTGCATTGGCAGCCATTTGGCAAACTAAAACAAGTGGTTGGCAGGGGAAATTTTATGTTGTATGTAGGTTACCAGAATAAAAGAAAAAAACGTAGAACAGTACAACACGAAGAGTGAATCCTCCAAAAAGAAAAACCTTACGTTCCCTTGAAAGAAATTCTAGTGTGTCCACAATGGGAGGAGAAAGGAGGGAAAGGTCATATTTCATGTTAAACATTTTTACACTGGAGTTTTGCATGTACATTTACAGTTTTACGGCACTAAAGCAAAGCCACCAGGGTAGGGGGGAATGCAGAAGATATGTTCAGCTGTATAAGTGAATTCATCACCACATTTGTTCTAATTTCCTTCCACCCATTTGTCTTTTCAAGTTGCCAAGAACAGCCCTGGGAATAATCACCTCCCACACCAAGAGCTGGGGAAATGATAATTGGTGTCTGATGACAGGAGGTGACATTTTTGAGGAGTCGCTTTAAAATTATAATATATATTCCATCTTTAACCACTTATATACTGCTTTTACTCCTAGATTTTTAAAAGGGGTTAAATAGGGAAGATGGCTATATAGCAAGCATAAATTCATCAAAACTTTGTATTGATTAAAAAAAAAAAAGGCAACTTAGAAGATTAAGAATACAAAGTCTAGAAAAAAGGTCAGAATATGTCTATATCTATATCCATACCTATAGCCATGTCTGTGTGTGAACATATATATGTACATCTATGTGTATGTATTTATTATATGTTTGTATATGTATTATTCTCAAAAATGACTTCCGGGCAGCAGATGTGGCTCAAGTGATAGATCATCTGCCTACCATATAAGATGTCCAGGGTTCGAACCCAGGGCCTCCTGGCCCATGTGGTGAGCTGGCCCATGCGCAATGCTGCTGTGCACAAGGAGCACCATGCCACGCAGGGGTGCCCCCACATAGGGGTGCCCCACACACAAGGAATGCACCCCACAAGGAGAGCTGCCCTGTGAGAAAAAAGCGCAGCCTGCCCAGGAGTGGCACCGCACACAGAGAGCTGACACATCAAGATGACACAACAAAAAAGAGACGCAGTTTCCTGGTGCCACCTGATAATGCAAGTGGACGCAGAGCAACACACAGCAAATGGACAGAGAGAGCAGACAATTGGGGGGGGGGGAGCAGGGAAGGGGAGAGAAATAAATAAAATAAATCTTTAAAAAATTAAAAAAACGACTTCCTGGATAATATAAGTAAAGTGGATTGGGTTTTTAAAATATCAATAATATTAATAAACATAAAGGAAAATAAACGATTCCTTGTTGCCTTGAGAAACATATGCCATCTGTCATTCGTGTGAGAGACTGGTACCACTTTAGAGGAAGTGGAACCGTATGTGAAAGAATCAATTTTGGACATTCACATATTGTTTCTTACAAGCTCAGAATACTGAAAAGAACCAAAGGAATTTGTTCAGTTTGATTCCAACATACGCGAAACCACAATACATATCTGAGCCACAAAGTGTGGCTGATTATCTCTGCCTTCTCCCAACAGACCCCATACAAAGCTGAAAATGAGAGTCTCAGATCAAAGTATCACTCCCATAACCCAGTGGCACTGATGGCCAGCTCACTCACCAGCAAGTAAATATGTCAGAACTGTTCAGATAAGGCTGGTAAAATGACAGAAAAGTTCTCCTAGGAAGGCAACGGGCCCCAATACCTACCCAGGAGAATCGCCCACCCCCCAACATATGGGCAGGGAGGCATGTGCAAGGATACAAAACAATTCTATTGGTAATGAAGAAAAATTGGAAACAACCCAAGTGTCCAGCAACAGGGGAATTACTAAAACTATGGTGCCATCATGCCGTGGACTGGAATACATGTTGAAAGAAATGAGCTAGAGCCAAAGGGAATGATGTGATTGGACTGCCAAAGCTTTGTACAATGAAAGGGACATAAAGAAAAACACGTATGATACGATGCCATTTTAGGGGTTGGGGAACCCACATACTTACCCAAAACACTATCCATAATTCCTATGGATAAATATATTGATGTGAAAGCAAAAAGAGAGAAAGAAAGAAACGGAAAGATACAAAATAAACTCATAACGGTGGTTGTCTTGAAAACGAGGAGGAGGAGAGAGGAGGATCTGGAAAAATAATAAGAGAAAAAGCAATTTTATTCTGCTCCTCTCTATTGCTTTTTATATACATAAATCCATTGCCAATCCCACATGCTAATGTCTGTATGTCATATAATCTAATTGACCTTTTAAGAGCTTATCTGAAAAAAAAAGGACGAAACTTTTTATTATTCATAGCTGCCAGCTCCATCTTGTTCTGGCTCTGGAGTGAACCAATTTAAATATACTTTTCAAGATTAGAGGTTTAAACATTGATTTGATGGGGTGAAACCAGGACATTTCTATATGGCTGTAATTTTTCTGCATAAAAATTTACTTTTAATTTCAATAATATTTTATGTATGGTTGTGTTTTTGTTTCTAATGGCTAAGGACAAGGAGTTGGCTTAAACAATGGGACTTTAGTGGCTTATGGCTTTGAGCCTAAGAGAAGTCCAAACTCATGGCGTCAGCAAGGCAATGCTTTCTCCCCAAAGATGATGGCGTTCCAGGGCTGGCTCCCAGCAATCTTTGGTCCTTGGCTTTTCTGTCACATGGAAACGCACATGGCAGTATCTTCTTTCTCTTCCACGTTCCATTAACTTCCAGTTTCTGGCTGGTCCCCATGTGGCTTCTCTCTGTGTGTCCAATTTCTTTGATTATAAGGTCTTCAGACATATTGGATTTAAGGCCAACTCTCATTGAGTTTGGGCAAACCTTAACTAAAAACATTTTTAAAGGTCCAATTTACAAAT
This sequence comes from Dasypus novemcinctus, assembly GCF_030445035.2. Lineage (NCBI taxonomy): Eukaryota > Metazoa > Chordata > Mammalia > Cingulata > Dasypodidae > Dasypus > Dasypus novemcinctus. The sequence continues at coordinate 61,193,574 of NC_080695.1, forward strand.
GGGTTCATACCCACAAAAATAGATTAAGATCATGTTTTGGGAAGCAGACTTGGCCCAATGGATAGGGCTTCCACCTACCACATGGGAGGTCTGCGGTTCAAACCCCGGGCCTCCTTGACCCGTGTGGAGCTGGCCCATGTGCAGTGCTGATGCGTGCAAGGAGTGCCGTGCCACGCAGGGGTGTCCCCCGCGTAGGGGAGCCCCACGAAGCAAGAAGTGCGCCCCGTAAGGAGAGCCGCCCAGCGTGAAAGAAAGTGCAGCCTGCCCAGGAATGGCGCTGCACACATGGAGAGCTGACACAACAAGATGACGCAACAAAAAAAAACACAGATTCCCGGTGCTGCTGATAAGGATAGAAGTGGTCACTGAAGAACATGCAGCAAATGGACGCAGAGAGCAGACAACTGGGGGGGTGGGGGGGATTAAATTTTTTAAAAAATCTTAAGAAAAAAAAAAGATCATGTTTTTCTGGGGTGCATAATTCCAAGCCACCCCCAGGTTGCCATTATTTGTTAAGGATGTTAAAGCAATAATTACTTCTTTCCCAGCCTGGGAGACCTTAGGGTCTTCTGCATTTCATCACAGCAGTTTCACAGGAAATAAGTCTTGCCTCACTCATCACCTTGCTGTGTTCTGCTGTGGCCTGCATAATTCCTACATGTGACAGGGGCTTTTGCTTGGATGGCATGCCAAAAGGAAGTGAACAGGGTTACCACGATCATTTCAGCTATCTGTGCACTGAAAACCATGGAGAACTCACATCACGAAACCTCAAACAATGGAATTTAGAATTAAAAATATCATAGGCACTAGCAAAAAAACAACCTGGAAAATGAAGTAATCATGGATAGGAAGACTCAATTTTTTTAAGACATAAATTCTCCCCTAAGTCATCTATAGATTCAATGCAATCCTGATCAAAACCCCAGAAGGCATTTTGTAAAAATTGATGAAATCAATCTAAAATTAAATGGAGATGCAAAGGACCTAGAATAAGGAAAACAATTTTTTTTAAAGAACAAAGCCAGGGGATTTACAAGACTTGATTTTGATACTTTTCATAAAGAGACAGTAACCCAGATTGTGTGGTATTGTAATAAAGAATACAAAGTCTAGATATAGACCATACATATATGGTCCACTGATTTTTTTTTTTCCTGAGGTACTGGGGCTGGGGATTGAACCCGGGACCTCGTACGTGGAAACCTATGCTTAACTACTGAGCTGCACTGGCTACCCTGAACTGGTTTTTTGTTTTTTGTTTTTTGCTTGTTTGTTTGTTTTGTTTTGTTTTCGTCTTGTTTTTATTTTAGGAGACACTGGGAACCAAACCCAGGACCTCCCATGTGGGAAGCCGGTGCCCAACTGCTTGAGCCACATCCGCTCCCCAGGTCCACTGATTTTTGACAAAGGTACCAAGGCAAGTCAATGGGGAGATGAAAATCATTTTAACAAATGGTAATGGAACAACCATTAAAAAAAAAAAAAGTGACCATCAAGCCTTACCTTACACCCTACACAAAAATTAACTCAATGGATCACAGATAAAACACACATAAAAGCCAAAATGATAAAATTTGTGAAATAAAACATAGGAGAAAATTCTTATGACCTTGGTAGACAGAAAAAGGACCCAAAAAGCATAAGAGATAAAATTGGTACATTGTACTTCATTGAAATTAAAAATTGTTGGAGATTTGGGCCCAAAGGGTATCAGGAATGAAAGAAAGAAAAAAAGGAGAATAAAAGAAAGAGAAAGAAAGAAAGACAGAAAGAAAGATAAAGAACGTGAGAGAGCTGGGATCAGGGGGTCTGCCAGTAGAGACTCATCAGACAACTTTATTGTTCACAAGTGGCTCTATATATACCCCAGTCCACGGGAGAACACGCAGCAACATGCAGTAACCATCAGCACTACTCACAGTCTAAGGAATTCAAAAACTCTTATCTCAAGGTACAAAGTCGAAGTGTTCTATTTCCTACAAAATGTTATCTGCTCATCTTTTCTTTCAGCCTTTAACAGCTTCATCCTGTTTGCCCGGAACTCTTAATTACCGCCTTCCTTAGGGTGCAAGCGTAGCCATGGAAACAGCACATCTCTCCTGGCGAGACCACTGTGCCTCAGTTTCCAACAAAAAATGTCTGCACTTGGGAAAACACCATTAAGAAAATCAAAAAGCAAGTCACAGACTGGAAAGAAAATAGTCACAAAAAAAAAATACCAGACAAAAGACTTGTACCCGGAATATACAAAGAACCGTGATGATTTTATTATTAATAGGAGGCAAGCTATAAAAATGGGCAAGATATCTGACTAGACCACAAAGATCTACCAATGGCCAATAAGCATATGAGAAAGGGCTCAGGGTCGTCAGTCACCGGGGAAAGGCAAATTAAAACACTGAGGTACTCCTGTATACCCCCCACAATAGCTAAAACTAAAAAGCCTGACAGGATGTGAAAGATGTGAAAGGCCTACAACTCGTCTGTTCTGGATTGAATCATGATCCCCACAAAGACGTGGTCAAGTCCCCACCTGGGTCCTGTGGATGTGAACTCATTTGAAAAAAAGGGTCTTTGAAGAAATTACTAGGTAAGGTGATAATGCAATATAACTGAGATCCTCATAAATGGAAGAAATTTGGACACAGGAGGAGATGGATGGGAAGAGATCGGCCATGTGACCCAGGCGGAGATGGCCAACCGGCCAACCAATGCTAAGACTTCGGGTACCCTGATTTTGGGCTCTTAGCCTCCAAAACTGGGAGACAATAAATTCCTGTAGTTTAAGCCAACTAAGTCCGTGCCATCTGTTACAGCAGCCCTGGCAAATGGCCTGGCCGCAGACCCCACCCTCCCTGGGTCCTAACACCCACCCAGTTCACAGGTCTATGGAACCTGCTGGGCCCCATCAAGCTTTGAGGTGGCCACAGCTGCTCCAAGTCATGGAACTTAATTTGTATCAGCTAAAGCAGTGGAAAGGGGGCCGGATTCGGCCTCAGCCTGGCCAGCTCTGGGTTCTAAATCGTCCATCACCAACAAGGCATTCGCACTGCCTGGAGGAGCCCGGACACCCGGTGGGGCTAAGCGAGCGTTCTGAGGTAAAGGCTTTAGGTAAGGGATTAATAAAAAGCCTCCAGGTACCCAAACATCCAAGTCTGAGGGAATTTTTCCCTCTTGCGCAAGCAAATGAATTTCTCCAAGCATATTCAGAGCAGCGGTTCTCCAAGGTCCCTGGGCCGGCAGCAGCAACGTCACCTGGTTGCTGGTTAGAAAAGCAGAACCTCGGGCCCCAGCCCAGACCTGCAGAACCCCAGGCTGCGATTTAGCGAGCTCTGCAGGTGGACGGCGGGCCCCGTTAAGCGCGGGGGGCGCTAGGGGGCGCTGCGCGGCCGCAGCCGACGCCTAATTGAGATGCGACAGGTGAAAGCACCGCGTAGCCTGTGAAGTGTGGGAAAACAGAAGAGGCGACGGCCCTTTGTTGCTGCATCCCTGCTCTCGAGTGGGTAGCAGGCAGAGGCCAGCGGAGGCAGGGTGTAGGTGCTGGCAGCTGGCAGAAGCATCCTCATCCCGGAAGGCGTGTCTCCGAGGGAGACATTTCCTTTGAATTGGTTGGGAACAGTTTTTCAAGCCACCTCAACTGTGGTTAAGGAACTTTAGAAGGGTATTTCAGCTCTGCGGGGCTTGGGAGATCATGTGCCGATGAGAGGAAGAAAAAAGACGGGAAGGCAGGGCTTTTAAGACCTTCAGGAGGCCTTTTGTAAAACCTGATTGAAAAAAAAAAAGAGTGCCATCGTTTTCCCAGAAATATACGCACACGTTTTACAAATACTTTGGGGGGGATTCACCGATTCCCTGGTCCTGAATGCATGGCCCCAGGCTAAGAATCCCTGCTTTGGAAAGACAGGGGCAGGGAAACAAAGTGGTAGAGGAAAAAAAAGAGATTTTAAAACTATATATTTTTTCTAAAATAGAGGGAAAAAATGATTAAGTTTCAATACAAAAGAAATGTAGATGCTTATAAATTATTCAGATCAAGGCAACTTAATTATACGGATGAAATAAGAAGATGAAAAGTATTCCATCATGTCACCTGGCTTTGTCCCCAGATCAATTTGACACATTCTCAGGTCAAATGTCGCTTTCCCAGACTTCCCAAAGCATCATTTGCTTCAGCTGACCCTGTCTTCTCACCCTAGCATTTCGGTTCCCTGGGGAGACCTGGGATCAGCCATATTTATTTTTGTGCCATCAAAACTCGCCAGGGTCCCTGAAAGGGCTCAGGAAACATTTGCAGGACCTTCACTCCTTAAGGAACAATTCCTGATCACTAAAAGGTTGAAGGGCGCCAGCCAAAGAGGTTTCTGTCACAATATTTATTGAGTGCCTACTGTGTCCTGGCACTGCTCTAAGATGCGGAGGCCAGGATAGACGGATCCCCACCCAGGGGTCCATGATTTACTCCCTGGCCTCTTGGGGGCCTTTAAACGTGTAAGAGAAATTGGCTCACACCACCTCGAACGTGTTTTTTAGATGCTGTGGATTCCTGGGGCATCACTCCCAGCCCACAGCATCCCACCATCCAGCCTGCATCAAGGCCCCTTCCTCCATGCCTGGGACCTCCCAAAGCATGCAACCACCTCCCATCCCTTAGAAGGCAAAGCCAAAAAAATGTACCTGTTAGAATCTGATTTCAGCCCCTAGTGATTTTCTCTCATTTGATCATTTCTTCTCACTTTTTATAAGCCCATCACTTCCTCACAATAATTCCAACAACCTTACGAAAACCAAACAAGGTGTGGTGGTGGTGGCGGGGGGGCAATGGAACCAATTTTATCATCTAGAAGCAATGCCCAGTAATAAATGTTTTAACTCCCAAAAATGTTCAAGTATTTTTTTATTAATTGGGGGGCTGCACATAAATCCCAAGCACCCAGGGGTCCCCAGCATCCCCACATCTTGGGGTTCTATTCCTAGTGTCTGGAGGGTAATGTCATACATTTTTACGCTCACCTACCAAGAACTTGACACTTATGGCAACTTGGAGAGCACAATTTCCTGGTATTTTCAAGCTTCCTATTTGCCTATAAACCTGCATGGGTGGACTGTGGATATTCTTCAAATTCTTGCACAGTCCGCATATACCCTACAGTATCACTGGTAACAGCAGACAAAGGCCCATGTGGCAGAACTTTCTGTGCAGAAAAAAAAAAAAAAAGCTGCAGACAACCCAATGCCTACCTCCCAGAAACCGATTAGATCAATTGTGGTACAGCCATTCAGTGGAAAACCATGCAGCCAGTAAAGAAAACAAGATAACCTATCCTAAATTAACCCATTCATGCATCATGATCAAATTAAATATAGTATATAATTTAGTATATAATTACTGTAACATATGATGAAAATATTATCCACCACATTAAAGAGTAGTAGCGATCGTTAATGATCTTTATCAAATAACGTATGCTATTATTTATCCTGGCTGTTATATTGCATTATGTATCACAAGGCATTGTATTAATGAACACAGCATCTATTAGTTCATGAAAATTCAAAGGGCAGAGAACGGTAAAGTCAGTCCTTCTGTATTAAAATAAAAGCGCACGTTCGAATACGTAAATACGACTATGCAGCTGCACTGTCTGGAGCAGTGGGGCTCAGACTTGGGGTGCACCAGCAGCACGTGGGGAGGCTTCCTAAAACCCCGATCGCTGAGCTCCGCCCCGAGGACTGCTGACTCAGCAGGTCTGGACTGGGGCCAGAGAACTTGCATTTCCAACAAGCTGCCAGCTGCTGCTGCTGTTCTAGGACTGGAGACGCACACTAGGCTAAACAACGGATAATCTGTGCGAAGAGAAATTTATGGCTTTTTAGTGCGTTAAACTCGTTCCTTCATTCGACAGCCCCTTGCTGAGCACCTCCTGCAGCCGCGGACGGCCCCGGGGGGCGGGCTAATAACAAGAACTGCCACCTTGCTTCAGCTTCCCCGGCGGCCAGCGTTCCACCCGCGCGATTTCACGGAAACCTCACTCTAGAGGGGGAAACTGAGGCTTCGAGACGAGCCGCCCAAGGTCGCGCGGACCATCCGGACCTGGGATTCGAACCCAATCCCTACGGCGTTCCCACCCGCCCGCCTCCGAGTCCCGGACACGCCTCCTTGTCGAGGCAGTGGGGTATCCGGGGACACGACCCCGGCGGAGCTGGGACGCGAGACGCCTGGAGCCCGGGGTGGGGCCTGGAGGACCCCGCGGAGCGCGCTCCCGCGACGCCCAGGCCGCCGCGAGCCCGCGGGAACGGCCGGCGCGCGCGCCTCCTGAAGCCTCGCCCCTTGGGCCGCGGGAAGGGGCGGGACCGCGGCTGCGCGTGCTCCGTCGGGACCGCGCGAGGGCCGTGCGGACGCGCTCGTGCCCGCGGGGCGAACTCACGGGAGCGAAGCCAGAATACAGGTTCTCTGGGCCGCCGCTCTAACGCAGGCGCGGTGGCCAAGTGGTAAGGCGTCGGTCTCGTAAACCGAAGATCACGGGTTCGAACCCCGTCCGTGCCTGTTTGTCCCCTGCCGCTGGGTGGAGACTTTTTAAGGGAGGAACCACTTTTCACACGGGTCGTCCGTGATTTCCGCCACTTGGTTTCGGAATTGGAGCCCTTGCCTCTGGGCTGCCCGCAGGAACCAACCATTTTCACTCAGTTTAGAGTCAAAACCCCCTTACCTGGGACAAAGGTAACCGTTCTGGGTGGTCCAGCCCCGGAGCCTTTTGGCCTCAAATTCGACCCGCCCTGCATTCCGCTCCCCGCAGACAGCGCCGCGGGCCGTTTCGGGCTCCTCGTCCTCGGGGAAGTTGGAGGGTGTCGGGTGTGCTGGGGCGCAAACTCGAAAAGCCCGGAGGGGTCCCCTCGAGAACCTGGGGCCGAGGTAGAGGCCGAACGGGGACCCCACCGAAGGCCCAACACTTCGTGCCGAAGTCCTACAGCTGATGCCACTTCACTTAAGAGCCACCTCGCGTTTTTCTGAAAATTAAAATCCACACCTCACACCCCAGACAGCGGTGTCTGCCTTGCTCTTTTTAAAAGGACCCACTGCAGGCGTTGCCTTAAAAGTCCTGCCCAGACGGGGGGGGGGGGGGGGGGGGCGGCTCTGACGCGACGCTCTGAACCTCTCTCTCGGAGCCTCCGTTTCCCCCTCGGTAAAGTGGGTCCGTGGCCAGCGTCGACGTCTGCGAAGCAGCTGGCAGAGGCGCGCCGTCGGGGTGGTCGCAGAAAATGGAGCTACCGTCATCTCGCACGGGGGTTCCTTGCACCACCAAAGGGTGCATTTAAAGACCCCCAGGTCGGGTAACTGACATCTGAAAAGCGGCTTGGCCTAAATTGGGGAAACCGGTACCCCCCCGAGCTCCTAAGCAGTAAGGGCGCTCCTGGTGTGCGCCTGGTGGCGCGGGGGGGGGGGGGGGGGGAGCCGGCTTTCCTGAGGCGACAGGGACAGGGACGTGATCCCGGCTGGAGGGGCCGGCTTGCGGCAAAATCCCTGGGAGGCCTTGCTGAAGCACGGATTGGCCGGCCTCACCGCCCCGGCTTCGGATTCAGTAGATCTAGGGTGAGGCCCGTGGTTTGCATTTCCAACAAGCTCCCCCGTGAAGCTGCGGCTGCGGGTCCAGAACCCACGAAGTGTAGTAAGTCGGGAGGCACAGGAGGCTACGTGCCAAAATAACAGTTGTTGCCTCTGGCGAGGGGAGTGCGAAGCGAGCGCTGTGGAAAGCGTCCTGGACGCCTTACCCTGCAAACGTGTCATCTGGGTTTTCTACAGGGATGTTTGCTTGTTTTACCTGTGCACTTGCCCCCCTAGAAGCACCTCCAAAGGTCTCAGAGATAACTTATTATTGCATAGGCAAATTAGAAGATCCAAAATTACGACAGAGAGGATGCTTGAGGGTTCTCTTCCTCCTCTGGGGTGTTCATTCATTGCTTCCTAAAGAAAGGAGAAGAGCACTTAAAAAGACACAAATTAAAATTAAAAAAGGCCCACTGCCCCTGGGCAGGAAGCCCAGTATTGATGAAGGAGGGAGTCACCCACATGAATTTTCCTGTATTAGTTTCCCAGCTGCCATCATAAACACCTCAAACTGGTTTGGGCTTAAACAATGGGAATTTATTGGCTACAGTTTTGAGGTTAGGAGAAGCCCAAAATTTAGACACTGGCACAGCTTGCTCTCTCTGAAGACTATAGTGTTCTGGGGCTGGCAGCAGGCAAATCCTGGGGTTTCCTTGGGGTTCTTATTCCTCTCCTTTCTTTTCCCGGTTCTGCTGACTTCCTGCTTCTGGCTGCCCTGGCTTTCTCTTTATAGGGCCCTCAGTAATCCGGATTAAGATCCACCCTCAGGGAAGTGGATGTGGCTCAGCAGATAGAGGGTCCACCTACCATATAGGAGGTCCAAGGGTTCGATACCCAGGGCCTCCTGGCTCATGTGGTGAGCTGGCCCACGCGCAGTGCTGCTGCGCACAAGGAGTGCCGGCCCACGCAGGGTGCCCCTGCATAAGGGTGGCCCCTGCACAAGGAGAGCTGCCCCGCACGAAACTGCGGTCCACCCAGGAGTGGTGCCACACACACGGAGAGCTGACGCAGCAGGATGACACAACAAAAAGAGGCACAGATCCCCAGTGCCATCTGATGAGAATACAAGCGGACACAGAAGAACACACAGCAAATGGACACAGAGAGCAGACAACGGGGGGGGGGGGGCTAAATAAAGAAATCTTAAAAAAAAATCTGCCCTCATTCAGTTGGGCGACACTCGAACAAAAAAATATCATCTTCAAGATGTCCTGCTTACAATGGGTTCACACCCGTGGAAATATGGAAATGCTGATTAAGATTAAGGACCTGTCTAAACTGGAGTACGTAATTCAACCTACTCCATCTCCTTATCCAAAGAGCAGATCAATATGCCTTTTTCTGTTTTCAAATCCCTTATCCTCACCCCCAACTCCAGGCAAGTTACAATTACCATTTATGGGGGGGAGGGGGTGCACAAAATAATTAAGGATACATATTCACACATGGAGAGTGATAACTGGTTGGTTGGTTTTTTTTGGCAGGGGATGGGGGCTGTTAGACCTTGAACATGACACACTAACCTCAAAACCATCACCTCTGGTTGAAATTTGGAGACGTCAGGGAGCTGTAAGGCCCAGTTGGCACACTCTGCAAGCCTGAATACTAGGTCAGAAGAGGAGCATAGTGAGCAAAATCCTGAATTCACATGGGTAAAGCTGATCATGTATCTGAATAAGCAAAAAGTTTTATGTTGATTTAAATCACTTGTGTTCATGAATGCATGAAAGCGCGTCTGGGATTCTATAACTTCGGTATGAATTTCATATCTGAAAGTAACCTTGAAGTCGGCTGTCTGTGCTCTGTGAGGAATCACTTCCTTAAGAAAAGGAGAGATGAGAAGGCCCCTGACTCAGAGGGGTGGGGAGCAAGGCGAGGCAGGTGTAGAAACTGGAGAGCGCCTTTGAGACCTCAGTGTGCAAACTTGACCATTGCAGAGCCAGCCGTATTTCCTAAGAAGCTCAGGGCTCTCTAGGAAAGAAGAAACGGAACTGCCCCGACCCACCTCCCTGATATTCCAAGTTAGGGCGGCCTATGAGATGAGCACCCGGTGGCAAATGGCAGCAAAGGGTAAGGAACTTCTGAAACAAGACAGGAGGGGGGGAGGGCTGTTGGCTGAGGGTAGGTTGGCAACTCCAACAGTGCCCCCCTGTGGCCACAGGAAGCAACGGCAGTGCTAAACTGAGTGCTCTTCCCCTCACCTACCAGGAACTAACTAACTGGTCAGCACCTTGGAACTGCCACCTAACCGCTCTGTGCCTCGGTTTCTCGCTCTGTAAAACAGGAACAACACATTCTCTCACTTCCTCGCTTGAGGAGTTCTTCTGATGATAGCCAGGGCTGTTCAGTAAATGGCAATCCATCACCTAAAGACATCATGGCAAGGAAGCGGATTTGACTCAACGGATAGAGCGTCAGCCTACCATATGGAGGTCCAGGGTTCAAACCCAGGGCCTCCTGACCCATATGGTGAGCTGGCCCATGCGCAGTGCTGATCCACGCAAGGAGTGCTGTGCCACGCAGGGGTGTCCCCCATGTAGGGGAGCCCCACGTGCAAGGAGTGCATTCCGTAAGGAGAGCCGCCCCGCAAGGGGAGAGAATTAAATAAAAAATAAATCTTTAAAAAAAAAAAGAATCATGGCAGCACTTGAGGGAAGGAGGCGGACATGTACTGAAGGGTACGTAAGGAGGTACAGTTAAGTGAAAACAACAGTGTCCTGTTTTATCAAAATAAACATATTTATTAGTACACGTATGTGCATTTGTGTACATGGGTTTCTTGGAAAGTGAAGAGGACCCACATGCCACGTGGCAGGTTCCACATCAGGCTATTGACAATGAACACCTCCAGGCAGGGCAAGAGGAACGGCAGGGAAAATTATTAATTTCCCCTAATGTCGTGGTATTGGCAAAGAGAGGCAGTGTTACTTTTGGATTTTCTATTTTTGCAAACAAAAACCTACCATGCCCAACAGCAGCCAAAAAGAAAAGGAAAAAAAATCTAAAGAGTCAGCAGATGTCAGGGCTCTGGATACAGAAGTGTTAACCCAGAGCTGGCACGGATATTGATATGACGCCAGGTCGCCAGTGAAAAAGCTCATCTCTGGTCAGCTGAGCTGACCCCCTCCAGAGGTGGGGGCCAAGGGGTCTACCCGGCAGGAGCCTGCAGTTCTTGGCCCCCAGAGTCTGGTCCCCCCTGCCCTGGCACATTGCCCATCAGAGCTGACAGTATGTGCTGAGAAAACTTACATTAAAGAATAAAAAATGGGACACCTCGTAAGGGAGTGAGTGGTTTGTATACACACACGAACTGAGAACCGCATTTCAAAACCAGAAGCGTATTTCAGGCGTGAGTAGCACTTAAATGAAAATATTGTGGCAGGCCCCTGGAAGCAGCAGACGCTGTTTATAACACATCAACTTGAGTTTAGCTTAGCAGATCACCCGCTGGCGCACGACAAACATTTCCTGTGACTCTGTGTTCCCTGTTGCCTCAGCCCTGTCCTTCCAGCCCAGGTGAGCCTAGCTGGTTTTGACTAGTAGCAGGTAAACATAACCCGCAAGCCTGAGACCGCTCTAGCTGTCAAATCTGTCACGATTCTTGAAACACGCCCAAAGAGGAGGCCCCGCCTCCTTCTTTGAGAAACGTGGGGGACAGGCTCTAAACAGCCCCCAGTTATCCCTGCCTTCTGGTATTCTAATCCCCCCTCTTGAGTGGGAGAGGGACTGGGGAGTTGCTTCTCACCAGTAGGTGCTAAGATGCCACTTCTGAGGTGACGTTACATTAGGGTGAGATGTCCAGCTCGCTGGAGATGCTCCCCTGCGGTTTGCTGAGATGAGGGGCCGGGTTGGGGAGACAAGGAAGTGAGGGCGTCCTCCAGCCAAGGATCGGCAAGAAACGAAGCCATCAGTCCTAACAGGCTGCAAGGCACTGAATTCTGTCAACAGACAGGAGTCAACTTGGAAGCGAGACCCTCCCCTGGTGAGCCCCAGGTGCGCCCTAGCCTGGGTGACATCTCGATTGCAGCCTTGCGGAGACCTTGGCTAATTGGGGCTTGGACTCCCGGCGCTGGGAGACAGCACATGTGCGTTCTTGTAAGCCTCGGAATTTGTGTCGATATTGTTATACAGCAATAGATCATTAACCCAAGAAGAGTCTGCTAAGGGACACCAAAACCCCAGGTGCCATTCAGGTTCTGCACCCTCTTTGTGATGACCTGCGCCCCACAGCTGCAGCGAGAACCCTGGGGCCCGCCCTGGTGTTCATTTTCTGTGGCCGCCATGACACGTGCCCACAGACTCTGCGGCTTCAAAAACGCAATATGCAGCCCCCTTCCTTGCTGGCCATCAGCGGGGGGCCGCACTCTGCTCCTAGGGGCCTCTCCCCCGCCCTTGCTCACAGCACCCGCGTCTCAGATCCAGCAACGTCGTGCCTTCTCATATTTCAAATCACTCTTTCCTCTACCACACAGCTCTCGCACCAGTCAAATAAAAATGCTCTGTTTTTAAGGACTCGTGGAATTAGATTGGGCTCCCCCAGATTATTCGGGATAATCTCCCCATTGGAAAGTACAGAACCTTAATTATACCTGCAAAATCCCTTTGGCCATACAGGTTCCAAGGATTAGGACATGGATGTCTTTTCGAGGTCATTATTCTGTCTCCCACAGTTCTGGACACTCTTCTCCTTGCTTATCCACTCATCTAAGTGGTCACTGCCTGAACTTCTCTCCCAACAGTCACCTCCTCTGCCTTGCTTCATTATCCTTCCGTTTTTTCCCCTTGGATCTCTGGTGACTGGACCATTGCAGTAGACCCCTAATCGGTCTCCCTTGCTCTCAGGCCCATCTCTTCCCTCCCCCTTCCACTGTCACTGTGACTTCTTGCAAACACAGCAATGAACATGTCACGCCCCTCCTTTAGTACCTCACCAGAGACTCACCACCACAAGGTAAATCCCAACTCCTTAGCATGGCATCCTGGGTCCCAACTGTCCTTCCTGCCATGCCTCCCTCTTGTTCTAGCCATACCAGCCTTTGTTATTCCTTCAGTTCTGCTTGTTCCTTAGCCTAAACTTCTGTGCCTGTGCACATGCTGTTCCCTCTGCTAGAATGTCTTCCCACCACCACCATCTATATGGAAGACTCCTAGTCATGCTACAAAACCTTGCTTAACTATTACTTTGAAATGTTCCTCAAACCCTCAGTTGGAACCGATTGCTATTTCCTCTCTGCACTGCCAGCACCTTTGGCTTATTGCTTTCATAGCACCTATCACAAGACATTGCAATGATTAGTCTACATGCCTTTGTACCTCCCAAGAGACCAGGAGTTGAAAACCCAAATGCCAGCAGAGCCAGATCATGGGAACAGTGAAGTGGCCTGGGTATAAGACAACAGGGCGTAGTGGGGGCTGAGAAGAACCTGAGAGGACGTCCCAGTCTAAAGGCCGCCGCGTTTCTGAAAACCCTGTGTGGATGAGACCCTGCGATTCTACTCCTAGATGCGGACCCGCCATCCATGTGTACCAGGAGAGAAGTAAAAATAACAAGGCTGATCACAGCAGAGGCACTGGGAAGAGCTAAATGTCCATCAAGGAGAATGGAAGGACAAATTATGGGGTGCTGACCCTTTCCGATAGAACCACCTCCCATCTTTCTAGCCTCCTTTCCATTCACCCCGCCCCCATCACCCATGCAGGCATGAGGCGGCCTGGGAACGGAGCAAGGCTAGGGCAGAGTTCTCCTGAGCCGTGGGGAACGGGGGTGAGGCTGCGGGCACTCCAAAGACACTATTTCTTTCCTTGCACAGTGACAGCCACTCTTAGAGGCCTAAACCAGCAACTCTCCACTGTCCCCACAACCCCAGTCCAGTTAGAGTAACCAACCGTCCTGGTTCGCCTGGGACTGTCCCAGTTTTATCACCAAAGTCCCACGATGTGGGAACGCCCTCCGTTCCAGACACACCAGGACGGCTGGGCCCCCCTACCTCTCCTTCGAAGGAAGCCAGGGACTTGGGACAGCCCTGCCCATGTGGGGACCCAGGACCGGGGCTTTTCCTGCCCCAGCTGATGAGTGCCTTGAACTTGGACCTCACACACCCACTGTCTTGATTCCTGCCATTCTATGTACCTCCTGCACTATATTTGACTATATATTTATAAACGTATATATATGTATTTCTCTTTAACATAACTCACTATCTTGATTCGCCAGGGCTGCTGTAACAAAGCACCACAGACCAGCTGGTTTAAACAACAGGAGTTGATTGTCTCATGGTCCTGGAGGCCACAAGTCCAAAAGCGAGGTGTCGGCGGGGCACGGGGCCTCTGAAGTTGGTGGGGTCTCGACCCAGCCTCTGCCTCTGTCACGGGACTGCCTCCTTCCGTCTCCTCCGTTTCCCCCTGGTGACCGCGTCCACATCTCCTCTGCATATGAGGACGCCAGCCAGGTTAGATTAACACCTGCCCGGGTTCAGTTTGGCCTCACCTTACCCAGTAACATCTTCAAAGCCCTTTTTTTTCCAAATGAGTTCACGTCCTCAGGAGCAGGAGTTGGGACTTGAACATGTCTTTGTAGGAGACACGATTCAATCCCTAATACGGACCTCCATAACTTAAGTTTATTCCGAAAGGAAATTTTATCTTACTTCCACCATTTGCCATGAATAGAGTACTTTAAAAATGCAGTGAAGACAGGGAACAGTGACCCTATCCAGGGGTTCCTAACGAGGGGTCCGTGAGCTTGAATTGAAATTCAAAAAAACAAGTTCTTGTGGAGACACTCTGGTGCAGGTGTGATCTGTTTATTAAATGATGCATGGCACGGCGGGGATTTCGTAAGGGGTCTGTGGTTTTCACCTGACTGGCAAAGGGGTCCTTGGAGCAAAAAAGGTTAAGAACTCCTGCGTAAGTCTGTTTTGATGCTGCAGTGGCTCACATGTTCTGAGTCTGGAGGCTGGGCTCCCTTCCTTGAAGGATGGGGTGGGGGGCTGCTGAGGAAGCGTTAGGGAGGGGCTAAAGGCGAGCAGCACCCAGCTGATACTTCCTCCTTCACAGGAGCCCGAGGAGGATAAGAAAAGGGAAAAGGGAATACATTTCTACTAGGTATTCAGAGCTCTCTGATGCCGCCTCCGTGAAGGATGGACATCAGCCTTGCTGCACTGGTGACACATGTCTCACACTTTAGGACTAGTGCTTCCTCATTGGAAGGCACGTCCCCTAATGACCCAATACTTGCCAGCCAACCTCCCCCCATCGGATCACACGGTCAGTCTGGGCCGTCACGTCCCTCCAGCCAGCGTTTACTGTGAATTCTGTGGTTGCTGTGCCCTGGGAGAGAGCCTTTCCGCGGTGAGTCATCAAATCAAACCAGCAAAGCAATTGTTAATTTTGTGTTCAGCTGAGGAAACTGAGGCCCAGAAAGGTTAATACACTTGCCTAAGTTTACACAGCCAATGAGTTGACATGGCTAAGGATCCACACCTGCTCCTCATCTGGTCAGGGTCACCCAAAAATCACTGCATCCTTGAGCGGCAGTTGGAGCCCCAGGGCCCCGGACGGGGACCACTTTGTCCCAGGAAGCATTGATCCTTGCACATTGCTTCCTCAAGTGGTAGAAACTGGGTAATTTCTATCCCAGGCAGTGAAGGTCAGGGCTGGCTAAATTTCCCTCTGTTCTGCATTGGAACAAGAGAGAATTTTAAGTCAGGAGTCAAAACTCAAATACCTTACATGGCCAGGCGGGTGGCCTAAGTGAAGTTAGCCAGGTGGGAACCATGCATTTATCATTCCGTGAGGAATAGAACACTTCCCTCTCTCCCCTCCACCCCTCCATTAAAACTGACTTAAGGAAATTTATCATGCATTCATCAGGAAGTCTAGAGGTAGGGCAGGTTTCGGGATTGGTTGTTTGAGCAGCTCCACCAGACCGTCACAGATCTGGGTTCCTTCCATCTCTCTTCTCTACCATCACTATGTTGGCTTTGCCTCAAAGTCCATCCCCAAAATGGCTGCTGCAGTTCCAGGCATCACATCCAAATACATCTTGTCTCAATGGCCAGGACAGAGTCACATGCATGTTCTCCAACCAATGACTGGCAGTTTCTCCTGAGCCAATGGCTGAGCTGGAGGATCATCCCCATCAACAAGAGGATGGGAAGAATGGAACTACTGTGACCAAGTGGAGAAAGCACATCCTATCTAGGACAGCCACTTGAGGCTCTGGCGCTCACCACCCTTTATGTTCCCCTCTTCTGCCTGGGCCTATACTTCATGCACTATACCTCATGACCCCCTTACATCTTTGAGGGACCTGTGACTGGTTCTCACCAACGTGGCACATTTCTGAGCTGGTGTAGTTAAGAGCAGGTGTGCCTTCCCCATATCCTCCTTCCCCAGCCTCCAGCTCATCATAGAAAGGATGAAGCCCTAGAAGTTGTGAGAACCAAGCAGCCTTGGATCCCTGAATGACTTGGAAAAGAGCCCTCCTCCCCTTGGACCGTAATATGGGCGAAAAATACACTTGTATTGGGTTAAGCCATTGCGAGCTTGGGGTGGTTTGTTAAAGCAGCTAGACTACCCTGTCTGATACACTATTTTTCTGCTATGGTTGACTGTTGTCCAGTGGAAATATGTGCCCACTGTTGCTAGCTAGATCTTTCCATCTTCTAAGGGTGTGTATTTTTACAGAGAAGCCAGAAATCTGGATATTTTTAAAATATGAAATTTCCTGAATTTAAAATATTGGCAACTAAATTAAATTTATTATTTTTTAAAGTGCTCGGCAGGCCAAACAAAACACATCTGTGGGATGAACTTGGTCTACAAACTGCCTGCTGCAAACCCAGGTCAAAAAATCTCCAAATCCAACAGCTTTTATTTTTAAGTTGCTCTTCTCTTTGTAGAGATGGGGCTAGCTCTACAGTCAGGTGGGTTCTATGGGAAGTTGATTAACTTTTTCATTTCTGCTTGGGCCGAACTGGCATGCTTCTAGCATTTATTTTTTCATGTTTGTTTTCAGGAGGTGCCAGGGATTGAACCCGGGACCTTGTACATGGGAAGCAGGAGTTCAATCACCAAGCCACATCCACTCCCCTCTAGCATTTTTTTTTTTTTAAAGATTTATTTAATTCCTCCCCCCACCCCTCCGTTGTCTGTTCTCTGTGTCTATTTGCTGCGTCTTGTTTCTTTGTCCACTTCTTGTCGTCAGCGGCACTGGAAGTGTGGGCGGCGCCATTCTTGGGCAGGCTGCACTTTCTTTGGCCCTGGGCGGCTCTCCTTATGGGGTGCACTCCTTGCGCGTGGGGCTCCCCTACGCGGGGGACACCCCTGCGTGGCAGGGCACTCCTTGCACGCATCAGCACTGCACATGGGCCAGCTCCACACGGGTCAAGGAGGCCGGGGGTTTGAACCACGGACCTCCCATGTGGTAGACGGACGCCCTAACCACTGGGCCAAGTCCGTTTCCCCCCTCTAGTATTTCTTGACATACTTCAGCTACTGCTGAAACTCCAAGAAGCTGCCTCTTCCTCTCTGGGTGAACAGGTCCAGCCAGGCCTGGCTGGCCTACCCAGCCTGGTGCTAGTGCTTCTCCCTCTGGATTTAGGGGCAAGGATGAAGTAGATGCCAGGGGCAATCGACTCCATCTTAAAGGAGAGAGCAGGGCCACCTCTTGCTCTTTTGAGTCTATTCATCGCATACACAGACCCGGGGCCTGTTCATCAGCATCTTTGAATAGCTAATGGTAATTACTGCAAATTATTATTATTTTTTAAGATTTATTTATTTATTTCTCTCCCCTTCCCCCCAGCCCCAGCTGTCTGTTCTCTGTGTCTGTTTGCTGTGTCCTCTTCTTTGTCCGCTTCTGTTGTTGTCGGTGGCCCGGGAATCTGTGTTTCCTTTTGTTGCGTCATCTTGTGTCAGCTCTCCATGCGTGTGGCGCCATTCCTGGGCAGGCTGCACTTTCTTTCGCTCTGGGCGGCTCTCCTTACGGGGCGCACTCCTTGCACGTGGGGCTCCCCTATGCAGGGGACACCCCTGCGTGACAGGGCACTCCTTGCACGCATCAGCACTGTGCGTGGGCCAGTTGCACATGGGGCAAGGAGGCCCAGAGTTTGAACCATGGACCTTCCACGTGATAGACGGACGCCCTAACCACTGGGCCAAGTCCGCTTCCCTACTGCAACTTATCGAGCACTTATGAGCCAGAACTGAGCCAGAACTGTGCAAGTACTTCATGCAAATCATGCCATTTGATTCTTTGAACATCCCCATTGTTGCCAAGGAGGAAACTGAGGCTTGGGATGGCAAAGGAATTTACAGATCACTCGGTCCGATTTCTGGCTTCTCTTCCCATTGCAAAGCCAGACTCTTACCTGAACGAGTAGACTAGGGCCTCGTTCCCAGCCCTCCAAGAACCCGGGCCCCTGTGCCTCACCAGGCATTTGTATGTCTGTCCACCTGGCGCCTGGAGTTCTCTGCTTCCCAGGAGGCCAGCATCTTCCCAAAAGGGACGTCCATAATCCCGGGCGTTCTGGACAGACAGACATGCGCATCAAAGGTGTGGAGGAATCTGAGCAGAGCAACGGGGGAGCAAAGCCTTAGACAAGTCACTGGCCCTTTCTGCCAAGGAGGGGCTGGGTGATTCGGCCTGCTTGGGCTCTGAAACTGGTGGCTGGGGGAGGCGGCGCAGCCAGGGTCTGAGCTCGTGGCACGCCCCAGCACCTTTCCAGCAGTTACCTCGCTGTGGAACCTTGGGCAAGTTACCTTGCCACTGCGGCCTCATCTGTAAAATGGGACTAAACTATAAAGGACAGGTCCTGCCTCCTGGGGCTGCTTCGATGACACCAGGTGCGTAAAGAGCTGAGCACACAGGAAGCACCAGATAACAACCTGCCCTTCTAAGATCTGTCCCGAATTCTGACCAAGCACAGCAGAAGCATTCCGGAGCTCCCACCTCCCCCTGCATTTCCCAAGGCCTGCAAAGGCTGCAGGAAAGCCAGGCACCAGGTCCTCTCTCCACCTGACGGCACACGGGCTGGCATCACCTGGGCCGTGGAAAGTGTGGTTTCCCTTCATCACCCTCGACCCAAATTTCCGCTGGCTCTCAGCAGCGTGGCTGGAGGACAAGGACGGGCGTGAGCACTTTCTAGCTGTTTCTACCACTTGGCCTCCTGCTGAGGTCGGAGGCTGGGGTGTGGTGTGGGGAGACCACCAGTTTCCAGGTGCCCTGGGTCGAACCTGGCAGGAACATTGGGCCCGAGGCCTCATATTCAGATAGGTTTTCTTAGCCTGGACTCTTAACGTTATCTCCAGAAGATGTCACAGTGGGGGGGGGGGGTGCATGTGTGTCATAGCCTCATTCTGATGGGGTCCACGGAGAAGGACATCCATCAAACCACTTTAAAACTGTGTCCCACGAACCCCACTGGAGGTACACAAGAATATCTTTTTCTACAAATCCTGCCATTGTCCCACGTCTGGCATCATGTCACTGCGATGCATTTGTGTGTGTGTGTTTTGAAGACATGCTTATGTTCTCCGTGAACATGTACAGGAAGCCTTGTAACCCGGCTTTGGGAGCTTTTCAGTTTCGGGTGTCCTGGGAGCCTCGGAAGATGGCAGCAGCTGGGTGTTGATGCCTCTTGCCCCTTCCGTTCACCCCCCACCGCAGACACCCAGCTTGAGGACAAGCCACAGGGTGGGGCGAGGCCTGTGCGCCCCCTCTCTGCGGGTCTGGGAGCGGGAGGAGTCCCGCCTTTCCTGGAGGCTCAGGCCAGGCCCCGGCTCCCCAGGGCTCCTTCTGCGCCCCGGGGCCTCTCGCCAGCTCTGGCCTTGGCATTGCTCGGGTAGGAACCTGGGAGGGTGGGGCTTCTTCCTGGGAGAAGGCCAGCGCGGGCCTCCAGGGCTTCCCGCAGCCACGGAGCAGTTGTTTCCCGGGGCCTGGCTGCACTTCCGGTGTTGAGCTGGATCTCAGGCCCGTGCGAGCCTGAGTCACGGGAAGCCGAGCCAGCTGGCCAGGGCAGGCCTCCAAGGCCTCCTGGGGGCATCTCTCGGGGGGCTTTTGAAGTGCAAGAGAAAAGCGGGGTCCCGGCCACGTTCCGGGGGCCTTGTGCGCAGGTCCTGTGGGTCCTACCGAGCCTGCAGTTCCCCTCTGCATCCAGCTGTCCCCACATCCAGGCACAGCCTGATCTAGGGGCGCAGGGGCGAGCCGATGGGGTGGGGTCCCTACCTGAGCCCCCTGAGCCCAGGCTGCGGCAGTGGCGAGCCATTGCAGTCCCCTGAGGGGTCTTGCACACTCCCACCTGCCCTCCCGCTGGCCCTATCCTTCTCTCTCGGGCCTCAGCTATCCCTCCCCCAGGTCACAGCAACAACTGTCTCCTGGACTCTTGCAAAAAAGGCCCCTTCCCTGGTTTTTGGTTGGTTTTCTCATTCGATCCTTTTACCAGCTCTGAGGCAGGTATCATAAGCCCACTCTATAGATGAGGAAACCGAGTCCCAGAGCGGTTAAGCGGTGCCCAGGGGCACCCAGGTGGCGAGAAGCAGCAGGCAGGGATGGTCTCGCTCTCTCCAGCTTGCAGGAGGGGGCAGTGAGGGGGCCAAAGCCCTGATGGGGATGGTGCCTGAGCCAGGGCCGGCAGGGAGGGCCCAGGAAGCACAAGGCGGCCTGGCCTCGGCCTTTCGTGTGCCCTGAGAACTCCTGCGGCCACCTGTCACAATGCCCCTTGACCTAGGTCTCTCCCCAGGAACAAGTCCCTGCTACCATAGTCCCAGCACCAGCTCAGTGCATGACACACAGAGGGCAAAGGAAGTGTCTGTTCAGTGAATAACTGACCTTCTTTCAAGCTCCATCTTCTCATCTAGAAAATGGGGCGAGCTCAGCGGGATACTCCGTGGACTGGGTACATCATCAGTGCTCGGAGAAACGGTGATTAGAGGGGCCTTACCGGACTCACTTTTCCTGCACCCATCCCCCACCCCAAGTTACTATTGGAGAAACCATCCCTCCTCTGGGGTCCCTGGACCCCCACCCACCCTCTCCCCGCCTTCCCAGCCTCTGTTCCAACACTGCCTTCCCGGTTTCTAGAATTAGAAGGAACAGGAGCCATTGGGCCTGTGGGTCAAAGACCTGTGCAGCGGCTGCAAGCCAAGATCCCCCACCCAGCAGGGGGCAGCGGAGGCAGCAGGAGAGGAGGGGGCTGCCTGTCTCCCTCCCCTGGCCGGGGTCCCCAGGGTGCCATCAGGAGGGCCCCTGGTTGGGCGATGTGTTTTCTGCGTGTGACACGCAGCGGCCAACAGAGGACAGCAGATACATTTTTTATGATCCTGGGAGCCTCAGTCCGGTCACGTTCACTGCAGAGAGGCTGGGCTGTCCAGGGGGGCAGGTCATGTCTCAGTTATTTTAGATCCTCTTTGGAAAAGAGGAAAAGCTTCTGAGATGATCTGGGGGTCCCTGGGCAAGGGGTGTGGGCGGGGCAGTTATCACGGAGGGACTGAGCTGGGGGGATGTCCCCATTACTACAGGAACTGGAAAGCAGCTTATGGGGTGGGGAGATAGTAGTGCCAGAGGCCATAGCTTTGCCCTGGGGTGGGGGTGGGCAGCACACCCCTCGGCCTCCTCCCGGCCCCCCAATTTCCAGCACCAGTCAGGTTTTGAAAGCAGCGGCCAAGTGACAACGGATTGGGGCAGGGGAAGCACAACTTTATATTTTGGGCGTAAGGTAGGTTGGCATTTTGAAGAGTTCTTGGGAACAGATGATGTCCCTTCATTGGGGGTGGGGTATCGAGGGGGCTCCTGTCATCCAAAAACGACTTTAAGAGGCTGCCAAAGTGTGCAAGAGAAGTGGGGGCCGGTGTCGGGGCGGCTCCTACTTCAACTGTGTATTGGGGACCGGGGAGGGGTGGCGGTGACAAATTGCACGAAGGGCTGAAAGCGCCCGCTGACAGTAGTACCACGAGGTGTTCCCGAAAAGGGGTGGGAAGTGGGGGGTGGATCTGAGGGCGGATCTGCATCAAAAGTGGATGTGGCCCTATTTCAAGCACCCCCGTGCCTCCCCAGCTCAGGGATCCCGGGATGCCTCGAGCGCCTTTAGGGGAATCCGGCCCGTGCGCCCCGCCCCCATCCCCTCCAGGAAAGAGGCCCAGCCTCGGCTCCCTCCTCCGGGCAATGGGAATACGGGCCGCGGGGACGCGCGCGCTCCCTCCCCCCACCCCGCACCTCCAGTTTGGAGAACCCCAGGAGCTGCCCCCACAGGTCGAGGCTGACGCGCCGCCGCATTTCGAGGAATGCCCCCATCCGCTGCCTGTATTTGGCCAGGGTTTCTAGGAAGGCGCCCCCCCACCCCGCCCGCCGGCCCCCGCCCCCACCCGGGCGGGCGTGCTCCGCTTCCAGGCTCTCGCCCTCGCTCCCGGGCCGGGGAGGAGCCGCCCCGCAGCCTGGGCCGCCGCCGCCGCCGCCTCCCCGGCGCGGCCAACCCCGGGCTGGCCCAGCCCCCGCCCCGGGCCGGCCATAGGGCGCGGAGGGGGGGCGGGGGCCGGGGGGGCGGGGGCCGGGGGGGCCGGGGGCGCGGCTTTGTGGCGGCCGCGGACCGCGGAGGCCGGGTGCAGCCCCGTCGGCTCCGCGCTCTCTGCAGAAAGGGATTTTCTCCGCACTCCCCCCCTCCGCCCATCACTTGGATCTTGTCTGGGGAGGGGTGGCTTTTTTTTTTTTCTGGAAGTACTCCCCCCCCTCCCCTCCCCGCCCAAGGTGAAGGCTTTGAGGCTGGGCTCCAATCGAGGCGGAGGCTGCAGGGCCGCGGGCCGCGGGCCGCCCCCCGCCCCGCGCACGCCTCCCGGGAGCCCTGGAAGGCGTAGCCCCGGGGAGTCCCCTGCACCCCCGGAGGAGGCAGCGGCGGTGAGTCTTCCCCATTTTTCCTGCCTGGCACCCGTCCCCCCGGGCCGGGACAGGGGCCGCGGCAGGTGGGTGCCCAGGCCCCGGGGAGCGGGGGGAGGGGTGGGTGGGGACGCGAGCCGGGAGTGGCGGCGGAGGCAGCGCGCGGCTCTCCCGGGACCCCCGCGCGAGCCGCTGGGCTGGGCCACCTCCCCCCGGCCCCCTCCCTCGCTCCCGAGAGGGGCGTGTTAGCCGCGGAGGTGGGGTGCGGGCGAGGCAGCCCCCCACCTCCGTTCGGCTCGGGGTTGGACCTGAACGAGGCTCGCGGTCACCCCGCCCCCACCCCGGAAAGCCGGGTCGGGAAACTGTCTCGCGGCGTGACCCCCGTCTCCGCGCCGTGCGGGCAGCAGGCCGCCCGCGCACGCCCGCTGGGCCCGCCGCGCCCGGCGCCTCCACGTGCGCCCGCGGCCCGGCGGGCGGGGGTGAGGAGGTCGGCGGGAGCCTCGGGGGGCCAGGCCTCGGGTCGTCGGGAAAAGCAGGGGCGCACAGTCCCCAGCGAGTTACCACCTCTCCCGGATAAAGTTAGCGGCCCCCTCCCCCCTGGGGAGCAGGCGGCCCTGGCACGGTGGCTTTTGGCTTTCGCTCACCGGGAGTTCAAAACCTGGGTTCCGGCGTGCGACTCGGGGTGTCAGGGCCCGGAACGATGCCAGGTTGCTCTGGCAAAAGTTGGGGGGGGGGGCGGAGAAGAAGAAGGGAAAAGATGAAGAAAAAGGCATTTTGATTTGGGAGGGGGGAGCGGGGCTTCTCGCGTCTCCTTCCATCCCCACCAACGGGAGCTTGGAATGCGCCGCTCAGATCCTTTGAGGACACATCCATATTTATAGTTTATTTTGAGGAGAAGTTGTGAAAAAGAGAGAGGGTTTAAATGGAGGGGGGGGGGCAGTATGTGGGAGAAGGGGGGCCCTTCCAGAGCCCAAGGCTAATTGAGCTATTAAAATGGAAATAATTGCCCCCAATCTCGGCAAGCAGCAAATTTGACTTTAATGAGAGACAATTAAGGACACAAATAACTAAACTTTAGCTGGAGACGAAGTGGGGGTCTTGGGACTGTGAGAGGCGCCCCGCTTTGGGCTTTCCTGACGGTCGCTGGAGGCACCCGGGGCCTGCATCCTGGAAGGCAAATACGCCCCCCTCCTACGGTCGTTTCGGTGAGACGGACCGTCACCCCGCAGGAAAACTCAGGAATGATTCCTTTAATTATCCAGGCTTCTCCAAAATCCCACCCCGAAGGCAGCCTGGCCTCCTGCGGTGAGCTGCGGGGTGAGACGCGCCTTGGGAAAGGAGTCTCTGATGGCTGTGGTCCCAGAATCGGGGTTTTGAGGGCGAGATGAGTTTTATGTTTTATCCAACTGGCCCACAAAGTCCCGCTTTTGGGGTCATTCTAAACAGCAGAGGACTCTGGCGCCACCGGCCCCTGGAGGGTGAGGACAGAGAGCTGACACCCCCAGGCTACACAGCTAAAAACCAGCTTGGGGGGAAAGCAGAGGTTTACTACTCTCCGTAAAAGTGAAAGGGCTGTGAAAGGCCATTTGGGGGAATATTCTAGTACCGGGGTGCTTGCTGAACTGCTGTGTTTTCGAGGGCTTCTCTCCTAGGAAGGCTAAAAAGAAATGTGGGAAGGCAAAAGTGCAATTCTTTTGCACTGGTGTTAGATGTTTTAGTGAGCAGGATTTGACGGCAATGAGCGGCACATGTGTAGTTGTGGCGTTTGAAATCCCCCAAATAAAACACCACTGAAATCATGAATCGCAATTTCATTAGATTTGTCCTTACCTCTTGTCAAAGGGGCAACCCTTCTGTGGGCTTCCACCTGGAAGCTCAGTATTCTTTGCAGTTCTTTGCTTTCTGGCTATTTCTTTTTTTAATTTATTTTCTTTAAAGAAAATCTGGGCAATACGTTTGCAGAGAAGTAGGTCTCTAAGGCAAGGGCAGTGGGAGTACAAATGCCCATCCCAGAATATTAATATAAGTTGTATTAATTTACATGCACACGCACACACCAGCACTCTGCTTATAACCTATATAGACATCCACACACCCTAAATTATTTGAAAACCTGGATTTAAATCAAGCGTTCACAACAAAGGAAAAAAAAATCATGTTCACATCAGGGAATAGAAAAGTGAGCTGTACCTGAAAAACTTTTGAACACAAAGTCCTTGATATAAGATTCACTGTTCGATAGACATGGCACATGTACATGCAGGTGACATTTGTACTCCGGGGCCTTGGCAAAAACAGCTCTTTACTTCCAAAGTTCTTTCTCTTTGTTATGGGGCACAGTGAAACAGCACAATTTTCAGCAAACCACGATTCCAAAGTGGCTCGTTGATAGGAAATTATGTTGTGAACTGTGTCTGTCCTTTGTTGAATTGTCACCCCCCTCATTGCCCCAGAGAGAGCTGACTGTCAAATCATATTTGCTTTGCTAAATAAGGATATCTCACCAAATTAGCCTTTAAGGATACTACTACAAATAGCGTGTTATACGTGGATTAACGAGGCCGGAACACTGGATGTTGCGCCAAGATACTGAGCTGTAACTGCAGTGATGAAGCTGAATGTTAAAATTCCTGAATTAAGTGTGGAAAATCAGACAAAATTTAGTGCTAAATGTGAAACGATTTCTGCTTTCATGCAAGCATTTGTAACAGCACAGTCGTTGCTTACATGCAGCCCTCTGAAACGGTGCATGTAATTATGAATACATTTAGCAAACTTTTCCCCCTCCGAGTCTGGAAACAGGCAAAGTAGTATGGTGAAGAGAGTATAAATCAGTACTTTGCAGTGAGAAGTCTTCATTAATTCAGCAAAGAATCACAGCTTCTTTTCATATTCTTACCACCACCCTCCCTCCGCCCCAACCAATAAGAAAAAAATTCAACGTGGAACTGCTGAATACACCGAATACATTTTGGCTTTTCTCCTTTTGCCTCTCCGTGTGAAATTTCATTAAGCAGTTGCTATTTTTCCCCCAAAGAAGTGTGGATTTAGGAAGAAAAAAAAAACAACTTTGAATTTCATTCTTAGCAATACATAAACCATAGCTAATCTCATAGGAAAATAAAAGTGTCAACAGAAAAGCCTGAGATATAGCTGGGGGTAAAATATTTAGAGGTGGTGCTGTGGCGAAAAAAAATATTTCCTTAAAAATATGCATTTATGAGTCAAACCAATGAAAGTTGGAAAAGTCCCTACAAGGGAACATTCCCTCTGCTGCTTCCTTACCAGCTCCCGACCTTGCATTAAGAACTGAAAGAAAATTCTTGCCAGATAAACTTATAGCTTCCTAATAATAGAGCAACTCAGCCTCCTTTTCATTTGGATTATAGAGTAAATACGGCTATTTTAGGCATGTGGATACAAATTCATCTTAGGAAAAGTAAGGCAAACTAGATACTTAGAACCACTTGCCAGAGAATGAGGCACACACATAAAACATTGTTGGTCAGAGTTACTTTAAACTGGAATTTTTTTCCTTGCCCAGATTCCTAAACTCAGGGAAACGCAAAGTCCTTTTTTGCTTCTTATATTTGGAATGAACACCCACAAACATAATTGAAACAACCATTGGCTTTTCAGGACCAGTAGCCAGAATTTTTGGGGAAAGGGGTGAAAGTTGAAGAAACCAAATTTAGACGGAACGGACCATCGGGGCTCGTCACCCTCTCAGCCCACCAGCCCTTCCCGTGGTCTCTTCAAAGTAGAAAGTAGCGTTCTGAAGCTGCTTTCTCAAAACTTCCCAATTGTAGGGGGACGTGGGTACATGTTTACAAAGCTTTCCAAAAAAGTTTCTGATTTTACATCGTTTCCCTTAAATAAAACATCTGAACGTAAGGAACCACAAGGCAAACTGTCTGTGTCCCTGGATGGCTGCGCTTAAAGGGAGACACACCTAGAAAATGAAAACTCCTGATGCCGGCTGGTGTCACAAGAAAGCCATTTAAAAAATGCACTGGGAAGGCAGGAGGGCGGGGGGCAAATCTAGGCACAGGCAGGATGTAGTGGCTTTCGCTGTTCAGTGTGGTGTGACCATTTTCTCAGAAAAGTACAGAAAACGAGACTCGCTTGTTGGAATTGGGCAGGAGCTCGGTGCCTGGGCTGGTTGGCACCTCTGCCCAAGATGGCCTGGACCGCTGCCAGCCGAGGCCTGAACGTGGCCTTGCAGCTTATCCCTGGAGCCCAATCAAGCCCCAGGCAGGTGTCTGGGAGGGGCGGGGGGCAGGGGGCTCTCTTCTCCCGGGACCCAGCCTCCAGCAGTTCTTGGCTGGAAAGTGGGTGCTTGGCTTCTGAGGACAGTCTCCCCCAGAGATTCTGCAGCATTTAACAGCCCAGTTACCACATAGGCTTCTGGTGGGGACCGAACCCCACTTGGCTGAGCTCCGGCTCCTAAATGCTCGAAGGGAAACAGACCAGGATGTTCTCTGGGCGTGGAACAAACACAGCTCTGGGATTTCAGAAGCGGGTCTGGCCTAAAAGCAGCCCTCTCGGCTCCCCCGGCCGCAGGACTCCGGAGCCTGGCGTCCTTCAGGGCTGGGCAGCCCTCCCAGCTACCCGGGAGTTGCCGGGCAGCGTCGGGGTGCAGCCCGGAGGGGCAGGAGGGGGCTTTGGAGGCTGACCGGAGGGCCCGGAGGGAAGGGCCAGCTTCCGAGCCACCCTGGGGATCAGCAGAGAAGGAAAGGCACGGGGAGGAGCCTGCAGCCTGCCGCGCTCAGGGTCAGTATGTACCCGCTGCTGGGTGCCAGGGACGCCGTGCCCAGCCCTGAGTCAGCCAGCCCTGCGGGACTCCCATTTGGCCCCTGTCACAGGACTTGGGGCCACCCAAAGGCCTCGTGGGTTCCCGATTGTATCTTAGGGCAGCACTAAAAGGTGCAATCTGGGCACTGGAGGCCAGGCTGTATTTAGGCCTGGGTTGACCCAGAGAATATTTTAGGTGCTACTTGAAAGATGAGCTCTGGGCGGCGTTTGCGGCTGGCACGGGGCGCGCAGATGGTGCCCCGGCAGGCCTGGCTGAGATAGCCCTGCAGCGCCCAGTTGCAGTTCGTCCAGTGGTGACAGGCCAGTGCAGATGCCTCGAGTCCCTGCCAGACCCTGAGCTCCAGGGTAGTCAGTTCTGTGGATTCCGTGTCCGGGCAGCTTTGCGCCCAGTTTTCACCCTGATGGCGATAAGGCCGCTTCCATTCACAGAACAGAACAGACGCTGTTTTCAGCCTCTCTCGATGGCCCAGTGTGATATGCCAGCTTGCTGAGTGAGCAGCCTCCTTCTCGGGTGTCAGCGACTCTGCAGGGGTTAACCCTTTCGAGGCCTGGGGTGCCGGGGTGGGGGGCGGAGGCATGCCGGCCTGCGGGGACCTCCAAGGTGGGGGTGCGCTGGGGGAGACGCGCCGGATGCCTTAATCCGCAGGCGCTGGTGGCCAAGCTGAGCGGAGGCAGAGAGCGGCCGCAGCACCTAGGCCGTGGCTTCTTCCTTGGCGCCCCGTCAGTGCTGACCACGCGCCTGCCCCGGGCCTCGACCTCCAGCAGCCGCCGGGCCCTGCAATCAGCTGGGGTTTCCAGGTTGCCTGCCTTCCCGGCTCCCAGGAGGCAGGCTGGGTCTGCATCCGTCGTTCAGTCACTGGTTAATGAGGGTTCGCAGGGAGCAGTGCAGGCTCTTGCCGTTGGCTGACTTGAAAGAATTGTCATGATTCCATGACCCTGCTCTAGGATTCCACATCCTTGGTTTTGGGGGGATAGAGGAGGGCGCACCTGTATGGAAACCACGGCATCAAGACACTTTTAGCCAGTTAACGAGGGCACGAGTCCCTCTCTGGAGCCGGAGTGGAGCCGTCGTCCACGATGAAAGTTGTCACTTGTTTAAAGTTTGCTCTTAACTTTGTCCATTTTTTCCTTTTTAGTTTGGGCTCTTGGTGTTCCGAGAGCCGCCGCTTCCTGCCCAGATGGTTCGTTACCGCAGGGAAAATGAGGGACTTTTGGGGGCAGATGTGTTTCCATTCCACTATCATAATGCCCCTAAAAATCCTTATTACTCTTGCAGTATTCCTCGGGGACTCTGGGCCGGGAAGACCGCTGCTCTGAGTTCTTCCAGCAGCTCAAGGAAGAGAGAAAGACGTTCCCCAAACGCCCCAACACAGCTCCCTCCGTTCCTCCGGTAGCTTCCCCCTCGCTGTGCTCCACACTGGTGACCGCTCTGAAAAATAGAAAGACGCCATCCACTGTTGTTGGTGGCTAAGCACGTGCTTTGCCCGCAGGGGCAGAACGGGGAGATCAGGCTGGGAGATGGGACTTGTGTGGCTACTGCCGGCAGCATTTGCTCTGGGGCTGGTGGGGAAAGTAGAAACGAAACAAGTGTTACCTGTTTGACCAGGCGAATTTCACCTTCACCATCAACCTGGCCCTTCCAGCAGGGCCTCTGGGATCTTCACCTTGGCAGGGGACCCTGGGTAGCCCTGGCTCCAGCTCCGGGACACAGGTCACTTTCCTGCTCCCCGCCTCAGTTTCCCCACCTACCAGTGGAGAGGCAACCTTCCCTGCTCTGGCCTGAAAGGGTTCTTGGATGTACCTACTAATTATAAGATCAAGTGAGGTACAAGCTGTGAAGGTGCTTTGGAAATAGGGGAGTGAAAAAATTCACCAGGGAAGCTGTTTTCACTCATTTTTACTAACACACACTCATTAGCCTGAGACAACTCAGGCAGGCAGGGAAACCAGCAGGGCAGAGAGCACGAGTTTCTGGAGCCAACCGTGCCTGCATTCCAGTGTGAGCTCTGCTCCTTGCTTGCTGTGCCCCCACTAGACAGGTGAATCAACCTCTCTGAGCCTCTAGATCTCATCCATGAAACCCACAGCTTGGGCTAGGAACTCCACACATCATATATGCTCATCTACTTGATGATTTTAAGGGGCTAAAGATGTCAATTATTTAATAGGTGTATAGTGAATTTCTAATATGGTAAGAGGTTGGGTTTCCCCATAGACTAGGAATATACGGTACAAGGGTCCTTTTACATCCATTTGTTTAACTAAAAAGGAGTGAGTTGCTTGAAAGAAAAATATTAAGCAAATAATAGTACAGGTGATCCGAGGAGGGGGCAGAAATCAAGATAGTGGTTTGCGGAGGACTACTTCCTGAAGATTTTGGCTTTTTTCCAAGAGATTTTTCTGCACGGTGTAGCTGGGGGAGGATGGGTGAGGGTTCACCAGTTCCAATGTTTGGGGGACTCCACCCATGCTGGCAACCTGGGTGTCACATGTCTCCTTCGGAGGGCAGGTACTGGGGGGACTCATCAACACCCGTGGGACCCCTAGGCCCCCGCCCCCTACACCCACCCATATCTCTAGTTTGTCTTCCTTTGAGGATCAGGATGACCCAGCGTCTTCCTTCCTGGCTGGGGCACCCCTCTGAGCCTCAGTTCCCTCTGTGAAATGGGGAGACTAGTTACCATCACCGCCAGCCGCCCGTCCTGGAGAGGCGTGTCCATCAGACGGGCTCATGAAGCACAGCACAGGTGGCTGCGGCTGTGCACGAGCAGGGCGCCATGGCACCCTCAGCCAGGGGGACGCAGCCCCCGTCCTCCCCCAGGCCACCCCGCACCGGGCCCGGGCACCAGCTCTCCGCCAGCTCCCCCCAGGGATGGTGGTTTTGCAGGGAAGCAGCGGGCGTTCGGGCCCAGCCAGGAGGGGCCATCTCCGGTTTCACTTTGTGCTGTGTCATGGGGTGGGGGTGGCGGTGGCAGCGGGGCCCAGCTGGTCAGCCAGGGCGGGCACTGAGGGACCAGTGGTCAGTTGCCGGCCCAGCCACCCCACCCCTTGCCCCTGCCCTGCTGAGATGGGGGCTGGGCCCACAGGGCACCCCCCCAAAGTGCCCCTCCACTGCTGAGAAGAGAGCGTCCCAAGGGAGAAGAGCCGGGAGTGGGGGAGATGTCGGGGTCTCCAGAACCAAGTTCTCAAGTCACATGGGCTTGAAATTTGGAGAACTGTGGCTGTTGATTTCCAATCAGATTCTCGGGCTGGACACCTGTGTCTGCCCCTCCTTTGCTGGACAAATGTTTGTTGGGAGCCACGTGCTGCGCCAGGTGCTGGGAGACGGCAGGGGGCGAGCCCTGGCCTCTGCCCTCGAGGGGCTGGCGGTGGCTTGGGGGAGACAGACGGGCCAAAGAGCAAGCAAAGAAATCCAGAAGCCTGCGCGACGGGCGAGGCCCCACGCTGAACCTGGATGTTGGGGTCTCAGGGCAGGGGTGTGCGTGCCTCAGTGCATCTGTGTGCCGCAGCCAGTCTGTCCAGATCCAACTTAACTCCAAGACTTTCACTCCTCGTTACTCCCATCCACATACCGAAGAGTCCTCTTCCAGTTCTTCAGCAGGATGGTTGGGAGTGGAGCTCAAGTCCTGGGGAGCACTGTGAACACTCACTCGGGGCGCCTTGCCCGTCGCCCACGTTTCCCTGTTGTCCCAGGTAGAAGGCAGGCAGGGGCAGATGCCGAGGGCAGGGCCAGGACTCATTTGCTGCTGTATTCCCGCGGCCTCGCATGTACTAGTTGCTCAGTTAATGTTTGTGGAATGAACTGGAGGCTGCTGTCTCTATTTAAATGACACCCTCAGGGAAGCAGGTGGTGAGCAGTGCGGCGTCAGCCCTCACCGTCCACACCAGGCTTCTAAACAGCCTCTGCAGCGCGTGGAGACATGGGTCTCTCTCCTCCCCCTGCCCCAGCAAAGGGCGCTCTGTGTGCCAGCCCTCGGTCGCAGATTATTCTTGAACAATCCTGGTGGGGAGCTCGGGGGCAGCACAGGCGTTTAAAGGTGCACAGGCTGGCTTCCTGGGTGCCTGCTATCGGGGAATGTTCAAGTCCCAGCCGGGGGCCAGGGGGCACATGTTCCTGGACTGTTCAGAGAGAGGCTTGGATTAAAAGTCCTTTTTCCTCTGAAATTGGAGTTCATCTACACTGCAAGCTCCAAATGATAACTATTGCTAAGAAGCAATCGTTTCAAAAGCCTTTAGGGTATTTATAACAATAATAAACATTTGTGCGGTTCTTGGCCAGCCATTTTCACAGGCATGATCTCCGCTGCTTCAGACGACAACCCTGTGCCGTGGGGATTCCCTCCCTCGTTTTCAAAATAGCATTACAACCACCTGCAGCACACAGCGAGTGCTGTGTAGATGCCAGGACCTCTACGAGTATACAGTCATTTTGGTTGCACAAGCCCCATGGAGGGGAGGGACTGATACCTCGGAGGCTGAACGAGATGATTTGTCCAAGATCACACACCCAGCTGCGATGCACGGGACTCATGCCCCCGCCTCCCAGCACCTTTTGTCCATAAAGAGCCAGATCATAAATAGTTCAGGTTTGGCCAGCCTCGTGGTCTCTGTCACAGCGGCTCAACTTGCTGGTGGAGCGGGAAGGCAGCCGCAGACAGTATGGAAACTGATGAGTAGGGGCTTGGTTCTAATGGAACTTCATTTATATTACCAGGGAGTGGGCCGCATTTGGCCCGCAGGCCACAGTTTGCCAACCCTTGCCCCAGACTGAAACACCCGCTTTTCCGGTCAGGACCCAGTGTCCTTGGCTCTCGCGGTGTCCTCTGCCACCTGCGAGGTGACTAAGAGTTGCATTTTAGAACAGGCAAGCGTTGTCCCTGGACCGAGAGACTGCCTGGCTCCTCCTTCCTGGGACCTCAGGAGCTCTTGAAGTTACAGCTGTTTGCACTTAGGGGGATTTCTAGAATTGTAATTTTAATAGCTGTCCACTGAGTAACCTCAGTGGGGGTGAGAAAGGTGTTGTAGTTGAGGAAAGGGCTTCAGGGAGGCACTTTGGCTGTGGAAGGGGATTCTCTGAAGACCACGAGGGGGTCTGGAGAATGAAGACATTCGGCATCAAAAGGTAACGGGGGGGGGGGGGGGGGGGGGGGGGGGGCGGCGGTGTGGATGCGACTCAAGCGGTTGAGCACCTGCTTCCCACATGGGAGGTCGGTTCCCAGAGCCTCCTGAAAACAGACTGACAACAAACAAATGAGAAAAACCAACTCAGGGAAGCCGATGTGGCTCAGTGGTTGAGTGCCAACTTCCCACGTGTGAGATCCCGGGTTCAATCCCCGGCCCAGGTGCCTAAAAAAAAAGAAAAAGTAACCAGAAGGGGAGATGGCAGTGGGATGTGTTTGCATGTGCGTGCGCAGAGGGAAAGCGGAGAAGAAGAGGAAACTTCCCAGTACAGCTGGAGGCTGGAACCTAAGGATGTCCAGCCGGGGAGGGGGTGGGAAGAGGGAAGCATCTTTTTCTAAAAATAGCTTTATTGAGATAGAATTCACCTACCCTTTGAAGGTGTCAAGTGCGCTGGTTTTTTGTACATTCACAGAGTGGCGTCAATTTGGTAACTTTTTTCCATCACCTCAAAAAGTAATCCTGTCCCCTTGAGCTATCACCTCCTCCCATTTCCCCCAGCCCCTCCAACCCTGGGCAACCAGGAATCTGCTTTCTCTCTGTGGAGTCGCCGCTTCTGGACGGTTCCTCTCGGTGGACTCGTCCAAGGTGTGGTCCTTTCTGCTGGCTTCTTGCAGCCAGCAGAGTGTTTTTAAGGTTCACCCACGTGGCAGCGTGGACCAGTCCTTCATTCCTTTTCATGGCCGAACATCACGCACATTTTATTTATCCATTTGTCAGCTGATGGCCATTTAAGAACTCTTTGAACATTTGAGAACTTTTTGATGTGCATTTAAGAACTATTAAAATTAATGCTGCTAGGAACGTCCGTATTCCAGTCTTCATCCACTGTGGATGTAGCTTTTTGTGTCTCTTGGGTATAGACCTAGCGGTGGAATTGCTGGGTCATGTGGTAATTTTATGTTTAACGTTTTGAGGAACTGCCAGAGGCACATCTCATATTTCCATTTTCAACTGCGTGTTATGGAAAATTTCCAACCTTCCTGAAAGTGGAGCAAATGCTGTCGCGAGTACCCTGTACCCATCAACCAGGTTCAGCAGTTTTCAACCTAGGGCCAGTCTTGTGTCATCTGCCTCCCCCGTCCCCTCCCTTTATTTTCCATGGAGTCTTTTAAAGCCAATTCAAGCACCGCCCTTTGCGTTGTTTCCTTGGCTGAGGTGTCAACCTTTTCTTTTGTTGCAAATCTCCAGGCGAAGTCTCCCACACCCCCATCCCTGTGTAGATGACTATGGGAAGAATGGCAGACTAGGGGCAGAGCCCAGAGTGGCCCGGTATGGGCTGGAAAAAGAACGGCAGCCCCCAAGCTAGGGCAGGACCTGCTCCAGAATTTGTGAGACCAGGGCAAAGTGAAAATCCTAGCCCGTTGTTCAAAAATTATTCAGAAGCTTGAGACGGCGACAGCAGAGCATTAAAACAAGCATGGGACGCTGTGCCACTGCCCAGGAGGCCAGTGTGCCCAGAGGCTGGCAAGAGGGTAGCCGAGGAGAACGCGTTTCTCGTTGCATAGGACTTGCGAGGCTTGGGTAAGCGCCCCCCGCCCCCAGTCCCTGGAAGGGTTCCGAAGAAAGTTGGGTCTCCTGTGGCATGTAGACCAAAGTTCAGGCCAATCTCAGTTGAATCTCCAAAAATAAGATGACCCCGGCTGACATGTGGGTTTTAAGTACTTAAAAAATAACCGTTGGTCTTGGAGCCCTCTTCCCTAAGAGCCCGCAGTTGTTTTATTTGGCCGCACCATTGTGTCCTGGACTCCGAGTGTCCTCTGATATCACAGCAAATGACAGGGCTGCGGACTTGAGAGCAGGAGCCTGTGGGGTGGCAAACCATCTGGAGCACCAGGACCGGGGGTGCCCGGTGAAGGCAGGTGGCTGTGGAAGACATTGCCAGGCCGTCCTGGCACCGGGTCCCCCAGCTCAGACAGACGAATTCGCCTCCAAGGACAGCCTCCACCCACCGCAGGAGCCCTATTTCCTGCTCTTTCCTAGACTGTCCACCCACAATTCGTAATCTCAAGACACCCAGAGACTCGGACCCCATGTGTGTTGGACCTCTCCCTGGCCCCTAAGGGTAACTTTAAAATAACAGCTTAATCAGGAAGGGGCATGTGTTGTAACACAGTGGGGGGGTGTCGACTCACTGAGGAGGTGACGGGACCTTGCAGCTCCTCCCGTTCTCTGCCCTGCCAGTTGTTCACTTGTTCATTCATTCGTTCAACTCTTGGAGGACCTACTGTGCATAAGGCTCTGTGTGCTGAGCCCAAGCCGGAGAGCAAGCAGCACCGCAGCCGGGTTCCT
Organism: Dasypus novemcinctus; assembly: GCF_030445035.2. Lineage (NCBI taxonomy): Eukaryota > Metazoa > Chordata > Mammalia > Cingulata > Dasypodidae > Dasypus > Dasypus novemcinctus. The sequence goes on from NC_080695.1 coordinate 61,228,334, forward strand.
GCCCGCGTGGAACTCACAGCGAGAGAGGCGGTCGTTGACCCAACCCCGAGAACACTCAAAATTCAATTAAAACAGCGCAATGACAGTTGGGGAAAAAGGAGAAAGAAAAAGAACTATTACCAACAGATCTGAGTAAGTCCCGCTGGCAGCTTTGGGGTGTTTTCCAGCCAGAGTGAGGCCCTAAAGCAAAGCCTGACTGCTTCCGGAGGTGACCCTGAGCAGAGGCAAGGGCAGGAGAAGGCCCTGGGGGCGCGGGGGGCGCGGTGTTTTGGGTTTGCCAGCACTCTCTCTCCCACACCTGACCTCCTGGCCACACAAGCTGAAAGACGGCCGAAGTTGGGCCCCTCGAGGCTCAACCCTCGGCCACCGTCATCAATCCAGGCCTGGACAGGTGACCCGGTGGGCCTGAGCTCCGCCGCAGGTGTGGTCATGTGAAGGAGGCCAGGCCAGGACTCTCGTAACCGGGGGGGGGGGGGGGGGGGGGGTGCTTACCTCTCTCTGGCATCCACTGAGGAGGTGGCTTGGCCTACCTGTGGCCCCAGAGACTGACGCTAAGGAGAGAGAAGGGGAAGTGAGGGGGGCGCGGGGCTGTGGAGAGCCTCGGGTGCTGAATCCTGATCCCTTGGATCCAAGAGCAACTCAGCCTTTTCCCCTCTCCTCCCCTTAGCGACCTGAATGACTAAGTCCCCTGTTCTCCCTCAGGCGGATAAGTGATTTCTGTTGTTTGTGGCTCAAAGGGTCCCCGTTCAGGACTTCATGGAGTGTGTGAAACTTCACAGGCAGAGGTTATCCTCAGAACTCATGTTCTCACCCCAGCGTGCCTGCCGGACCTTAGAATTAGAGTCCCCAGGTCCATCTCCGTGGGCCCCTAATTTCCAGCTGAATCAGAGCGAAAACCTCCTGCCTGGATTTCAAGGCACACCCTCCTGCTTGCCTGCACCTGCCCAATCTCATTAGCTAGCCCCCCCCCAAGCCCCTCCTCTCCACCCTGGCCAGATACCTCTCCCCCAGGGGTGGAAAATGCAGCTTGCCGTGTCCTGTGCACTGATGTCTACCACCTTGTTAACTGTCACTTTATTTAGGACCCGTTCCCCCAGTACGCGGGGACCTCGAAGATGGGAGCCGGGCCCCATTCGTCTCTGCACCCCAGCTCCTGGCACAGAGCAGACAGTAAATGTGGGAGGCAAGGACGCTGGGAAGGACCGGGGAGTGGGGGGAAGGGGAGCTCGTTGCTATTTATTCTGATCCAGCCCATCTGTAGGGCAAGTCCTGTGTTTGTTTCCTCTCCTGGAGCACTCCTCTCAGGTTGATACACAAGCTGGCACCCTCACTGTCTTCAGGGTCACCTCCAGTGTCACCCTCCCCGTCTGCTGCCTTCTCCCAGTTTCCTTCCTCAACCCCCTGCTTTTTTGTTCCTGTGCCACCTTTTACTACTGGACCTCCTCAAGGTTCTATTTATTTCCTGTCTGTCCCTCCCACTAAAATATCAGCTCCAAGCAGGCAAGCAGCTTTGCCCTGTTCTCTCCTGTATCCTCTGCAACCGTTGTCTATCCCTCAGTAGCTGCTCAATAAAACATCTGTGGAGTGACTGCGTGAATCCTTTGTGCACATCACAGTACTTGGCCCCACCAAACAGGTCAAGGGAAGAAAAGTTCATGCACTCTACAGGTGTTCTGGAAGTCGGGTTATTACTGATTTCCTAGGGCTGCTGTATCAAAGGAGCAGAAACTGGGTAGTTGAAACAAAAGTCTGTTCTCTCACAGTAATGGAAGCCAGAGGTCCCAAATCTGGCAGGGTCTGCTCCCTGCAGCCGTCTAGGCCTGTCTTCAGCCTCTTCTGGCCCACAATGCCCCTTGGCTGGTGGCCCACTCGCTCCGGTTTCCCATTGCCTCCTCTCTCGCTGTCTGTGTCTGCTTCTCTCTTCTTAGGATATGTGCGATCACATTTACTGCCCATCCGCATAATTGGGGTCATCTTCTCAAGATCCTCAACTTCTGCCATAGAAGGTAACATCCAAGGTTCTAGGGATTAGGAAGCGGACATGCCTTTATGGGGCACCACTCAGCCCCACTGCCAGGTATTTGCATAAAGATACTAGAAAAACTAAGATTCCCACCACCCCCATATTGTCCTGACAGGCATACAACAAGAGTATTATTTTTATATTAATGCTGCAAGGGTGGAAAATTTTTTTTTTTAATTCTTTGTTTTTAAATTAGCCCCCAATTTAAAAATAACACCAGGCTTATGGTGAAATAAAATTTTAAAAGTACGCTTTTCTTGTAACTCAAGTCTCACTTTCTAAAAGTAACTCTGTGCAGTTTGCATCCTCATAACTTCCCTAAGTATTCAAGAGCATGCACATTTTCCTTTTTTGCTCACAATATTGAAGAAAGTGGGCGTTACAATATATCCTAAAGATGCGAAAACCCCCAGATCTGCTGCCTGATTTCTAGCATCGCAGGGTACTTAACCTACTGCTTCAGGTTTTGGTTAACTCCAGGATTTGCCTTTATAACATGTAGACTGTTTGGCATGTGTCCAAATAAGCCTGTGGGATAAATTCCTAGAAATGGCCTTGCTGGGTTAGAGGGTATGTGCATTTTAAATCTCCACAGCTACTGACCCGTGTGCTTCAGAGGGCTTGTGCCCATGTCCACGCTCTCCAGTGGTGCCTGTGGGGGGCGCTGTTCTGTGCACAGCCTCGCCCCACGGTCAAGAGCACAGTTCAAAGATGTGTTGGGGAAGAATCCGAGCGAGGTAAGAGAACCTCTCTACGTGGACCTGGGTGCGAGTGAGCCCGGCCACCGAGGCTGTGCCCGTAGCTTTCTGAGGAGATCCACTGTCCGTAAGTCTTGTTAACTGGGCTTTTATAAACAGAGGCACAGCTGGAGAGGTGAGCCAGAACTGTGCAGCCAGCAGCATTGTGCAATTCTGTGTTTATATCTTTTGTGGGCTTGGAACTTAAATATGGTCAAAACATATTCTCCTTTTAATTTACACAAACAAATATGTTCCCAGGCTGCCACCTCCAGTGCCAAGTTTCTAGGGGAAACGGAATTCTACTGCGAGATTATAAACCACGAGAGAGAAGAAGAGCATGGAAAAGCTGCCACGAGGTTAGCTCTGAACTCCCAGAACTCGGCTGCTGAGAGGTGTCTCTTTCTGTCTTGGTTGTAGATAAACCTGCCAGTAATTTCCGCGAATGCAACGTGGACCGTGTAAAGGCCAGAGGATGGAAAATGCTCCGGTTTTGATAAAAGGCAGCTCGCTCAACTTGGAATCGTTCCTCCTGCCAGTCAGGAGACGCAGAGATGTTTCCAGTGCGGGGCTGACAAATTGACGGAAAAGAAACGAAGCCAACGTTGAGTCGCTTTTCAGGGGCTGTGCTAATATAAAACCAAACAACTTGAAATTGTTCCAAGAGGGGATTAAAGCAACATGTTATTTTGAGTGATTGCTTAATTTATTGAGCCCGGGCAGATCCGTAATGAAATACAGTCGTTGTAACTGATAACCTCCTGCTGAAATTGAACTTCTACAATTAAGGACTATTTTCTGAGAGTTTCTCTGGCACGGCTCAAAATTTTTACCCTCTGTGGTGGGTGCTTTTGAGCACTCATTTTCCAGGCAAGCTTTTTTTTTTTTTTTTTTAAGAGTGGCAGTTTGCTGTTCTTCAAGAAAATAAGCAGAATTTTATTGCAGCGTTTTTTTAGACTTTACCTCTAATCCCAACAACAATCTAGCAAAGTAACCTTTATTCTCTATTTCACAGATGTAAGGCTTGGAGAGACATTGAGCAACTTTCCAGAGAGACGCTGTCCAAGTTGGTAGCTACTAGCCACTCATGCTCTCTAAATGTAAGTTAGTTAAAATTAAATAAAAATAAAAATTCAGTCACTAGGTTGCAGTAGCCACAGTTCAAGTGCTCAGTCGCCATATGTGGCTGTTAACTACATATGGACCGTTTACATCATCACAGAAAGTTCTGTTGCTTAGCACTGTCCAGAGATTTCACAGCTAGAGACTGGCAATGCCAGAATTTGTACCCAGGCTAGGGGCCTTCAAAGGTGGCACTTATTCTACAACCCCCCCCAACGCTCTTGCTTCTTTCTTCTCATTCTGCTGAGAAATGGGGCTGCAGCAATGGTTCTAAATGCTAACTGCACATTTTCAAAAAATTCTGATGCCAGGGTCCTGGCCTCAGAAATTCTGATTTAATTGGTCCGGCACTGGGAAGGCGTCAGGGGTTTTTATAATTTCCATGCGCAGCCAGGATTGAGAAGAGCTAGATCAGAGGATCCATACACAGGATGGCGGAGGGAGCTGGTTCCTCTGCCATGAAAAAAGTGTCATCCCTTGTGGACCCAGAAGTGGACTTTCCCCTTCTTGATGTTTCCACCTCTTAACAAAGAGCCCGGGTTTATTTCTGACTGAAAGACTTAAATGCTTTCTCACACTTCCTACTTGATGGGAGATGCAATAGGAAGATTTGCTTTTAGAACAGCCTTTGACACATCATCACAAGAGGAGATACAGATGTAAGATCACAGAGACTAAGTGAAAATCCTGTAGTCCTAAATTTGAATTTCACCTTAAAAAATAATGGGGAGCAGATGTGGCTCAAGTGGTTAAGCACCCACCTCCACATGGGAGGTCCTGGGTTCGGTTCCAGTGCCTTCTAAAAAAACAAAGACAAACAACAAGCAAAACAAACGAGATAGCCAACTCAGGGAAGTCAATGTGACTCAGTAGTTGAGCATCAGCTTTCCATATGTGAGGTCACAGGTTCGATCCCTGGCCCCTGGTACCTCAAAAAAATAATAATAATAAAGCATGTGTTTCCTAGCTCTGTCCATAGAAAGGGTTAGAAAGAATAACCAACTCACCTAGTAATCATCACCCCCAGCATGCAGATTATGATCTCTAAAAGCCAGTTCTAATAAAAAGTCAGAGCTCTAAGGAGAAATGGTTGTTTCCAAGTCTGAGGGAGGATATGTACAAAATGAGCCTGGAGCATCTTGCCATTCAGAAATCGAGGAATTGTCAAGGACTTCTGGGGTTATGTTAAAAGGGACGCAGGAGACAACATGAAGAGGCTTCCCTTAGCCTCAAAGATGGGACAATTTGAGCATTAATAAGAATAATAGCGTTAATGGATTGAAACGTCACTTATGTCCAAATCTCGGAGTCCACAGTGGTACTTAAGGAAAAAAAGAATCAAAAAAGATAAACTTGTTTGTCACCTTTGGAGGATGTTGTGGAACCAAATCATTATTTTGAAAATTGTCAAAAAAGGTTAAAAATCAAGCTCTTATCCTTTCTTGTATAAACTATACTTAAAGGTAACTAAATAGTTGGTAAGAAGAAACTTCTCTTTATAGACATATTCCAGCTAATAAACAAAGACAGATGATAGACTTAGTATACCACCATTTTGCAGTCTTTAATGAAAGAATGGACCTAAGCAACGAACATCGATGGCTGCTGACATCACAGAGAGGGACAAGCAGATATTATGTACCTTTGAATGGAAATACAAATCAGCCATGAAGAAGTAGTGATAAAACAAAAAAATCAAACATGAATCCAAGCAAGCTGTGAGATCTAACTACCAATTTACAAGAAGTATAGGGGAAAGAGGAACATGTATTACCGCTATAGGAATGCAATAAGCAAAATCCAGATTTATGGAAAACTCTACAGAACAAACACCCCAGTTTCTTCAACAAATTAATAGCAAGGGAAGAAAATCGGGGAGGGGGGGAGAATAGGAAGGACCTCCAGACTAAGACTTAAGCAACTCATGAACTAACTGCAATGTATGAGCCTTATTTTAACCAACTGTAAAGAAATCATTAGTGACACAACCAGAGAAATCTGAGCACTGATTGGATATTGGCTGATTTTAAGGAATTTCTCTAAATTTTAGTAAGGCTGATGATGGTTTAAAAAAATCTTTTTTTTTTTCTTTTGAGTTATACTGAAATATTTGTCAAAGAAATATCTAGAATTTGTTTCAAAATAATTTGGGGTGGGAGAGAAGGAGGTAGTGAATGTATAGATAGAACAAGATTGGCCAAGAGTTGGTGGTGATTGAAGCTGGGTGATGGGTACTGGGTTGATTATACCATCTGCACTGCTCCTGTGTGTGCCTGACACTTAGAATGAAAAGAAAATAAGAAGTAAAGACCGACCAGCCTTTGCCTTCCCTTGAGATAATGGTCTGCATGTCCCACTGCTGGCATCTCTGGGGCAAGTCCTTATGCATACCTCCTGCCCCACTGCCTTCCTGGCCATCAGTGGGGAGAGAAAGCAGCATCCAAGTCTCCTGCCGGTGAGGGTCAGGCCAGGCTGCCAGGGCTCTGCAGACCCCCCACAGCTTCTCCCTTTGGAGCATCTCTAGGCTGATCTTCACAGGGAGTCGCCTCCCACCAGACCTGCCTCCCTGCACCCCTTCCCCAGTATGCCCACCCTCCCTGTACACACGTATGGAAAGCAAAGGCCACTTAGTGGAGAGAACAGGACCTTGAATTATATTCCAGCTCGAACTCCAACTTCATTACTGGCAAGACCCTTAACCTCCCTGAGCCTGAGTTTTCTCATCTGTAAAATGGGCACAATGTGACCTCTTTATTGTGGGGGGACAGTAGCAAAAAGGACCTAGTCTCCACCTCATGGAACTAGACTTTTGGGGGTTAAAGGCAATAGCAAATAGAGTATAGGTGCAATGATAAGGTACGTTTTGTGAAATTTGACATGTAAGGGTGCTTAATCACATCCCAATTTTTTGGAAAATGACAGTCATTGCTTAAGAGATTATTGTAACTCTCATACTATCTCATGAACCAGAATACCCACACTTAGCTAGTCCAAACAGAACGATTTGACTTAACTTAGTCCTGACATTTCCATGAAGGAATGGGAAAGGGAAGATGGCATGGGTGGTAAAAAGAAGGCAGTTACAAAGACCAGCGTCAACCACGTGACTGGTTGCAGAAACAAGGACAGTGATTTATTATGAGGAATTCTTCCTAATTTTGTTATTAATGTTGGCGTGTGTGTATAAAGCAAATATCTTCTTTTTCCCTCTCTCATCCCCTTATCAGATCACATTAGATGTATTAACTTTACATCGTAGAATTTAGGTTCCAGAATATCAAAGAGAAGAGTAAACATCACCCAAGGACTTCGCATCCTCTTCTGGGGAGGGGGTTAGTGCATTTTCAGTTCAGGCAGGAGAGTTGTATCATGTTAGATGGATGTATGACTTTATTGTCTTGATTTGGCGATTAAGAAAGGGTTTAAGGAGGTGGGTGTCGGTGCCAAGTTGACAAGGGGTGGATTGTGATGGTTAATTTTACGTGTCAACTTGGCTAGGCTGTGGTCCACCAAACTAGTTGTTTGGCCAGACACTAGTCCAGCTGTTGCAGCAAAGGTATTTTGTAGATGGGGTTAATCTCTGCAGTCAGCGTTAAGTAAAGAATCCTATGTTTGATGAAGCGAGTGGGCCTCATCCAGTCTGCTGAAGGCCTTAAGAGCAAAAAGCCGAGGTTTCCCGGAGAAGAAATTCTGCCTCCAGACTACCTCAACTCTTGCCTGAGTGTCCAGCCCGCCGACCTGCCCTATAAATTTTGGACTTGCCAACCCCCTCAAGCACGTGTGCCAATTCCTTAAAAGAGGTCGCTTAAAACACACACACACACAATTTATAATTTGTCTTATTGGTTCTCTTTTCTCTGGAGAACCCTAGCTGATACAGGTTTTCGTACTTGTTATCCCCATTTTATGGAGGAGAAAACCAGGCATGGAGAGGTGAGGAGCCTGTTGTCGGTACAAGGACAGCATCTTCTGTACTCTGCCCTCTGGGGCATTGATCAAGCTTGGAAATGCAGCGGCAGGGCTAGGAAATCCAGAAAACCCGAGAGCTTTCACAGAGGAAGGTCAGTTTGCATTTTATAGAAGAAGAAACTGTGGCCCAGAGAGGCCAAGTAACTTGCCTGAGGCCGCATGGCCAAATTAGCAGCTAAGCCCTCAGCCTGCTCTCCATTCCCAGGGCTTGGGGGAGAAGGTGCAGGACGCCCCCTGTGGTGAGGGAAGCTGACTCTTCCTGCCCCCATTTAACCCTGTCCCAGAATAGGGTGACCAGTTGTCCCAGTTTTGCCTGGGCACCTAGAGGCTTCCTGGGATTGGGGTTTCTTGGTGCTAGGGGGACGAGTTGGTCACCCTATCCTGCAGTGAGTCATCTAAATGATTGTCTTCCAGAAAAACAAGGCCAGGATGGAGCTGGCCATCAGCAAGGCCCCGAACAAGTCCTGGGGGTGGGGGTGGTGGCGGAGAGGACTTGTGCCCGTGTGGTCTGGGGCCCATCACCCTGTGCCCCTCTTGCCCCTCTAATGCATTTTCCCCTACCCGGCTTCCCACCATGTGCTCTTTCTAAAATGTAAATCTAATCTCACAACCCAGTTTATGATCCTAAAAAGTTTCCCATTTTCCCCATTGCTTTAGGACTAACTCTAAACTTCATAGGCCCAGGAGGCTCTTGGTGGCTGACCCCTATCCCACTTACCCAACCTCCCTCTTGGAACCCCCGCGGTCCCCCCCGTGACTGGGGCCAGCATGGGGCCAGACCCTGCAGTACCTGTCCTGGCCGCTCCGTTTGCCTGGCTCATTCTCAGCCCCTCCTCCCTAGGCAACGGGCCATCCAGATCTCATTTGACTGTCATTTCCTTCTAGAAGACCTAACAACATGCCACCCCCCCCCCCCCCATTTTTCCCCTAGCACCCCACCCTTTTCTTCCACAACGCCAGCGCAATAGTAACGACACAGCTGTTTACATTGCAGAGTATGACTGATTATTAATATCAAATCTCCCCTTGCCCCCAACTAGCCCATCAGCCCACAGGGGCAGTGGTGGGCCTGTGTCTTTCACTTCTGTTTTAGAGTCACCAGCTGGTGACTCAGGAATGACAATAAATATCATCAGGTGGACCAACCAACCCACCTCCACCTGTGTCTCCATCTGAAATGGCAAAACCCTTCCCTCAGCCGCCCTGACTGCCAGGCCCCATGTCTCCCCTGGGAGAAAATTACCCTAGAAAAAGACGGGCAGAGGCCTCTTGAGGAAGATCCGGCGGCCAGTGTGGCGCATGTTTTGTCTTAAGTTGCTGTATCTGTTCTGCCCACTCTTCTAAGCACTGTTCACATCTCTACCCCCAGCAGGGCTCAGGAAGGGACGAACCCCAGCGTTTGAGACCAGACAGGATGGCTCACCCGGTCCTCCCTGCTTGTAATTAATACGGGAAATGTTTATCACCTGCCTTGGCCGCAAAGGTAATAAGAATGTAAAACTGCGCTGCTAATTCCCTTCTTGCTCCCTCCCGCCTACCCCCCCCCTTCCTTAAATTAATTCCAGAGTTCTTCCAGATTTCTCGTTGCTAAGCTATGAAGTTCCAGGTTCCGCAGCCTCGATGCCAATTGGCGGCGAGCGCCTGCCTGCTCCAATCAGAAGCCCAGCAGTCGAGAGGAGCGGGGACACCCCCGCTTGCCCGGGGGGCTTGGAATTTTCTCGCTGACGTTATGAACGGCAAATGTCTTTGTCTAACTTTGCAGAACCTGTTCTCTATTCTTGCCGCGGGGAAGCCGGAGGTCCTGGAATTTTCCCTGGGGAATGAGGAGTCCCTGGGCCGCTGGGTTAGGGTCTGCGGCAGAGACACTTATCACAGACCTGCAGCGTGACATCCTCCCCGCCGGGCGGGCCGGTTGCCCCGATGCTTCTAGCCCCCCAGGACCATCTCCTAAGTTGAGGACGACCAGATGTTGAACTTGGGGTTTAAAGCACGTGGTAAGGGCAGCGTGGTCAGCAGTCATGTTCACCTCCAGATCGTAATAAAAACAACCACCTGCTGAGTTCCCACCAGGCGCCAGGACCCTTGTATACGTTTTACTTTCCATCCGGAAATTTGCCCAGGCCCATAGGCGTGGACATCTGCTGGCTTTGCTTGCACTGCTTTCATCTTTCACGAAACGCCCCCTTTTTGCCTGGGAGCAGTCATGTGACAGAGGCCTGGCCAGAGTGATTGGCTCTGGGATGAGCACATGACCAAGCTGGGCCAATCAGAATTTTCCCTGAGCCTTTTTCTTTGCCAAAAATGTAAGAGGAGATCCTCCTCCTGCCTCTGGGTTTGCTGAGCTAGTGGCCATTGCAAACCTGCCCCTGTGGCAGTAGAGGGTACCCTCAGAGAGAGGGTACCCGGGTGACTCTGCTTGGGGCCCAGATGCAGCCACAGCCATAGGGGAAGCCAGATCTACCCAGGCTTGTACAGTTCCGGGCACAGGAAATTCTTGCTTAAGTAGTATAAATGGCAGAGTGCTGAGGAATGTGGCCCCAGGCCCTCCTAAGTTAAGGATCTGCTCTGGGTAGGGCAATCTTCATATATTGCTGCCTGCAGGGCTCACAATTGCCTGCTGAGAGAGCCCATTTTGAAGATGGGGAAACCGAGGCTCCAGGGGAGTGGGAAAGGGGTGAGGGAGGCTATCCAGGTAATCCTGCCAGGTGTCCAGGGTTTCAAGGTCAGAGCTGCTAATTCTCAGAAGTCATGATGGTTCCTCAAACTCAATCTGTCCAAAACTGAGTTCAGGAGCATCCCCCAAACCTGATTCCCCCCCTGCCCCCCCAGGGTCCTTGTCCCTGGGATGGCACCTCCCTCAGTCTAGTGCTCCCCAGAAATCAGGTGTCTTCCCTGAGGCCAGTCTGCCCTCTCCCACACCCAGGTGTCACTTACCCTGCCCCATTTACTTCCTCGGCAGCCCTGGGGATGGTTTCCTTCCCGCCTCTACCCACCCCCTGCCGTCTCACCTCTCCCTATACGTTCAAGAATTGCTGCTGCCTTCGAGAATTGGTCCTCCGAGCCATTCTTGCTCCTCTCCTTCAATCTAGCTCCCCTTGGCATCTAGAGGAGTCGTCTCAAAATGCAAGTGTGGGCCCTTGCCTTGCTGGCAGAGGCGGGGCTTTGTGACAGTGATGGCACACATTTGCCTCTGGGGACGTTTTGAGAATCATTCAACCCCCTCAGTCACACATGGCTTCCAGGCACAGCGTCTGCAAACCTGAGAGCTGGGAGGGCACAGCTCTCAGCAGCGGCGAGTTCCCCTCGCTCAGTCCCCCACGTATTTGCTAGTGCTTTCTAGCTACTCTTCCCTGTGCTGGGGCTGTGACGATGGCCAGTAGTGGCGAGGACATGCTCTGCTCCAGCCATGCCAGGCCCTGTGCTGTGTGCTCTGTGCACAGTAACCCCTTCGCTACCCCAGCGGTCCTATAAGGAAGCACTGTTATTAATCTTGTTTTACAGATGCAAGGGAGAAGGTCCCTCTTGTCATGAAGCTTATAATCTAGCAAAGGAGACAGACAAAAAGAAACTCAAAAAAAAGAAAAGAAAAACAAAACCATAGAAATGAAGTAATTGGTTGGGACCAAGGGCAATTCTCAGACTGTGCCCAGAAGCTTCTAGATGCCTCCATCTCAAGTCAGATCCCATAATGTTGTGAGGCCCAGGACAAGCATTCAGATGGAGGCCCATATACTGTATGTCTTTGTATTTAAAACTTATAAATCAAGCGAACAAACCATGTAGATGAAAGATGTCATTTCCTCTCTCTTTCGCTATAACCTGTGAAGCCAGGTTTGAGTGTGGAATTCTCCCAGACTCCTTGGAGGTCCAGAGAGACTGCCCCCTTCTTTTCCCACTATTGTTTGTTCTGCACCTTGAGGGGCTCCTACACACGTATGGACACTGCACCCTAAAAGTTCAAGTTCTGCCCATAACCCCACAAATGCCCCCGGGCTTAGGAGTGCACCTTCTGGTAACCATCTGCCTTCAGCAAGGCAGGTACCCGAAGAGAACCCCACAAGCTTTGGAAATGGGGCAGGGCCTTTGGGGCCCCAGGTCCCTGGAAGGTGGTCAGGAAGTGGGGAGAGTGAGGGCACCAGGTGGACACATCCCCTTGTCTGCACAGCTCACACAGTGGGCAGGGACCTGGCTGGAGAAGGACCAAGAGGGACCCCCTCTAAATTGTGGGACTCGCGTTGCCCGAGTCTAAAGGCAGTACTGCTGGGGCCTGCCGGTTGGTAAATCCTCAAGATCTTCCCCTGGTTTGCCCTCCCCCACCCACCTGCATCTGCTTCACCTCCCCAGTGACCCCCACCTTTCCCCTACCTTACCCGTTACCCAATGTCAGGCTGGTGTGGAAAATGTGTATCTAACAAGGGACAACATTCTCCACCCCCTCACAGCTCACCTGGCCAACCCAGAGCCACATGCTCTCCACAGCCAGCTTCTCCAAGAAGGTCACACCCACCTCACCCGCAACAACCCTGCTCCAGGCTCGGGCTCTGGGAGGAAAGCAGGGCTGTGTTCTGAAGGGACCAGCCGAGGAGCCCCTCACGGCTGCCCATGAGCAGCACATTTAACTTGCCAGTGGGAAGCCTGACTGTTTGGGTCATAATTTTTAGTGCTTGGTTATGTTTAAGCAAGACTATGGAGATGAGCATGCAAGAGAGGGTGCACTTGTGTATAATCTCTTCAACTCAAAGCCTGCAGTAGAATCACCTGACCCACTTCTCTTCCCAGACAAATAAGGATGATGAAAGACTAAACTGAGCAAGAGGTCAGGTCTCTTTAGAAATCAGGGTGTTTGAACTCAACAGCAAAGAGCTGCTGTTTGTTCTAAGTACCATGAAAAGAGGTGACTTATCATCAGATAAATCAGAGAGACTTTACCCTCTTTGAACTTTAAAAGTTGTTTGTCCATCTGTCCTTCCATCCATCCATCCAATATTTTCTAAGTTCTCTCTATGATTACTGTAATACTGCTAACTGTAATTATAGCAAGAGTTCCTATTTACTGACAGTCTGCATGCTAAGTGCTTTACGTATCCTCTATTCTCAGAAACAATTCTAAGAATTAGATGCCAGAAGACCCAAAGGGGACAGGTAAGGTACAGAGAAGTTAGGTTGCTAGTCCAAGACTTGACAGCCTCCTTGTGGTAGGTTAAATATGGCCAGAAATTGTTGTTTCCTCTATTAAGAAGTAGAGTTTATTTCCTCACCTCCTGAATGTGGGCTGGTCTCAAGAGTTGATTTGAATGATAGAATGTGCCAGAAGTCACATGTGCCAGTCCAAGCCCAGGTCTCATGAAGCCTTGGGGCTTCTGTTTTGCTGACTTGGAATACTGACTTGAAACCACCATGTAAGGACGCCCGTCTCACCTGCTGAAAGATGAAAGGCCACATGCAGAACTGAGGCCACCAGTCATCAGCTGCCACCACGTGCACACATGTGAGCGGGGCTGCCTTGGACCTTACGGCCACCTTCCAGCTGAATGCAGCCACATGAACAAGCCCATGTGAGAGCAGCAGGACCAGGAAAAATAATAAATGGTTTGAAGCCACTAAGTTTTGGGGGGATGATTCCCATGCAGCAAAAGCTAATAGAAACACATTACAAGAGGCCAAGTAAGATTCTAACCCAGGTCTCTCTTTTCCAGAATCTGGGTCTCTCAGAGACAGTGACGATAGCCACAAAGCAGAAGAGGACACAGCCTCTGAGCTTGGGAAGCTCAGGGGGAACAGATGTGCCAACAAATACAGTGCTGGCCATTCGTGTGAAGGTGTGTCCAAGGAGGTGGGGTCCCAAAACATTCACTGAAGTTATTCACTTATACAGCAGTCGATTGTTGCACGTCTACCATGTGCCAGCTGCTACCCGATCCTGGGCATGGGACTGAGAGCAAAACAGACATGGCCTCTGATCTTGTGAAGCTTGAAATTTAGGGAAGAAGACAGATGAGAGTAAATCAACAAGCAAGCAACTACAAATGGTGAAGAGTGTTGTGAAAGAAACGTTTGGGCGCTGAGGGCGAGGGAACACTGGGAACACTGGAGTGGAAGAAATCTAGATAAGATGATCAGGAAAGCTTTCTCTAGGATGGTGATGTTTTAGCGAGTTCCACAAGAATGACAGCGAGGTGCACAAAGAGCTACAGGACAAATAATACAGGTGGCAGGAACCACAAAGGCCCTGAGGAGGAGCGGAGATTGAGATTTTGTGAGAAACCACCAAAGCTAGGTGTGGCCAGAGCAGCGTGGGCGAGGAGGAGAGTGGGTGAGGACAAGGATGGGAGGAAGGGCCTGGCCAGATCATGCCAGGTCCTGTAGGCTGTGGGAAAGAGTTGGGAGTTTTCTCCAAGTATATTGGGAAAGCCCTGGGAAGTTTTGAGCAGCAGAGAACCTGCTTTGATTTTGATTTAGTAGATTTTGCATGGAGAACAGAAGCAGGGAGATTAATCATGGTGTTGCTGTAGGTGTCCCAGGCAGAGATGATGGTGGCTTGGGTCAGGGTGGCAGCTATGGAGTTGAGAAATGGATGGACTTGAGGTCTGCTTTGGAGGAAGAAGTGATGGGATTTGGAGATCAGATTGGGGGGCTGAAAAGTAATCAGGTCTTAGCTTAAGTTTAGACTCTGAGACCAGGATTTGAGTCGTGCCAGTGGTTTATGTGAGAAGAGATTCCAGGAAGCAGTGGTGGGGGCAGGAACTGAGAGAGGGCAGAAAGAGTCAGTAGGGGCATGCTATAAAGCAAGTTACCTCGTGGGCAACTGGGGCCCAGTCCCACCGAGGAATGTCAAGAGATAGTGTTGAACACCTACTGCAGAATTATCCCATCTGAGAATCCAGGGAGCTGGGGTATTTATACTCCAGGGCTTATCAGTCCCAGTGTGAGAGGGCAGAGCAGGCTCCAGGAGCGACAGGATGTCCTCAAGCAAAGAATGCAGGCACGGCAGGTGGGAAATGGCTAGGGGCACTGAGGCAGAGTGTCCTGCTCCTGTCCGCAATGGCTCGTGCTTTCCTGGCTGGAGCAAATGGAACTGAGTTCCAGCTTCACATAGGCCTAAACAAACGGTTTCTTGACTTCTCTCCCCCACTTCTGTGCTTCCCTCTTCTCTCCATACAGTCCTGCTGTTACCAGGCTCATGGGTTATGTCATTTCTGACCCTCCCACCCTTACCTGCCTCTCCCCCAGGCTTCTGCGTCCCAGTCAGTGGCTTCACAGTCCACCCAACTGCTGGGGCCAAAAAGCAAGTTGTCCGAGACGTTCTCTTTCTCTCAGCCCTACATCCAATCCTAGGATCCAACCTCCAAAATAGCCCAAATTCAACCAAGTTTCTCTGCCTTCCTTGCCACGACTTTGGTCTAAGCCACTGCCACCTCTTGCCTGGACAGCTGCAGCAATCTAACTCATCTCTGTGCTTCCCTCCTCGGGCCCCTCAATCCAGTCTCGCCCAGCAGCCAGAGTGGTCTTTCAGAGTCCATCAGACCACATTCACCCTCTACTTCCCCCCTCAGTGGCTCCTCATTGTAGTTATACTACAGTCTAAGCTCTTACCCTGGCTTCCAAGCTCACACGACCTGACCCAGGCCCAGGCCCACCTCTACTCCCTTCCCCTGCCCCTCCTCTCTAGCTCAACCTGCCGGATCCCAACCACACTGGCGCCAGGTCTGTTCCTCAACTACATCAAGCTTGTTCCTGCCTCTGGGCCTTTGCGCTGGCTCTTCCTTCAGCCTGAAGTACCATTTCTCCCAGACCTTGGTAGGGTTAATGCCACCTTATCATTTATGTCTTAACTCAACTACCAACTTACTCATTCCTTTGTCCACATGGTGGTCTTTGTCTTCCCCCATCAGCACACAAGCTCCGTGAGGCAGAAGCTGTTCTCATTCACCACCGTCCTTGCAGGGTCTACACATGCCTGGTGCGTAGTCGGCACTCACAAAATATTTGTTGGATGCATTTTTGCAGTAGTGATGAAACCCCTTATTTCCCTATGTGGTTTCTAACCATTGCTGGGTGCTGCCAGCCACTCTCAACATTAGCCACGTTCTGCTTTTGCCCCACGTGCAGGCCAGCCTGTGCTACAGTTTGCACGTGCAACCCCAGCCCCGAGTGCTCTACATGTCCAGGACCCTTTGCAGAGGCTCTGGCAAGACACTGAATGCAATAGCCATCAACCCAGTGGAGCCCACCTCACTGTCTGCCAGGAGCTGCCCACCTGTTGACAGGATTCTCCCTGGCCAGACCTTGAGTCCTGTGACCCTGTGGCCATGAGAGGATGGGGAAGAGGGGGAAGCACGGCCTTCCAGACCCACACGGCTTCTGGCCAAGTCCCAGGTCTGAAAGTTCCTCCCTGGAGCAGGGGTAAGGAAAGAGGGGGGATTGCACAATGTGGCTTTCCTCGCACTGGCCTGATTTGTGCTAAGAGATGCTAAATCGAGTGGGAAGGCTGGGGAGATTAAGCCTCGACCTAGCGTCCCTGGCCGTTCCCTTCAGTCCACACATGGGACAGCCTCGCTGCTCAGCGGGTGGTGTGCATGGAGGCATTCGCACCTGCTCCTCCTCAGCCCAGGCGGTTCCTTCACCTCTAACCTTTTGCCGCCCGCTACCTGGTAACCGAGAGATGTGACATAAGACCCACCTTGCCTCTTTCTGTCCCCGAGCACCAACTCTGACACTTGGCCGCTGTGTCTCCGTGGGCATCACCCAGCCTCTCTGAGTCCCAGTTTCCTCATGAGAAAAGTCAGGGTGATAAAAGCTCCTACCCCGTTCACAGCAGCAAACGGTGGAAGCCACCCAAGTGCTCATGAAGAACGGACAGACGAAATATGTCCATCATGCACAGCAATGTTATTCAGCCGTAAAAGGAAGGAAGTGCTGATACACGCAACAGCGTGGCTGACCCTTGAAAACATTATTCTAACTGAAAGAAGCCACTCACAAAGGACAGATGTGGCACGAGTGCGCTTACATGTGATAACTGGACTAAGCAAATTCATAGAGACTGAAAGTAGATTAGAGGTTACCAGGGGCCGGGAGGAGGAGGGAACGGGCAGTTATTGCTTAATGGGTGCAGAGTTTCTGTTTGGGGTGATGAAAAGTCTTGGTAATGGATGGTGCTGACAATAGCTCAGCATTGTCACTGTGATTAACACCAGTCAAGTGCACACTTAGAAATGGTTAAAATGACAAATTATATATTTATATCTCTAACACCACAATCAAAGTTTTTTCAAAAGGCACCCACCCACAGTGCTTATAAATGGCCATAAGTGCTAAGGCACAGACAGTGCACTCGACAAATGCAGCCACTATCACCGTTAGCACAGAGCATAGCTCAGGGAATTTCTAAAAATATGCTTTATTGGATTTTCCTTTCCAGCCACAGAGGCAATATAGGTTCCTTGGAAGACAAAAAAAAAAAAAAGAAAAAAGAAAAAGCCAAACAGCAGAGAGGTTAACAAAAAAAAAAAAATCCAAATCTCTCTCTTCCCCTCCCCTCTACTCTCACAGTCCCCGTGGCCGCTCTCCCCACCCACCCCCACCCCCAAATGGACAAGGTGATAGTTCATACATTCTTCCATACATTTCTTTCTGCACAGTCATCCACTTGTGTCCATCCAAAGGCATAGATGTCGTTTGTTTGCTTCATTTTTAGAAATATGGGCTAATTTCATATGTATTTTTCCAGGTGAATACAATACACAGAGATCAGCCTTGGTCTTCGTGGCAGCATCCTGGGTCCCCTTGGCTAACGGCCCCGCCCCCTACTGAAGAATACTGATGAATATTCAGGCAGTTTTGAGTCCAGGTAATCAGCCATGCTGCCCTGGCCTCCTTGAACCCACCTCCTCATCTCTCTAGGACAGTGTTGGGGACTGAGCCACGGCCCCGCAAAAAGACATATTCAAGTTTTAACCACCATCTCTGTGGATGTGAAGTCATCTCTAAATAGTATCTTTAAATGTATTATGGGGAATCAGGGTTTGGACTAAGTGTGGAAAGCATCTTCGAAGATCCTATTTAGATGAGGCCAAGTTGAATCCCACTTGATGTAGTGTCTCTTAGCACAAAATCAGGATGAATTTGCCTTCATCCATGGCTGGAGTCCTTCTAAGACGGGAAATTCTGACATAGTCATAGAAAGCAGAAGCCAGTGGCAATTAGAGGAAAAGGCACGAGAGAGAGATCACCAGGTGACCGAGGCAGGGGGGCAAACCAAGGAAGCCCCAGGATCGCAGCAAGCCAGCCTCGGAACGCTGTAGACTCTGGGGGAAAGCGTGCCCTTTCCAGACCTCGACTGGGGCTTCTAGTCTCCCAGACCATAAGACAATAGAGTCCTGTTGTCTGAGCTAACCAGGTGTGTGGTTTGGTCACAACCGTCCTGGCAGACTAAGACAGATAGACTCTCTAAACTGATTATTGGATCAAAGAATACAGTTTTGTTTTGTTTTAGTAAAAATGCACCGTGAGTGAGTGTGTGTTGAGTGACTGAGGGATCCTGAGTGGCCCCGAATTCATTCTTATGACCCAGCAGCCCCCCAGGGTCATGCTGGTCCTAGCAGCAGGCAGGATGTCCACTCTAGCCAACAACAGGAGGATTCTGCAAATCAAAACTAAAGGAGGTACTACGTCACACCCACTAGGATGGCTATTCTTTTTCAAAAGGAAAATAACAAGTGTTGACAAGGATTTGTGGTGGTTTGAGACTGAATGTACCCCAGAAAAGCATGTTCTTGAAGCTGGCCGCTTCCTGTGGGTGTGACCCTGGTGCAGGCGGGACCTTTGGATGAGGTTACTCAGTAGGTGCAGCCCTCGGGGGTCTTAATCCTCTGGAGTCCTTTATAAATGGGATGGCCATGGAGAGAGAAAGCCAATGGAAGCCAGAAGCTGGAGGAACGAAACCCAGGAAAGAAGGGAGAGACCAGCATACAATGCCCCAGACCCATGGCGGAGCAGTCCAGGGTCACCGGCAGCCAGTCTCTGGGGAGAAAGCATGGCCTGATGATGCCTTGATTTGGACATTTTTATGGCCTCAGAACTGCAAGCTTGCAAGCAAATAAATCCCCATTGTAAAAGCCAACCCATTTCTGGTATATTGCATTTTGGCAGCCTAGCAAACTAAAACAGATGTGGTGGTGGGCATGTAAAATGGTGCAGCCACTGTGGAAAACAGCCAAAGGGTTAAGCAGAGAACTACTCTCTGTTCTGGCAATTCCTCTCCTAAGTAAGTACATGCCCAAAAGAACTGAAAACAGGGACTCAGATGGATACTTGTACACCAAAGTGCATAGCAGCATTATTCACAAGAGCTGCAAGGTGGAAACTCCACAAGTGTTTATCAATTGATGATGGATAAATAAAATGTGGTATATACATGCAATGGGATATAATTCAGCCATAAAAAGGGATGAAGCTCTGATACGACATGGATGAAACGTGAAGACATTATGCAAGTGAAATAAACCAGTCTGTAGCAGTTCAATATAGTTATGAATTCCAAAAATCGATATTGGATTATGTTTGTAATCTGGCCTGTACCTGGGCGTGATTAAATTATGATTAGGGCTTTTTTGGGCCACGTCATTAGGGTGTTGAGTCCCCACCCTTTGGTGGGTGGGGACTTACAGATAAAAGGCATGGCAAAGGACAGAGCTGAGGGTTTTTGATGTTGGGGTTGGGTTTTTTTTTTAAGATTTATTTATTTTTATTTTATTTCTCTCCTCTTCCCCGCCCCCCAGTTGTCTGCTTTCTGTGTCCATTTGCTGTGTGTTCTTCTGTGTCTGCTTCTATTCTTGTCAGTGGCATGGGGAATCTGTGTCTTTCTGTTGCATCATCTTGCTGCCTCAGCTCTCTGTGTGTCTGGCACCACTCCTGGGCAGCCTGCGCTTTTTTCACACTGAGCGACTCTCCTTACAGGGCACGCTCTTTATGCATGGGGCTCCCCTACGCAGGGGACACCCCTGCGTGGCACGGCACTCCTTGCACGCATCAGCACTGCGTGTGGGCCAGCTCATTACACAGGTCAGGAGGCCCTGGGTTTGAACCCTGGACCTCCCATGTGGTAGGTGGGTGCTCTATCCATTGAGCCAAATCTGCTTCCCTTATGTTGGAGTTTGATGTTTGATGCTGAAGCCTTAAGCTGGAGCCCCAGGAAGTAAGCTCACAGAGGAAAGAGAAGCCAGACCCAGGAAGAGAGGAACCCTGAGCCCAGGAAGAAGCAAGCCCTGGGAAGAAAGGCAGCTTGAACCCAGAGAGAAGCAAGAACCTGGACGGGAGGAACCCAGGAAGCCTGAACCCTCGCAGCCGTCGGCAGCCGTCTTGCTCCAACACGTGAAAATAAGACTTTGGTGAGGGAAGTAACCTATGCTTTATGGCCTCATATCTGTCAGCTCCTACCCCAAATAAATACCCTTTATAAAAACCAACCAATTTCTGGCATTTTGCATCAGCACCCCTTTGGCTGACTAATACATAGTCACAAAGGACAAATATTGTATGATTCCATGTATGTGACTGAAAGTAGATTAGAGGTTACCAGGGACTGTGGGGAGGGATCAACGGGGAGTAATTGCTTAATGGGGACAGAGTTTCTGCTTGGGGTGATGGAAAAGCTTTACTGATGGGAGGTGATGATGGTAACACAACATTGTAAAAATAATTAATGCCACTTATTTGTACACTTAGAATGGTTTAAATGGCAAGCTATATTGTACATATGTTACCATAATTTTTTAAAAAAGAAATATGGTTGACCTGATGGGAGGGAAACAAAAGCCCAATACCCTACTGTTGGCTCTTGAGAAAGACCTGGAAAAACAGGTGGGACCTGGGAGTACAGGCAAGCACTGAAGATGACCGCAGGTGCAAATTTCCGTGGGACATTCACTTCCCAGGATAAGGCTGGTCACTTTGTTGCTCTGGAGCATATTAATGAAGACAGATGTCACTCATGTCCTTTTGCCACTACCCCAGGGGACAGGGGGTGGCTCCAGCAGCAATACAGACAACATCAGGAGATGGTATGGAGACAGAGGCGAGGCGGGAGGCCAGGGTGTAAGGGGCTGCCTGCCCTGATGAGCAGGGTTGTCAGAGAAGCTGCTGGACAAGCATTCCTTGACCTGAGATCCTGGGGAGATCTGGACAAGGGCCAAGCATTTGTAGGGTGATGGTGCACGAGGCAGCCCGGCACCTTGGCATGGAGGAGCCCACACCCCTCATGTTACAAAGTGAGAAACTGAGGCCCTGGCCTGCAGGACTTCGGGCAGCTTGCTGAATCTCTCTGCCTCTCGGTCTCCACATTTGTAGAATGGGGCTATGCCAATGGCTCAGTAACCCCTGACGCCATCTATGAGCAGTCAGTTCTCTACAAGTGGGCCCTTCAGACACCAGCTAGAGTCCAGTGTCCCTGGCCACCCACACTTCTGACTAACTGGCTTCTGACCAAATACGGGGTCCCGAATTTGTCAAACTACATATTTGATAATTTCCTGGAACAACTCACAGAACTCGCTGGAACGCTCTACTTATGGTGGTAGTTTTTATCATAGCAAAAAGAGATAAATAAGAAGGGACGCCTGACGTGGGGCTGGGAGGGTCCCCCTGGCAGCTTCCGCGTTCTCTCCCCGTGGGGTCTGAACGCGGCAGCACCCCAGCACGTCAGTGGGTGTTTTCCACCACAGAAGCTCCCTAAGCTTTGGGTGTCCAGAGTTTTTCCTGGGGTTTCATTATGTAGGCCCGATGGATGGAATCGATGCCCACGAGGTTGAACTCAGTTTCTAGCACCCCTCCCCTCCCGGAAGTCTGGCTCCAAGCTCCCAAACCCTGAGTCCTCTCGTTAGCGTGACCCATCAGGTGTGTGTGTGGGGGCAGGCAACATGAAAAACAAATTTCTCCTATCATGGGAAATTCCAAAGATATAGAAAATCCCTCCCTCTCGCCCACCCCGGAGCCAGGGCCTAGGCTAGCCCTCTTTCTAGAGACCCCGGTTATGACTGCACGGGGTAACGGGGGCATGACCTGAAGTTTGCTACAAGAATTAGCGAGAGGCAGGCGGTGGGTGCTGTCTCGTGCCCTGGCAGGTCTGCGGCTCGTGCTAGGGGCGCCTGCCCACCACGCTCCACTCCTCCCCTTGCCATCACCCTTGTGGACCATCCAGGAAGCTCCGGGACCCTCGACCAGCTTGGCCCCGGCTTCACCCCATCTCACCACCACACCCCCAGGGGTATGTCCTAGATGTTATTTTCGCCAACTGCATCCCCCCCCAAACCCACCTCTGAGCTCACTGTTGCTGACGGCCCCTCCCTTCCTTTCTAGCCCACTTCCCTCGGCCCTAGAAGAGCGTTTGCAAATGTAGGCCCACCGTAATCCGGTGTTGGATGAATGGATCCCATGTATGAATGGAGGAAGTCTTGGTTACAGTGCTGAGAAATAATCTCTACCTTACAGTATTCTTGGGGCACATGCTCCTGTAGGAATTCGGGGGGCGGAGGGGGAGAGAGGCTCATTCAGGGAGAAGGTTTCCAGAGTGCAGTGATGTAGGAAAAGCCCCCAGCCCAGAGCAGGTGTTTTGGGACCTGTTAGTGGCTTTAATTCCTTAACTCATTCAAAATGCAGGGGCACTAGCAGGCAGAGTAGAACCCCGATCCTGCCAGGGAGCAGAGAAGACGAAGAAAGAGCCGGGGAGCCAGGGCGGCCGGCTACCAGGTGGGCACTGGGGGATGGAGACCAGCTGGGCCATGGGGCATGCAGGCCAGGGGACGGGCCGCAGGGGTGAGATCAAGGCATTTCACCTTGATAGCACGGATGCCCTTCAGAGCTTATGCCATTGTCCTGGAGCCCCCGGCCGTGCCAAGCGCTAGCCCTGCAGGTGCTGGGCCGTGGGGACCACCGGAGGGGTGGCGGGGGGCACCCAGGCAGCTCACGGGACCCCAGCAGTGTGCCAGCGGTCTGGAAGTGTTTCATGAAGGAGCGTTTTAACAACAGGTGTCCCCAGGAAAACAGTGTGGCAGAGGGAGCCAGAGGAAGGACGGCTGCGTGCCCGGGACGTCCGGCGAGCCGGCAAGCGGGGCCCGGGGGGACAGCCAGACCACCCAGCTCTGGCCCCCAGGCTGCGTTGTCTCCATGGGCAGGGCTTGGTGCTGACCACTGAGCCGCCTCCCTGGCCCCACCCGGGCAGGGCCAGCTGCGCCTAGCCGGGAAGGTTTATTTGGGGGGCGATGAACAGATGGGCCTCTGGGGCCCTCCAGAAAGGGGAGGTTGCTCTGGGAGCCTCCAGGACTCTCAGGGGCTTGGAAGGCCCCGAGGGGTCCCTGGAGGGAGGGCCGTGCTCCGCGGATGGCCCCTGGTTCTCCGTCAATCCAAGGCTGGGCAGGCAGGAACCTCAGTGTCCCCGAGGCTTGCTTGCTTTTTTTTAAAACAATTTCTCTTGAGTGTAATTTTTTTATTTTTATTTTTATTTTATTTATCCCCCCCTGGGGGCTTGCTTGCTGTCTGCTCTCTCTGTGTCCTTTCGTTACGCATTCTTCTGTGCCTGCTTGACTCCCTTTCTTGCGTCATCTTGCTGTGCCAGCTCTCCACGGGCGCAGGCCGTCCACTCTCCGCAGGTACAGGCCAGCTTGTCATCATGAGGAGGCTCTGGGACGCGAACCCAGGGCCTCCCATAAGGTAGGCGGGAGCCCAATCGATTGAGCTACAGCTGCTTCCCTCGAGGCTTGCTTTCTTTTTTAAAAATTTTTTAAACAAAATTTATTTCTCTCCCTTCCCCATCCCTCACCCCCCCCGCCAGTTGTCTGCTCTCTGTGTCCATTCGCTGTGTGTTCTTTTGTGTCTATTTGTATTCTTGTCAGCGGCACGGGGAATCTGTGTCTCTTTTTGTTGCATCATCTTGCTCTCTGTGTGGGCTGCACCATTCCTGGGCAGGCTGCACTTTTCTTGCACTGGGCGGCTCTCCTTACGGGACACACTCCTTGTGTGTGGGGCTCCCCTATGTGGGGGACACCCCTGCGTGGCACGGCACTCCTTGCGCGCATCAGCACTGCACGTGGGCCAGCTCATCACATGGGTCAGGAGGCTGGGGGTTTGAACCTTGAACCTTCCATGTGGTAGGTGGACGCCCTATCTGTTGGGCGAAATCCACTTCCCGAGTCTTTCTTTTTAAAGGGACAAATGGTGTTGGCAGGAGGAAAGGTGGGAGGTGGAGGTATTGGAAGGAGGAGGAGGGGGATGGAGGAGACCTGACCTTCTGCCCCCACTTCAGAATGAATGACTGACATTTCCACAGGTGCCAATCTTCGCTGGGGATGGAGAGGGAGGAGCCTGGAGCTGGGGTTGGGGCCCCTGCCTGGCTGGGGGAGGTGGACTGAATGGCAGACTCCAGTTTGGACACATTCTGGGTCTTGGCCAGTATTCTGGTAGGTGTGGACCCGTTGTCAATAGGATTGATCTCCTGAAGGCGCTCCTTCAGTTAAGGTGTGGCCCAACTGAGTCAGCGTGGGTTTCCACCCAGATTACCAGAGTCCTTGATAAGCAAGGTGAAAGTCAGACAGAGAGAATGAGAGAGAGAGAGACAGCATGGAGGAGCAGAAGCTGGAAGTCAACAGAACCTGGAGAGAAAGGAGAAGACGCTACCCTGTGCGCTGGTCGGTGATGGAAACACCAAGGACCAAGGATGGGGAGCAGCCCAGATGCTGCAGGCTTTGGGGAGAGAGCCTCGCCTTGCTGACACCTTGATTTTGGACTGCTCACCTTCACACCATGAGCCAATAAATTCCCGTTGTTGAGGCCAACCCATCGTACGGTACTTGTTTTAGCAGCCAGGAAACTGAGGCACTGGGGGCCCTACAGGACGGCTTGGCTGGGCAGTGGGGTTCTCCCACCAACAGCCTCAGGGAATTTGCCTCAAGTTTCTTCCAAACAGACCTGCTTCTCCCACCCTCCATTCCCTGCTTCCCCCTGTTCCCCGGCCTCCAGGCCATCCCCTGCCCCCTTCGAGCCCTCCCCCGTCCCTTCCCCTCTCACTGCCTGCTCCCTGCCGTCAAGCCTGTGCTGTTACTGTCCCCTCTGCCTGGGGCCCCGCCGCGTGCTGGTCTCGTGGGGCTCCCCTCAGAAGGGACCTGCTCAGGGTGCTGTGACCAGGGACCCACGGCAGGGGCCCCCACCCAGATGATGTGCGTGTCTTGTAGCTGCTTTCGAGTTGTTGTTTTTTCCCAGCATTCAGGTCTCTCCAGAATGATCAATACTCCTTTTATTACCTCTGATGCTCCATCTGGACGTGCTGAGGGTGTCCCTCCACCCCAGGAGACCTGGGCTTCAGGAGGACGGGGACCTGGCTCCCCACTTGCTGTGGCTGAAAGGGGCACCGCCCCACAGCCCATGGGAGGAAAGGCCAGGCAAGGAGCGGAACGTCTGGGCCACTGGGCGCAGGCCCCTGCTGCGGCGACATGGCCTGCTTCCTGGTACCTCTCGGAGCCGGCCGTGGTGAGATCCCTCCCCCCACCGAGGCAGAGGAGGCAGGACCCTGGGGGAAAGGAGGTGACCCTTTGGGAGCAGGAAGGCAGGCGAGCCGCTCCACCGGGCAGCCTGAAGCCGTTTAGGAAGGCTGGGGGCTTGGAAAGGCAGAGGAGAAGCAAGGTCACCCTCTCTGGGCTCTGTCACCTAAGGCCAGCTTCTCAGGGACCACGGCCCATCCCCCGCGGGTGGAGTCCAGCCGGGACAGTCCAGGCCCTGCTCCAGCCGGTCAACACGCTCACGAAGCAACTCCCCGCTTAGTAGGCACTTGCTGTGTGCAGGGCGTATGTGTCATCTCATGGAAGTTCTCGTGAAGGTGGTCCCTGTGTCACAAAAGAGGAAAGAGGCTCCTAGATGTTACGTGGCATGCCCAGCGACACACAGCAGGACGTGGGATCTGGGCAGTTCCACTACCTTCTAACCACCTCTCCCATCTGCTGCCTCAGGTCTCCACCCGCGGGAACGGGAGCAGGATGCCGGACTGTCAGTTCCCGTCTGTTGAGCGCTCACCCCTGCTGGCACCTTACACACCTGTCGCATCTAGTCTTGGGACCACCCTCAGAGTAAGGGATGAGCGTTTCCCCTAGTTCACAAAATAGGCAACTGGGCACAGAGAGGTAAGGTATCTCGCCCAAGGGCACACAGGCAGAAAGTGGTGGGGCGGGACTCCACTCCTGACCAGCTGGACCCCCTGAGCAAGAGGTCTTAGCCACACACCTGGAGAGCGTGGGACTGACGGAAGCTCAGGATGTTCTCAAAAGAACTTTGGGGAAGAGCTTTGCTTATGACCCAAGAGCATGAAGCACAAGCAGCTTTAGGCAAATCAAAATAGGAAAATGTATCTTCCCTCCAAAGGTAAATGCCTTACAGAAGCATGCATAGAGGAGCAGGTGTCCAATATCTGATTTTCTTTTTAGTCCACTCCCAGTCTCTGGGGAGAAGTAGGACAGGCTGGGCAGCGGGAAAGCTTTCTGGGATTTTACAAAAGGTTTTGGCATGCAAAGGCCTACACCAGGGGCCAGCAAACTATAGCCTGTTGGCCAAATCCGGCCCACTGTCTGTTCTGGCAAATAAAGTTTTTTGGGACACAGCCATGCCCATTCTTTATGTATCGTCTTTGGCTGGTTTTGCCCTCCACTGGCAGAGTTGAGGCATTGTGATAGTAACTATATGGACTGCAAAACCGTACTCTCCAGCCCTTTACAGAAAAAGTTTGCTGACCCATGTCCTGGGCCCTTTGCGGCCTCCAGGAAATTGAGGGGAGGCCACCCTATCTGGGCCTGGAACATATTGAAAGGAATAAGATAAAGATCACACTGATTAGGGCAAAGAGTGGGAGGAAGGGGATACCCATGGGGCCACAGAGAGACCGCAAGAGGGAACAGGGGCCTATCCCAAGAAGGGCTGTGGCCCCAAACTCTCAACAAGCCCTGAACCTCCAGCTCTCAAGGAGCCTCCGGCAACCTCCGTTCCAGCTGTCAGGGCCAGTGGGCCACAACGTCAACTCCATGAAAGGAGTTAGCCCTGAAAATCCCAGGCTAGAGTTTTCCATGAGTCTGTCAAGTGGAGGCTTAAACAGAAATTAAGTGAATTTATAGAAAACCCTAATTCCCACATACCCTAGTGCACCTAGCCACACTAGTTTCCCGTTTTTTGTCTTTAAGATTTATTTATTTATTCCCTACCCCCCACCCTCCATTGTCTTCTCTGTGTCCATTCACTGTACATTCTTCTGTGACTGCTTGTCTTCTCTTTAGGTGGTACCAGGAGCTGATCCTGGGACCTTCTGGTATGGGAGAGGGGTGCTCAATCCCTTACACCACCTCAGCTCCCTGGTCCACTGTGTCTCTTATTGTCTTTCATCTGTGTCTCTTTTGGTTGTGTCATCTTGCTGCACAAGCTCTCCTAGCAGGACAGCTTGCCACATGGGCCAGCTTGCCTTCACCAGGAGGCCCCAGGAATTGAACCCTGGACCTCCCATATGGCAAACAGGAGCCCAATCGCTTGAGCCACATCCGCTTCCCACTTGCTTCCTTTTAAAGAGCAGCCATGTGATGGGAATTATATTGGCTCTTATTTCAGGAACATCTCCACTGGGTAACAACGGACTCACGTAACAGACCAAAGTGACTGCCGGCCTGACCTTGTCTCCACACAGGAGGAGCCAGGTGAACAAACTGAGGCTCAGAGGGCTGTTTATTCAGTGAAACCATCCCTCAAAGCCTGGTAGAATCTTCTGGAAAAAAAACCTTGCTAGGCGAGAAGTGAGATGGCCTCAGAGCTGGATGCTGTGGCCTGGCGTGCTGTACATTTGTTGCTTGACTTAGGGCAGGCCAAGACCCTCTCTGCTGTTGTCCTCATCAGTGATGTCTCAGGGCTTGACACAATGGAACTATACCCTAGGTTGCTCACTTTTAGGGTATTCAGGAAGTACTGCCAAAGGGTCAGGCAGGACCAGAGGCTGGACCTGGCTCCTGGGGGGACTCACTATTCTGTGTCTTCATACATCTGGCAACCTAACTGATGTTCACATGCTATAACTCCACCCCTTTGTCTCCAGTACCTGGCTAGCGATTACTCAGGCCTCCAAGCCTGTGGGGTCTCCCCACCTGTCCATGCATTGCAAGGGGAAGAAGAGGAGGAAATCCCACTCTCACTTAATGAGCAGCTCCCATCAGGCCAGAGTCTCTGAGGCACAGAGAAGACACAGATAAGAAAAGTGCTGGGTGGCTGAAGAGCAGAAGAGGGCTTACAGTGGCTCTGGGGGCCACATCCTGCTGTCTGGGCCTCTTCCAAGCTTTCAGGAAGCCCACTGCTGCCTCCACCGCCACCACCACCACCCCTATCACTACCGTCAACAGCAGCACCATAACCACCATCTTCACCATCACCATCACCACCATCACCAACGTCACCATCACCATCACCGAGGTCACCATCAGCATCACCATCACTACCATCACCATCACGGATCATCACCATCACCATCACCACCGTCGTCACCACCGCCACCATCATCATCATCACCATAACCACCATCTTCACCATCACCATCTTCACCATCACCATTGTCACCATCACCAACGTCACCACCACCATCATCATCACCACCATCATCCTCACTATCACCATCACCACCATCACCATCATCCACGTCACCATCACCATCACCACCACCATCATCCTCACTATCACCATCACCATCATCGTCACCACCGCCACCATCATCATCATCACCATAACCACCATCTTCACCATCACCATCTTCACCATCACCAACGTCACCACCACCATCATCACCATCACCACCATCATCCTCACTATCACCATCACCACCATCACCATCATCCACGTCACCATCACCATCACCACCACCATCATCACCATCACCACCACCACCATCATCCACGTCACCATCACCATCACCACCACCATCATCCTCACTATCACCATCACCATCACCATCATCGTCACCACCGCCACCATCATCATCATCACCATAACCACCATCTTCACCATCACCATTGTCACCATCACCAACGTCATCCTCACTATCACCATCACCACCATCACCATCATCCACGTCACCATCACCATCACCACCACCATCATCACCATCACCACCACCACCATCATCACCATCACCACCACCATCATCCTCACTATCACCATCACCATCACCACCATCACCAACGTCACCATCACCATCACCAAGGTCACCATCAGCATCACCATCACTACCACCACCATCACGGATCATCACCATCACCACCATCTTCACCATCACCACCATCATCATCATCACCATAACCACCATCTTCACCATCACCATTGTCACCATCACCAACGTCACCACCACCATCATCACCATCACCACCATCATCCTCACTATCATCATCATCACCATTACCACCACCACCACCACCATCATCATCACCATCACCATCACCATCACCAGCACCAGCACCACCACCATCATCATCATCACCATCACCATCACCAATGTCACCATCACCAGTGTCAACATCACCACCACCATCATTATCATCATCACCATCATCATCATCACCATTACCACCACCACCACCACCACTTGCTGCAAATCATTCTTGCTGTCTGTCTAGTGCCTGCTAGGCCTTGGGCATAGATTTTCTCATTTAATCATCCCAACAGCCCAAGGCTGAAACTGCTATTGTCCCCATTTCATAAATGGAGGAACTGAGGCATAGAGACATTGAGTGACCTGCCCAAGTCCACACAGCTCTGAGGTTGAATAAGATTCAAATCATGTGACAATCAAGCCCAACCCGTTGCTTCTTTAATACATAACATGCTTTGTTGTAAAGACACCACATTGTTTTCAATTTGAAAATTTGAAAAGTAGTAAATTCACATTGGTCAAAAATAGAAAGGCAGTGAACAGATTCCCTCCCCAGTCATGTCCCCTAACCAGCAATTTTTACTCCCACCCCACGAGCAACATTCAGGCATTTAGCAGCTTCTTTATGCAAAATAAGGTAATACAAATGTATCCTTATCCCCATTTTTATGCAAAGATAGTCTGTTTTGTACCTTGCTTTGCTCATATAATAAAGCTTAGAGATGGCTCCTTACTCCTTTTTATCAGGGGCATATATTTAACCATGATTAAGTGTACAATTCAGTGGTATTAATTACTTTTACAAACTTGTGCTATAATCACCATCTTCCATTACAAAAACTTTTTCATCACCAAAACAGAAACCCTGGACCCACTGAACACTAACTCCCCTTTTCCCCCTCCCCCAGCCCCTGGTAACTTCTGCTCTACCTTCTGTCTCTATGAACTTCCTCCTCACTCATTTTTATCAGGTGCATAGTATCCATTGTAAGGGCTGCAGGTATTTATTTACTCAGCCCCTTAAGGAGGGGAGTTTAGCTTGCTTTCAACTTTTGTTTTTATACACAATGTTGCAAAGAATACCTTGTACATAAATGACATCCTGATTCCAAGTTCCCCTGCAGAATTACTGCTGGGAAGCAGGCCAGCAGGGAAAGAGGGTTTATGCACTTGTAATTTGGGCAGCTATTGCCAAAGGAGACCAGGTTTCAAACACAGCACAGCTCTAAACCCCAAGGCCCTGGGACGGTGGGGCTGAGAGCCCGGTAGAAGCAGAGAGCTGGCCTAAGTGCAGCCTCAAAGGACGTGGCCTATGCCATCGACTGGTTGTGCCTACCCAGGAGGGTGGAAAGAGCACCTCTGCCCTCTGACTATCTGCTCTAGTCCTTCCATCTACCTCTACCCGCTTCCTTTAAGTCTTCCTATTAGAGCCTCACCGTCGTGGCAGCACATTGCCTTAAATACACACAGTGAAAGAGTATACAGTTGTGAAAAATGAGGGAGACCAGCAGGGAATGATCTCCAAGGAGCAACATGGGAAACAGGCCAGGGAAACGAAACCCCCCCACCCCAGTGCCCTGTCCCTCCCCCAGGGGTGACTGGGCAGGGCAGCATTTCCTGGGCTTTCTCTGACAAGCTGGGCCAGTACCCTGGGACCTTGAGGCACCCGCCACGTAACCCGGGCATTGTCTAATCAGGAGGGTATTCGTGGCAGCATGTCCCCTGTGCCAGGTCCCTGTGCAAAAGGCTTCATGGGCATTAGCCTGGTGACCCCTCCCAGCAGCCATGAGGTCGTTTCTATTATTACCCTTGACCTCTGGAAGGGGACGCAGGTGAGGGAACCACCCAAGCCACACAGCTCGTGCCACAGCACGTCTGTTCTGATAACCAGGGCCCCCATTCCTTAGCAGGACATCTGAAGGGGGGCAGATCACGGGGCTAAAAATATTTATTTGGAACAGAGTCTAAGGACAGACCAAATTCCGATTCTAATCTCCGCCGCCTGTTACAATGGCTTTGGGGATAGAAAAGGATTGGTGAGTGATGGCCCCAGGCCAGCCCTTTTGTTGTTAATTTTTTGTGCTAACATACATAGCATTTTGACCATTTTTATGTGTACAGTTCAGTGGCATGAATTATCATTCGGATGTCATGCCACCATTACTAGACCTTTTCATCCCCCAAACAGAAGCTCTGTGCCCGTTAAGTAATAACTCTCCTTTCTCCCGTTGCCCCAGCCCCAGGTGTCTATGCATTTGTTCATTCTAGTTATTTCATATAAGTGAGCTCATATAATATGTCCTTTTATGCCTGGCTTATTTCACTTACCCAGCCCTTCTTTTACGGTACGCATTTATTTATTGTTCGATAAAGTTGGTGCATGTTTATTGCAAAAAATTGGGGAACATATGGGGAAGAAAAGGAAACGAATCCATAAACCACCACCCATCGTGGTGCATCAGCTGCTGGCCTTTGATCTCAGCACGTGTGCATGTATTTTAAAATACTTTAACTGAAACGTAGCATATGCAGAAGAGTGCATGGTTCCTAAATGTACAGCCTGATGAATTTTCAGAGTGAAAGACCCCTTGTAACCAGCATCCAGATAAAGAAGCAGCACATGTCCATGCACGTGTTTTTCAAACCAAATTGGCATGCTGTGGTGCACGCAGTCCAAAGTTTTTTCCGGCTATGAAAGTCATATGCGTTCACCTCTCATCTGGACATGTGCACCAGCTCCTGGCCTGATCTAAGAATGTCCCCATCTGCAGCCCGGGTGACTGCTGCAAACACATCGGCCCTGCTGAAAGCCCTTCAGTGGCACCCCAGGGCCATCTATCTCCTGCATCCTCCACCCTCATCTCGTACTTCACTCTCCGTGCAGCCGTGCAGGCCTCCCCTTCCAGCCCCTTCTCTTCTCTGCCTCTGCTGCCACAGGACCTTAGCTCATTCTGTGCTCGCTGCCATCCCTGCTCCCCAGCTCATCCTCATTCTTCAGATCTAAGCGCTTCTCTGGCCACGCCGCCTCTCCTGCACCCTCTTAGCACCGGCGACCTCTCCCTCTGATGGCTGGGGGACAGCAGCGGTGGCTTCAGGGAACCATTCCCAAGCAAACGTTGCTATGGTCCTTGACTCCATTTCCCCAGGACCTGGCCCAGGGATGACACCACCCCAACCTCCCAGATCAGAAAACTCCTGTGTCCATTCATAGACCATCGGCCCCCAGGGCCATTTCTAAATGTCCCCCTCATCTCACCCATCGCCATCACCCCACGGCCACCCCTTGGCTTTGCAATAGCGCCCCCCCCATCCCTCTATTCTCCCCTGCCCGTCACTCCCTTACTGACAATCCTTCTGTAGTTCCCATTGCCAACATGGTACATTTCTAACTTCCTGGCTTCCCCTGCTCTGGCCACAAGGCCATGTCAATCGAGCTTCATTGCCCACTCCCTCAACGCCTTCTCTCCTTGTACCTTCTGTGCCCTTTGCCTGAATTCCCCACAAGTAGGTCCACAGGGAATGTCTATCAGATAAACTATAACCCAAGCAACAAGAATCCTGTGACATTACATCCAAATTATAGTTGCTCTACCCTCACCAGGATCAAGACGTCGACCAAGGGAGCAGATGTGGCTTAAGCAGTTGGGTGCCTGCCTCCCACATGGGTGGTCTTGGGTTTGGTTTCCAGTACCTCCTAAAGAAGACAAGTGATTCAGCGAGCTGATGCTGTGAGCTGATGCAACAAGGAAACACAATGAGGAGACACAACAAGAGAAAAAGCATGGAGCAGATGTGGCTCGAGCGATTGGGTGCCTTCCTCCTACTTGGGAGGCCCTGGGTTTGGTTTCTGGTGCTTCCTAAAAGAGTGGACGAGCAGACTCAGAGAGCACCCAGTGACACAGAGAACATACAACGAACAGACACAGAGAGCAAACAGCAAGTGCAAACAACGAGGGAGTTGTGGAGAGAAACAAATAAATAAATCTTTTAAAAAAGAAAAAAAGGTGTCATCCAAGATGCCTGAGTCAGGCTTCCCCGCATGTGCCAGAGACACAATGACCTGGACCAGCCTCTACCTGTCGCAGTCAGGAGCCCCCAGGCCCAACGTGGAGTAGCTTTGAAGCCCACCTGCCCACCTCCATTAAAGGCGATGCAGCGTTTCCACCCTCTGTCCCCACCCGAGGTCCCTCACGGGAGGGCAGGCCTCAGTGCCTGAGATGCCCCCAGAGTGTAAGGACGTTGTCTCTCGCCCCATCTGAGGCTCCCGGCCTGGGGTGGACTTATTTCACAAGCAAGGGCCGGGCCCTACGGCCCAACAAAGCCCGATGCATTCTGGGTCCAACCATTGGTGGCCCCTCGGGGTCCCTCGGGTGGGGAGAAGAGGGCCTGTGGGAGGCGGCAGCTGTCCCTTCTCTCTTTACCGTTACCAAGCCCAGGGCAGCTTCCTTCCACGCTTTTCTCCACCAGGAAGTAGGGCACTGGGGAGCCCGTGCTCTGCCCACGTGGGCAGCCGTGCCCGCCCCAGCCCGCCCCTAACGGGCAGGCATCGATCGTGGCATCGGCAGATGTCTAAGTGCGGGGCAGGGGCCCACGACGGGGACCTCCCGTGAAGGGATCCCCGTGAGGTTAGTGATGGCCTCGGCTTTCCCAGGAAACACTGCAGGGACCGGCTTTAAGCCACGTGTCTAAAGGGCCCCCGTGGGCCCGGGGCCCCGCGGGCACGGGCCGCCCAGAGCTCCCTGAGGAGTGTGGAACCCTGAAGGCCTGGGGCGGGGAGGAAAAGCTGAATGCAGCATCGGCAGCGACTAGGCGTGCCCGAGTTCACGTCCCTAGGCAGGCGGCAGGGGGCGGCATCCCTGGGGCAGCGTGGCCGTCTGTGGCCCCGGCTGATCTCACCCTCTGCCGTGCTCTGGAGCGCGGCGTTAGGGGCAGTTTCCCAGGCTGAGAGGTGAGAGCCACCTCCCTCCTGACAAGACCAGGCAGCCCAGGCGGGGGCGGAGCTGCAGGGGCAAGTCTGTGCCCATCTTGGGCAGGGCCCCAGCATGGCATGAGGTAAAGCTCAGCACACGTCAGCTCATTATGTGCCCTGGGCTCCCCAGGGAAGGCCCTGCTCAGCGGGCAAGGTCAGCTGACAGCGCTGACATGTACTCAGCACCCAATAAATATTTGTTGACTGGCTGGACAAATGTATGTACGGATACATGGATGGATGGATGGATGGATGGATGGGTGGATGGATGGGTGGGTGGATGGGTGGGTGGATGGACGGATGGATGGATGAGTGGGTAGGTGGATGGGTGGGTGGATGGATGGATGGATGGGTGGGTGCATGCATGGGTGGGTGGACAGATGATACATGGATGGATGGATGGGTGGATGGATGGATGGATGGTTGTGTGGGTGGATGGGTTGGTGGGTGGGTGGGTGGTTAGGTGGATGGAAGGATGGACAGGTGGACGGGTGAATGGGTGGATGGACAGACAGACAAACAGATGGACGGATGGGTGGGTGGTTGTGTAGATGGATAAATGAGTAGGTGGTGGGGTGGCTGACTGGCCGGGTGGGTGGGTAGATGATGGACTTGGAATCCTGTAAGGATCGGGTAGAACACTTTGCAGGCCCAAGTTATGGTAGAAACGACCCAGTCTTAAGCAAACATATATCCAGCAGAGAGACCACTGTGGAGGGTGATTTGGGCAAGTAGCACACCTGGGACACTGGGAGATGAGGGAGAGATGTGTTATTGGACTTTCATACTCCAGGCCTTCACCTGCGCTGGCTCTTCTGCCTGTAACACCCTTTTCCATTTCTGTGCCTGCCCAACTCCCACTCTCTGTATGTGATGTATATGGTGTGTAGGAGGGAGGATGGTAAAATATACATAACAGAAAATGTACCAAATTAACCATCCATCTGAAAGCATACGGTTAAGGGGCATTTAGTACATTCACGAGGTTGTACAGTCATCACCATTATCTAGTCCAGAACTTTCCATCACCCCAAAAGGAAGCCCTATATTCATTAGGGCAGTCACTCCCTGTCCCTTTCCCACCCCCACCCCCACCCTGCCCAGTCCCTGGCAACCGCTGATCTGCTCTCTGTGACTGTGGATTTACCTACTCTGGGCATTTCATACAGATGGAGTCATGCAGTGTGTAGCCATTTGTGTCTGGCTTCTTTCATTCAACACAATGTCTTCAAGGCTCATCCAGGCGGTTGCATGTATCAGAACTTCATTCCTTTTTACAGCCAAATAATATTCCATTGCATATATAGACCACATTTTGCTTATCTGTTTACCTGTAAGAGGATACTTGGGTATTTTCCACCTCTCGGCGTTCTGAATAACGCCGCTATGAACATCAGCGTGTAAGGTCCTGCTGGAGCAGCCTCTCACCTGTTAGTACCCCTCTTGGGCTTCCCACCTGAGAGAGGCCCACGACTGGCCCTCCAGGGCGGGGCCTGTCCCACAGTGCCCCCCGTCACTGCACAGACCCTGTGGACTCCCCAGAGGACAGGGGCCCCCTCGAGGGCAAGGGCCACGCCTGGCTCCCTCTGTTCCCAGCCCTGGGCCTGGCTCACCTGTTCAGGAAATGCTAGTGACCCAAACCCAGCCCCCAGAGGTCAGGATTCTGTTCTCCACTCCCCTGGCCGTACGAAATGTAATTTGATCAGAAACATGTTTGTCCAACCGAACTTTATAAAACAAAATCAGAGGCAGGGAAGAGAAGAAGGCTAAAAGTAAAAGTGCAGAGCCCCCGTTTTAGTTTGCCGAAGGCTGGCAATGCAATATATCAAAAATGGGTTGGCCTTTTTTTTTTAACAGATCAATTTTATTGATCCATGTTATTGAAGTATACAATCCATCCAAAGTGTACAATCAATGGTATTTGGTATAATCACATGTTGTATATTCATCACTTCAATCGATATTAGAGGATTTTCATTATTTCCATAATTATAATAATAAATAAAAAACAAACAAGAATATTTTTTTCACATCTCAGTCTCTCTATGTTTCGCCTGCTGTACATAACTGCTATTTCTGATGATTTTTGCACAATTATTTATTTATTAAGCAGTTTTATTGAGATATATTCACATACCCTATGGTCTATCTAAAGTGAATAATCAGTGGCTTTTAGTATAATCACAATGTTGTGCATTCATCATCACAAGACTTTAGAATATTTATTCCAAAAAGAAAAACTGCACACTCTTCAGCATGCCTTCCCTAGCCCTACATAACCACTAACCTAATTTCACCTTTATAAATTGATTTATATTTACATTTTATATAAATGGAATAATACAATATGTTACACAATATATTTAGTTCATAGTAATGCAATCATACAGTATTTGTCCTTTTGAGAGTGACTTGCTGCATTCAACACAATATCCTTCAGGTTCATCCAAGTTGTCATATGCTTTATGATTTCATTTCTTCCTACTGCTACATAATATTCCATTGTGTGAATACACCACAGTTTATTTATCCATTCATCAGTTGATGGACACCTGGTTTGTTTCCAACTTTTGAAATCATGAATAATTTTGCTATGAACAACAGTGTGCAAATGTCTATTCGTGTCACTGCTCTCAGTTCCTCTGTATATATATACCCACTAGTAGTATTGCTGGGTCACATGGCAATTCTATATTCAAACTCTTCAGGAACTGCAAAGCAGACCTCCACAGTGGCTGTACCATTCTGCATTCCCACCAACAGTGAATAAGTGTTCCTATCTCTTCACATCCTCTCTAACACTTACAGTTCTTTTTTTTTTTTTATTGCCCCCCTTGTGGCTTTTTTTTGCATGCTGTCCACTTTCTGTGTCATTCACTGTGTGTTCCTCTGTGTCTGTATTTATTTCTTTTATTTCCCCTCCCCCCTTGTGGCTTGCTTGGTGTCCATTCTCTGTGTCCACTAGCTGTGCACTCTTCTGTGTTTTTCTTGTCTCCCTTTTTTGTTGTGTAACCTTGCTGAGTTGGCTCTCCGCGGCACTTGCGGGCCGGGCAGCACTCTGCAGTGTGCAGGCAAGCCTGCCTTCACAAGGAGGCCCCAGGATGCAAACCCAGGGCCTCCCATATGGTAGACAGGAGCCCAACTGTGAGCCACAGCCCCTTCCCTCTCTATCTTTTTAATAGTGGCCATTCTCCTAGGTGTGAAATGATATCTCATTGCCCTTTTGATCTGCATTTCTCTAATCATGAGTGACGTTGAACATTTATTCAGGTGTGTTTTTTTTGGCATTTGTATTTCTTCTTTGGACAAATGTCTGTTCAAGTCTTCTGCCCCATTTTTAAGTAGGTCATTTGTCTTTTTATTGTTGAGTTGTAACATCTCTATATATCCTGGATATTAAACTCTTATCTGACATGTGATTGCCAGATATTTTCTCCCATTGAATCAGCTGTCTTTTCATTCTTTGGCCAAACTCTTGTGAGGTACAAAAGTGTTTAATTTTGAGGTCATTTATCTATTTTTTCTTTCATTGCATGTGCTTTGGGTGTAAGGTCTAAGAAACCACCACCTACCACAAGGTCTTTAAGATGTTTCCCTACATTTTTTTCTAGTAGCTTTATGGTCCTAGCTTTTATGTTTAGATCTTTGGTCCATTTTGAGTTGATTCTTGTATAGGGATTGAGATAGGGGTCCTCTTTCAATCTTATCATTATAGATATCCAGTTCTCCCTTAACCATTTGTTGAAGAGACTGTTTTTCCCATTAACATGGGCTTGGTAGGTTTGTTGAAAACCAGTTGACTGTAGAGGTGAGGGTTTATTTCTAGACTCTCAATTCTATTCCACTGATCAGTGTGTCTATCTTTATGACAATACCAGGCTGTTTTGACCACTGTAGGTTTGTAATATGTTTCAAGGTCATGCAGTGAAATCCTTCCATGTTGCTCTTCTTTTTTGGAATTCTTTTGGCTATTTGGGTGCAGTTTCCCTTCCAAATGAATTTGGTAATTGCCTTTTCTAATTCTGTAAAGTAGGCTGTTGGAATTTTGATTGGTATTGCATTGAATCTATAAATCATTTGGGTAGGACCAACATCTTCATAATATTTAGTCTTCCAATCCATGAACATGGAATGCCTTTCCATTTGTTTAGGTCTTTTAAATATTCTTTTAGCATTGTTTTGTAGTTTTCTGTATACAGGTTCTGCATTTCTTTGGTTAAATTGATTCCTAGGTATTTGAGTATTTTTATTGCTATTGTAAATGGAATTTTTTGTTCTCAATTTCATTTATTTCTGCTCTAATCTTTATTATTTCTTTCCTTCTGCTTGCTTTGGGATTGGTTTGCTGTTCTTTTTCTAGTTTCTCTAATTGTTTGGTTAAATCTTTGAATTTAGCTCTTCTTTTTAATATAGGCATTTAGAGCTATAAATTTCCCTCTCAAGACTACCTTTTTGTTCTTTTTTTTTTTTTTTTAAGATTTATTTATTTATTTAATTTCCCCCCCTCCCCTGGTTGTCTGTTCTCTGTGTCTGTTTGCTGCGTCTTGTTTCTCCGTCCGCCCCTGCCGTAGTCAGCGGCACGGGAAGTGTGGGCGGCGCCATTCCTGGGCAGGCTGCTCTTTCCTTTCACGCTGGGCGGCCCTCCTCACAGGCGCGCTCCTTGCGCGTGGGGCTCCCCCACGCGGGGGACACCCTTGCGTGGCACGGCACTCCTTGCACGCATCAGCGCTGCGCATGGCCAGCTCCACACGGGTCAAGGAGGCCCGGGGCCTGAACCGCGGACCTCCCATATGGCAGACGGACGCCCCAACCACTGGGCCAAAGTCCGTCTCCCAAGACTACCTTTTTGTATCCCATAAGCTTTCTATTTATTTATTTTTTTTTTTTGAGGTACCAGAATGGGGAATTGAACCCAGGACCTCATATGTGGGAAGGTGGCACTCAACCACTGAACCACATTGGCTCCCCTGAGTTGGTTTTTTCATTTGTTTGCTTGTTGTTATTCATTTTTGTCTTTTGTTTTAAAGATTTATTTTTTATTTATTTCCCTCCCCTTTCCCCCCAGCCCCATTGTCTACTTTCTGTTTCCATTCACTGTGTGTTCTTCTGTGTCTGCTTGCATTCTTGTCTGTGGCACCGGAAATCTGTGTCTTTTTTGTTGTGTCATCTTGCTGCATCAGCTCTCCATGTGTGCGGCACCACTCCTGGGCAGGCTGCACTTCTTCTGCATGGGGCGACTCTCCTTGCAGGGTGCACTCCTTGCACATGTGGCTCCCCTACATGGGGAACACCCTTGCATGGCACAGCACTCCTTGCACATGTCAGCACTGTGGGTGGGCCAGCTCACCACACTGGTCAGGAGGCCCTGGGTTTGAGCCCTGGACCTCCCATATGGTAGGCAGATGCTCTATCAGTTGAGCCAAATCTGCTT
Organism: Dasypus novemcinctus; assembly: GCF_030445035.2. Classification (NCBI taxonomy): domain Eukaryota; kingdom Metazoa; phylum Chordata; class Mammalia; order Cingulata; family Dasypodidae; genus Dasypus; species Dasypus novemcinctus. The sequence continues at coordinate 61,268,012 of NC_080695.1, forward strand.
CCCTTGTTTTTGTTTTTAGGAGACAACAGGGACTAAACCTGGGACCTCCTATGTGGGCAGGGGGTGCTCAATGCCTTGAGCTACATCTGCTCCTCCCACAAGTTTTGATGTTAGGTTCTCGATTTCATTTGTCTCAATATATTTACTGATTTCACTTGCAATTTCTTCTTTGACCCAATGATTATTTAGGAATGTGTTGTTTAACTTCCATACATTTGCAAATTTACCTTTTTCCTGTCTATTGTTGATTTCCAGTTTCATTCCATTATGATCTGAGAAGGTGCTTTGTATACTTTCAGTCTTTTTATATTTATTGATACCTGGCTTGTGACCTAACATGTGGTCTATCCTGAAGAAAGACCCATGAGCACTTGAGAAGAATGTATAACTGGCTGAGTTTGGATGCAACATTCTGTATATGTTTGTTAGTCTAACTCATTTATCATATTTTTCAAGTTCTCTGTTTCCTTGTTGATCTTCTGTCTAGCTGTTCTATCTAATGATGTGAGTGGGGTGTTGACATCTCCAGCAATTATTGTAGAGATGTCTGTTTCTCCGTTCAGTTTTGCCAGAGTTTGTCTAATGTATTTTGGGGTTCCCTGGTTAGGTACATAGATATTTATGACTGTTATATCTTCCTAGTGGATTGTCCCTTTTGTTTATCATACTCTTTTGCATTTAAAGTCTGTCTTGTCTGATATTAGTATAGCTACTCCTGCTCCTTTGTGCTTACTATTTTCTTGGAGTATCTTCCAACCTTTCATTTTTAGCCTGTTTGTATCCCTGGGTCTAAGGTGAGTCTCTTGTAAGCAGCATATGGATGGCTCATGGTTTTGTTTGTTTGTTTATGTTTTTTTAATCCATTCTGTCAGGCTACATGTTTTGATTCAGGAGTTTAGTCCATTCACATTTAATAATATTACTGTAAATGCATTATTTACTTCCATCATTTTATTCTTTGGTTTTCATATGTGATATAATATTTTCATCTGTCTTTTTACTCTTTTGGTTATCCTTTCTGCTATTCTTTTTTCTCTACTCTCCTCCAAGCCTCTCTCTTCTGTATTTTTCTTTCAGGTTCTAACACCTCCTTCAGTATTTCCTGTGAAGGTGGATTCTTTGTTATGAACTCTCTTAGTTTCTGTTTGTTTGTAAATATCTTATACTCACCTTTATATTTGAAGGACAATTTTGCTGGATAAAGAATACTTGGTTGGCAGTTTTTTCTTTCATTATCCTTTTTGTATTACAGCACTGTCTTCTTGCCTCCAAGATTTCTGATGAGAAATCCACGCTAAGTCTTAGTGGGCGTTCCTTGCATATGATGGTATGCTTCTCCCTTGTTGCTCTCAGAATTACCTTTTTATCTTTGACATTTGACATTCTGAGTAGTATGTGTCTTGGAGTAGGTCTATATGGATTTATTCCAATTGGAGTACTGTGTACTTTTTGAACACATAAATTCATTTCTTTCATGAGAGTTGGGAAGTTTTCAGCTATCATTTCCTCAAATACTCTTTCTGCCCCTTTTCCCTTCTCTTCTCCTTCTGGAACTCCCATGACACGTGTGTTGTTGTGTTTCATGCTGCCATCCAACTCCCTGAGCCCCTGCCCAATTTTTTCCATTCTTTCCTCTCTTCAATTTCAGATGGTCTCTGATCAGTATTACTTATTCTTTCTTCTATCATTTCAAGTCTGCTGTTGTATGCCTCTGATGTGTTTTTTTTTTTAAGATTTATTTTATTTATTTCTCTCCCCTTCCCTCCCACCCCAGTTGTCTGTTCTCTGTGTCTATTTGCTGTGTGTTCTTCTTTGTCCACTTCTGTTGTTGTCAGCGGCATGGGAATCTGTGTTTCTTTTTGTTGTGTCATCTTGTTGCGTCAGCTTTCCGTGTGGGTGCCACCATTCTTAGGCAGGCTGCACTTTCTTTCGCGCTGGGCGGCTCTCCTTACGGAACACACTCCTTGCTCATGGGGCTCCCCTACGTGGGGGACACCCCTGTGTGGCATGGCACTCCTTGCGCGCATCAGCACTGCGCATGGGCCAGCTCCACACGGGTCAAGGAGGCCCGCAGTTTAAACCGCAGACCTCCCATGTGGTAGACGGATGCCCTATCCATTGGGCCAAGTCCTCTTCCCTGATGTGTTTTTTAATCTCACTTATTTTGTCTTTCATGCCCATGAGCTCTATTACTTTTCTATTCAGGATTTTTTTTTTTTAGACGGACGCCCTATTCATCGGGCCAAGTCCTCTTCCCTGATGTGTTTTTTATCTCACTTATTTTGTCTTTCATTCCCATAAGCTCTATTACTTTTCTATTCAGGATTTCAAATTCTTCTTGTGCTCAACTTAATGACTTCTTGATGTCATTTATCTCTTTAGCCATATTTTTTTTTCAAATCATTAGTCTGTTTTTGGAAATTTGTGTGCATCTCATTAATTAGTTCTCTCAAATCCTTGTCTCTTCTGGGGCTTTGATATATTCCTTTTCTTGGACCATGTCTTGCATTTTCTTAATATGGCTCATAATTTTTTGCTGATACCTAGGCATCTGACTGGATGGTAGTTTATCCACACTCAATTCTTTCTCTTTTGTAGGGATTTAGTGGTGGGAGGCTGTGTGTTATTGCTGCTCTTTGATTTTTTGTTTAATCTGGATCATTAGGATTGTCACTGTTTGTTAGTTGCTCAAACTGGGCTCTTGACCCAGTAATGGGTTGCAGGCCCACTTCCTAGGGCCTCCGGGAGGGAGGTTGTAAAGGCCAGAAAAAGCTTCTCATTTATTTTCTCACATGCACTTCCTTCGTCCGCCAGCAGATGGAACTCTTTGGCAGCCCTCTCAGTTCAATGCCTGGTTGGAGTGTGTTTGCCACAACACTAACCAGATCAGTGTGATAGAGGATCCAACCTGGAGGCTAAGATCCTTGTAATTCAAACTTTCTCAAAAGCAGTTCTTGAGCCTTTGCTGGAAGCCCCATCCCTTTCCAGTAGGAAATAATTCCACTCCCCTCTGCATCCTCAACAATCAGTCCCTGTTAGTAGAGAAGGAGATTGGGAGGGTTGTATATCTTTAGTCCCAAGGCAAAGAATGGTGCAGCCCCAGCAGGCCAAATTTGTGAGTCAAAAGCTGAGTTAGCCTTAGCCTTTGTCCCTCTCTCTCCCCTTTCCAGTGGAGGTACATCCTCAACAATCAGTCCTGGCTAGAAGAGAGGGAGATTGCAAGGGTTGGATTTCTCCTGTCCTTCCCTGGCTCCCAGGACAAACAATGGTGTGGGCTCGCCCAGTCTGGAAGGGCTCCTGGGATACAGCAGACCAAATTTGTGGATCAGAAACTGCGTCAGCCTTAGGCTGTGTCCTCTCCCCTTTCCTGGGGCAGTAGATCCCTGGAGCCCCCTTTATCTGCAGCCAGCTCAGAGACTTGAGAATTCTAAAGTGTCTTTAGTGTGGGGGAGGGTGCTGGCAGCAGCAGCTGCTGGTTTCAAATCACAGCTTTGCCATCCTCACGATTCCCCTCCTTTGTTCCTCTCTCTTCTGGGCGGTGTCCAATATTCACCTGGTGTCCTAAACCCTAGAAGATCTTTTTCAAGGTCATTTTAGCCTATCTTCTAGCTATTTTTCTAGCAGAGAAGAGAGTTCCATGTCTTTCTAGTCTGCCATCTCCCAGAAGTCTGGGTTGGCTTTTACAATGGAAATTTATAGGTTAAAAGCTTACCATTTTGAGGCTGTGAAAATGTCTGCATCAAGGCATCATCAGAGATGCAGTCTCACCAAAGGTCAGCTGCTGGTGATCCTGGACACCTGCCGTATGGCAAGGCACAATGGTGGCTCTGCCAGTCTCTACCACCTCTACCAGGTTTCCTGTCTCCCCAAGTTCAGCTGTGGGCTATCAGGCACATGGCAAGGCATAATTGCTGGTCAGCTCGTCTCTCCTGGCTTCTCTCTCCTGGCTTCTGTCTCTGCAGTTTTTCCTCCTGTGTCTGCAGCTTTTGCTCATCCATTTATAAAGGATGCCAGTAAGAGGATCAAGACCCACCCCAGCCCATGCCCTGCTGGAGCAATTTAATCAAATGGCCCTTAAACTGATCTGATCTAATTAAAGCTTCACAGTAGTTTGAACTTAAGATCATAGCTTTCTGGGGTCTACAAAAGACTCAAACCAACACAGCTTCCACAGAGAACCTGCCCCAGGCAGACAGGAAACTCCATGCCCGAGTCTAGGTATCCCAGCGCCTTGGGCTGCCCAAACCAGGCACAAGAGATAAGCCTCCTTTAGTGGAGTTAGCAAGAGACCCTCCTTACTGGTTCAGCCCAGGGATGGGCCAGGCGTCAGTGTCAAATCCCAGCTCTGCCACTGACAAGCTGGGTAAGCCTCACCCCACTGAGCCTGCGGTCCTAAGACCGGCTTGCAAAGTGGTCATGCCAATCTCGCGCCATCATACATTCAAGCACCAGCCACACTACCCAGTAAATGGTAGGCATGACCATCCTTCACCACGACAAAGGGGACAGGCTTAGCACCTGCCACAATGGAAGGGGTGAATAATAAAGAATGAGTTTTCCGTGTGTTGCCCACAGTTCCTCAAGCTGTTTGGAGGTGGGGTGGGGGTCCCCAGTTTCCAGGGTACAAATGGGACTGAGATGCCAGGACAGGCAGGGCCATTCCTCAGACCCAAGGGGACCCAAACAGCAATAGGATAACGCTTTCATGAATGATGGCTTGGCCAGGCAGGCAGAGGGGAGGTATCTGGGGCAAAAAGGACAGGAAATAGGACTGGGGGAAGGCCCCCTGTTTCCTATTTTCTACTGACTTGGGCCTAGGTTCCTTCTTTCCCTGACAGTCTCAACCCCCTTCGTCTGCTCACTGCACACTCCCCTACCCTCCAGGCATTCAACATCAGTTTCCAACACCCAAAAAGGTAGTGCCTAAACCCCTCAGGCTTTGGAGTCAGGGAGGGCTGGATTCAAATCCTGCCACTCCCACTTGCAATTGTGGTCTTGGGCAAGTCACTCAGCTCTCTGAGCTTCAGTTTCCCCTTCTGTGAAGTGGGAACTAAACACCCTATTTGTGGAAGATCCCAGCACAGCTCCCGGCTCACAGCAAGTACCTGGTCAGTGTGAGCAGAGCACAGGCCATTAGGGGGCCATGGCCAGCTTGTTGGGCCCCTGGCGAGATCTGCTTCTCTTTGATATGGCCTGTTCCAACCATTCTGGAAGGAACTTGGCAGTTTCTTACAAACTGAACATACACTTAGACACTTTGTCTCACTCCTGGGCATTTATCCCAGAGAAATGAAAAACATGTCTGTATAAAAACCTGTACATGAAGGCTCAGAGCAGCTTTAACTGTAATGCCAGAGAACTGGAAACAGCCAGATGCCCCTCTATAGGTGAATGGTTAAACTAACTGTGGCATGTCCACACTGTGGAATACTACTCAGCTAAAAAAAAGGAATTGCTGACACTTTTTTCAACAAGTTGCAAGGTTCTTCAGAGAGTTATGTTGAGTGAAAAAAACCCAACGTCTATAGATAGACAGAGATAGGCAGACAGAGATAAGTGGAAAATAGAGCTAGATGATAATAGGTAGATGGATAGAATGCTACAGCAAATGTGCAACATGCTAAAATTGGTGGATCTGGGTGTCTGGGTGGGGCGAGTATGTTGAAGTTCTCTGTAAGAGTTTCGTATTATTTTTGCAACTGTCCTGTACATTTGAAATTACTGATAGTACACTTCAGATAGATCATATGGCATGTGACTATATCTCAATAAAACTGCTTAATAAATAAATAAATAAATAATTGTGCAAGAATAACCAGAAATTGCAGCTATGTATAGCAGGGGAAACAGAGATTGAGGGATGAAGAAGTTTCTTGTCTATTTTTTGTTTATTAGTAGTAGTAGTACTGAGATAATGAAAATGCACTACCAACGAGTGAAGGGATAAATGCACAACTATGTCATTATACTAAATACCATTGATTGTACACTTTGGGTGAATTGTATGCTTTATTAATTTGTATCAATAAAATCGATTTGGAAAAAAACAAAAAACTTTTGAAATTATTTCAAAATACAAAGTTTAAAGGGGGAAAAAAAAAGAGAGCCAATCTTGAAAGATATATACTGTACAATTCCACTTTATAAAATTCTGGAAATGATGAAATTCTCCATCTGGAGAAGAGCTTGGTGGTTGCCAGAGATCAGGGGACAGAGCGGGGAGGGGAGGAGGTGCTCTGTAAAGGGGAGGGCTCGGCAGTGAGCAAAGCCTGCTGTATCTTGAGCGCCGTGCTGGTTACCCAGATCGATGCCTGTGATGAAAGGACACAGAAGGCTGCACACACATTGCACCCATGTCAATGTTGGGGTGCCATAATCATATACGATGTAACTACTGGGGAGACTGGGTGGGGGCACGCAGGAATTCTCTGTACTATTTCTGCAACTTCCTGTGAGTCTGAATCTATAATTATTTCCAAATAAAAATTTTAAAAATACGATCTGCATGGTATGATGCCTGCATTTTGCTTGAACGGATTGCAGCCAAGAGGAAAACAGCAGAAGAGTGCGCTCACAAGAAAGTGAAAAAAATGCTGGGCAAAAGGTGGCCGCTGACGGCCCTGAGGGGTGAGGATGTGGGAATCACTGTCCGGTCTGCTCTGCTGCTGTCAGTTTTGGAATTTTCCAAAATAAAAAAGTTAAATTTAAAAAGTCCAAACACTTCACACCCGCTGGGATGACTGTTATTGAAAAAAAGGGAAATAACAAGTGCTGGCAAGGATGTGGAGAAACTGAAATGCTTGTTATGTTGTTGGTAGGAATGTAGAATGGTGCTGGCGCTGCGGAAAAGAGTTTCCTCAAAAAATTAAACATAGAATCACCATCTGATCCGGTGTGTAGAAGGAATCTTGCCCCCTATGAAGATATGTTCAAGTCCTGGACCCCGGTTCTGAGGGTGGGAACTCATTTGCAAATGGAGTGAGAACTGAATCAGGGTGGGCCTTCAACTGACAGGGCTGGGGTTCTATAAGCAAAGGAAATTTGGATGCGGAAACACAAGCCCCAGGAGGAGACAAACTGATGGCCGTGTGACGGAGGCGGAGACTGCCTGCCAGCAAGCTGCCACCACAGCGCGCAGGCGTCGGAGAAGCCACGGCCTGCCAGCCCCACGACTGAGGCCTTCCAGCCTCCAGAACGTGAGCCGATACAGTCCTGCTGTTCAAGCCAACCAGTGCGTGGTATTTGTCATAGCAGCCCTGGCAAACTGAGACCCTGAGCATTTCCACTCTTAGGTCTGCCCTGAAGAACTGAGAACAGGGAGTCAGATGCTTGCACACCAGCGCTCATAGCAGCATATTCACAGTAGCCCAAAGGTGCCCATCGAAGGGTGCATGGATAAACAAAATGTGCCACAGCCACACTGGAATATCATTCAGCCATAAAAAGGAAGTGAGGTTGCGATACATGTAACAACAGGGCTGGACCTTGGAGAAACTGTTGTTGACTGAAATAAGTCAGACGCAAGAGGATAAATATTGCCGATTCCACTTAGGTGAATTATTTTGAGCAAGCAAATTCATAGAGACAGAAAGTAGATGAGAGGGTACGAGGGGCAGGGGCGGGAGGAAGGGAGTCATGGCTTAATGGGCAAGAGGCTTCTGTTCTGGATGGTGAAAAAGGCTTGGCAGTGGATGGTGGTGATGGTAGCACAGTGCTGTGGCTGGAATTAATACCACTGAGCTGCACATTAAAAGGTGATTAAGATGGAAATTCCGTGTTTTACATTTGCCACCACAGTTTTTAAAACAGCCGAGATGCATGGGGGTTGGGCCACGGACACACAGACACGCCGACACAGGTGTGCACAGGGTGCACTGACTCTGCCCAGGAATTCTCCCAGGCGGCTGTGTGTGCGCATGCGTGTTAAAGTAAAGAATGCTTGAAACACCACGGTGGCGTCCAGCCAGGCCGGGCGGCAGGTTTGTCTGGCCATCTGCAGGGTGGGGCCGAGGACTTTCTGGGAACTGGGTGGGGGCTGGGCAGCTGAGATGGTTCCACATGGTGGGGGGGAGGGACAGTCCCCCCATAAGAGGTGGGATCTCAGCAGTTTCCCTGGGGAGGCAGGGGCTGGCTGCTAGGCGAGGCAGGCTAGGGGAGGCCCATCATTTCATGGGGGGGCCCCCTCAGGGAGCCTTGGGTGGGGGACACAGTGCCAGCCCACCCTGCCAGATCACCTGGATGGCATTATGATGTCACAATTTTTACATGAAGGCTTGACTTAGGAGGACACAATTGCTCGAGCCTCAGTTTCCTCAATGAGAAAATAGGTCCAGTTGCAACGTGAATCTCACGGGGTTGTAAAGGTCAGGCACACACGGTGATGACTCAGCACCTGCACTAAGGCCCTACAGTTAAATCCTTCAATGTATGGCACGGTTATGAGAAAGTGAGGCCCAGAGAGGTTGAGGATCTTGCCCAAGGTCACACAGGAATAGAGGAGTGAGGAGACGTGATTCAAACCTGTAGGAAAAACACTTAGTTCAAGGCCCTTTCGTGGTAATTGCTCTCATCATTATTATTTTAAGTGTTAAAGCGTGTTCACAGCTGAATCACTAGCTGAGAGGGAAATGCAGGGTAAAAAACGTCCGGCTGTTCCCACTTGGAGATCGCCACCAGCTTGGCTCTGGCTCGGGAGATGGTGACTGGAAAAGCCTGGGAAGTCACTGCCTGGCCCCCAGCCCCCGTCCCTGCTGAGGACCACCCCTCCCACAAGAGGCCTCCAGTCCAGCCTGCTGGGGCAGGGGGCAGGAAGGGGACCCCTAACTGGCCAAGCCCAGAGCCCCCCAGCCCAGCCCCGCGCTGGCTTCTCACACACGACGCAGGAGCCACACGTGAGGCGCAGGCTGCCGGGTCTTCAGGCCGCAGGGGTGTCTCCTTGCTGCGTGACTGAGCCTCAGTTTCCCCCTCTGGAACGGGGCCGGCCAGGTCTGTCGCTCAGGAGGCTGTGAGAATTGGCGGGGGGAGCCGGCGCCCACCAACCTCCCACGGTCGCCCTTGACCTTCAGTCCCTGCTGAAGCCCAGTTTCCTCACGGAGGAGGGAGAACGTCCCGGCGTGGGGAGAGCGGCACGGCGCCGCGCAGGCGCAGGAGCGGCCGCGCGGGCTGCGGGCGCCGGGGCTCGGGGCAGGGGCTGCGGGGCAGGGGCTGCGGGGCAGGGGTGTCCTGTGGAGCCGTCAGGGAACCCCGGGCCCCACAGTGGTGCTGGGGCACAGACGCCGGGCTGGAAGTGACCTCCGGGGCCCCACAGGCTCCTTCCGGAAAGTTCTGAGCAGCTCTGGATCCCGCCGCCGCGGGCGCCACGGGCTGCTGAGTCACCGAGGACCTTGGTGAGCCCGTGATGACTAAGGGAGCGGGGCCTGCGGGAGGGGAAACACGAGGACGGCGGCGCCCCGGGACCAAGGCCTCCCGCCACCCACACGGCCGCTTCCGGCCGGAGGGAGCCCCGGGGGTGGGGGTGGGAAGCCCTCGGTTAGGGCTGGTGACAGCTTCTGGCGTTCGGTGGCGTAATTTATGGGGAGCCCGATCCACACCTGAGCAGGCCCCTTGTGGGATGGAAGGTCATCTGAGGGGGTGATGGGGGGCTGAGGGGGGAGGAGCAGAGGGAAGGAAGGTGGGGGAAGGAGACACCCCAAGGCAGGGAGACGAGCCCAGACTGTGTCCTCTGGAGAAACTGAGCCAGGCCCGTCTGGGCTGGAGGCTGCAGTGGCCCCCGCTTCTGCCCCTCACCCACAGCTGGGATCAGACCTTGTCAGGTGGCCACAATGCCCTGGGCTCCCAGCTGGCCTCGCCCCCTCAGAGACGCCACCACAGCCTCGACAGTCCATCTTGACCCACCACCCAGCGCCGCTGCCCGTCACCCCCGGCAGGATGACAGCCTCCAGTGCCCCCAAGGCCAGGCATGGTGATGGGGGCTGGGCAGGGGACAGCAGGGAGAGGTGGGGCCCGAGGGCAGTAGGCGCTCACAGCCTCACGCAGCTCCAACTGGTGCTTGGCCTGCGGGAATGTGAGGCTGGGGCGGGGGTGGAGGGGGTCCGTTATTCAGGCAAGTCCGAAACCTGGATTTTCTTTTCTTAATCCTTATTTCTAAATAAGGATTAAATTTAGATTTGAATTTTGCAATTTCAAAAACATCTCAGGACTGTGCAAGGCACACAGAGCCTGTCTGTGGCCGGCTCTGCCTCACATGGAGGGCAGCCCTGTGGCCTGGCCCCTGGCCAACCCCAGGCCCCGTCCCCCCTTCCGCTGCCCCCTCAGGAATCCTGAAGTGGCAGCCGCTGCCCAGACTTACAGCCAGCGGTTTCCCGCCTCCCGGCCTCTGCCCGCCGCCCCTCGCCTCCGGGGCTTTGCCTCATGGTGCAGCACCCCTGAGCTGCCCGGGGTGAGGAGGCCCAGGTCCCTGGGACCCCCCACCGGGCCACCACTGACAGCGACAGCCCCTAGGACTGAGCTTGCTTCATTTCCTCCACTCTCAGCCACCCCTGATCTATTAGCAGCAAGCGGAGAGGTGAAAACATGGAAACAGGTTGTATTCGTCTTCTGTGACTGCGGTAACTAGTTACCACACACTTGGTGGCTTAAAACAACGGGTTTATTCTCGCACCGTCCCGAGTGCCAGAGGCCTGCGATCCAGCTGCTGGGGAGCCCGCGCTACCCCCGCGGCCCTGGGAGAGCAGCCTTCCCGGCCTCCTCCAGTCCTCGGCTTGTGGCCGCACCCCTCCAATCTCTGCCCCAAAGCCGCATGGCTTCCTTCTCTTCTCTCCATGTGTCTCTCATAAGGACACCCGTCAGTGGCTCTAGAGCCCACCTGGCTCATCCAGGAGGATCTCATCTCAAAATCCTTAATCACATCTGCAAAGGCCATGTTTCTAAATAAAGTTAACTTGGCACGAGTTTGGAGATTAGAACGTGGGTACATCTTTTTGGGGGGTTGGGCACCATTTAATTCCTTACACTGGTTCAAATCCCAATTCACCCCCAAGGCCTACAGGTGATATGATGAGGCCCCTGCCAAACTCGTTGTAACAGCTACCCTGGCCTCCTCTAGGCTCCTGAGCGTACCAAGCTCACTCCTGCCTCAGGACCTTTGCATGTGCCATCCCCTCTACCTAGAATGCTTTCCTTGCAGGTTGTGCTGTGGCTTGAGCTGGGTGTGTGTGGCGGGGAGAAGGGCACACATCTCTCAGCAGACCCCAACCTCCTTCGTGAAGTGGCAGCTTCGCCAGCTCCAAGCCCTCTGACCCAGCCAACACCGCAGGTTATTTCACACCTCAGGGCCTTTGTCCAGGAGGTGCCCTGAGCCAGGTATGCCTTTTCCCACTTTGTCCCAAGACCAGTTTCTTCTCAGACATTTATTCCTTCCCTTTTACACCTTCCCAGCTGATAGAATGAACCTTTTAATCCCGTAGCAAATTTTACCCTTCAGGGTTCAGCACAAACATCATCTCCTCAGAGAGGCTGAACTGGGTTGAACTGTGTTCCCCCAAAGACATGTCCAAATCCTCACCCCCAGTACCTTATTTGGAAATAGAGTCTGCAAAGATGAGGCCAAGCTGGGTCAGGGTGGGCTAAGGGCTGGGGTCCTTACAAGAGGGAAATTTGGACATGCAGACACGCAGGGAGAACGGGGGCAGAGACTGGAGTGGCGATTCCGCAAACCAAGGAACGCCAGAGGTTGCTGGCAGCTGCCGGGAGCTGGAAAGGGCAAGGAAGGACCCTCCCTAGAGCCTTCGGAGGGCAGACGGCAGCCGCCGGCTTGATTTCAGACTTCTGGCCTCCAAACTGTGAGACGAGGCCTTTCTGGTGCTTTAAGGCCCCGCAGGTTGTGGTCCTCTGTGCCCGAGGCCTAGAACACCGCGATGGAGGCTTCCCAGGAAGAGTGGCCAGACGAGGCTCTCCAAGACCTTGCCCGGTCACTCTTGACCCTTTATTTTTGTCCTCCCAGAAATCATGGCTCCCTGAAATTGTCTTGATGATGGTTCATTTCCTCAGCCTCGTATCCCCCCACAGGTGCCAGCTCCCCCCCCGCCCCCCCATGCTTCCTCAGGGGCCCCTCAAGCTTCTGGCGCTTAGCAGGAGCCACTGAGCATGTTACAGCCACAGGCACATATCAGACACATCGGCTTTCAGAACTGTCGAGTGTGAGGGGAAAGAGACGCCCTACAGGCAAGGACAGGCCGTGTCTGAAATGGGGGCCTCCTCGGCGGCTCGGGTGCCCCCGGGGACGTGGCCTGGCTACTTGCTGCTGTGGCCAGGCCTGGCGAGGAGGCGTGCTCGTGGGTGTCGGCGCTCGTGGGCTGCAGGAGCCTTCCGCGCTGGGACCCGCGTTTCCAGGCCAGTCCCTGCTGCAGGCGAGCCAAAGGCAGCGAGAGGTCAAGGCACGGACCCCAGAGCCGGGCAGCCTGGCCTCACGTGCAGCCGCGTGTGACCTTGGGCGCTGCTGCCCTGGGCAGCCCGGCGGACACCAGCCGAACACTTGCAGCAGGCTTCGGAGCCAGGCCCCGCTGTCCCCATTTCTCAGATGAGCAACTGGAGGCTCGGCGGGCTGAGGGTGCCACATGCAAAGGCACGCAGCTTCCAAGGGCAGAGCTGGGGTTCAAGCACTCTGGCCACCAATCCGCTCGGCGTTGGCTGCAGCAAAGGCTCAAGGTCCAGGTCCCACGTCCGCCCCCTGGGCTGTCCCGAGCACAGGAGAAGGGGAGGGGGAGAGAGCCAGGCTGGAGGCTTCAGGGCCTTTGGTCCTGTGCCCAGGAGCCCTGGCACCGCAGCGCAAGCCACACGCTCGGGAGCAGCATCTGCACCACCCTGCGGGGTGGGCCCAGGGGCGGGCCTGCCGGAACGTCCTGGCTCCGTCCCCACAGGGCACACGCACGGGCCTGGCACAGGGACAGCTTGCTCCCAGGGGCCAGTCATGAGGCGACAGGACCTTCCCCTTCAGTCTTGAGGAGGAGCTGCCCTCTGGCAGGTTTCCTAACACAAGAAGCGTTTATTTTTTGTTTTGTTTTGTTTCCCCTTATTCTTTAGACTTCAGATAATAAAGTTCCTCAGAGATAAAGAAAGTCACTAAGAAACTCTATAGAAACCAGAGATCTTTGGGGCTTGAGGTGGGCGTGGGGAGATGCCAAGGTTCTGGAAGCCTCTGGAAGGTTCTGGAAAGGTAGCCCACCCCACCTCTCGGCTAACTCCAGCCTTACATCTGTAAGCAGCAGCATGATGGCCTGCAAGCCACTCAACCGGACCAGCATCACGGGCTATTTCATACCACAGGGCCTTTGCCCGGGCGGTCCCTCACCTGGAACTCTTTCTCTTCCACTTTGCCTCCAGACCAACTCCTTTTCCGACATTTCCTCCCTGATGTTCTCCCTGGTGCCTTCCCACCTCTCCCCACTGGTAGAATGAGTCCCTACGGGGCCAGGGGCAGTTCTGTCATGGAGCCTCTACAGTGGGACTCCATTCGTTTGGCAGTGTAGACGTCTACACCCGTTTGCTATGCTCCTGACACTTGAAAGGGGGTCAAGAGCACGTCCATTGTCAAGGAGCAGCCTCCATGACCGAAGCACCACCCCTCGCCCAGAGTCCGGAGGACGGTGCACGAGCCCTTCTCTCGCCCAGGCTCTCCCCTGTGACCTTTCCCCTCAGCTGTCCCTAGAAGGGCCCCAGACCCCCAGCGGGAAGCACTGGCCCCCCTGCCCACGGCGCTTTATCCCGTTCATCAGTCTCCCCGACACCCTGTTCGGTCACCCTGGCTAGGCCCAGGCCTCGGCAAGGGAGGAGCGGGGGTCGGGGAAGGTGCCACCTGGCCTGTCTGTCCCCCCTCCCCCGGGGCAGTTCTCTGCACACACCCAGAGCCTGGGCCTAATGACTGAGGGAGGGAGCAGGAAAGAGCAACAAGAAAACAGGAACGGGCCCTTATGTGGCACTTACTGGATGCCAGGCCCTGCTCGAGACGGGTCTCTAGTTGACGTTGTGAAATCCTCACGTGGTCTCCGAGACACTCGGTGCAGAGGTGGTGAGGCTGGGATCACGTCAAATGGGCGACAGCCCCCTGGCCGGCTCCAGTGCTGCCAAGAGGATGATGAGAGAATGTTCCCCAAGCAGGCCAGGCTCAGGCCGGGCGAGCAGCAGGGGGCCCCGGGGGAGTCGGCCCTGGCCCTGCCGGGCTCCCCACATGTCAGCCTGGGGGTCTGCTCCATGAGCCTCTGGCCCAGAGCCCAGGCGCTCACAGCTAGCGGTCTTGGCCCCGAGATGGCGAGTTCCAGGCCCCTGACCCATGGTTGGTGGCTCAGCACACGGTCACCCTGACCCCCCTGCGACCGGTAGCGCAGAGTGGAGGAGACGACTGGCTTTGCTTCCAGCTGCTTCCACAGAGACCCTGTTTGCCAGTCTTTGCTGGCTCCCCCACGCCCGGAGGTCTCATCTCCACCATCACTTATCTAATGCACAGCTCACAACAGATCCATTTAAAATAAACATTTCCTTATTCATTATTCATTTGAAATGGAAATTTTCTGTTACTACCTAGTAAAATCATCTTTGGAGGGTTTTTCTATGTTCTCCAATGGCTTTATGACAATGCCTAACTCTGCAAGTAAGACATGAGCTCTCCACGTACCACCTAAAGCCATCATGTGCTCCACACACGCGCTGTACACCCTCCTGGAGGGCGGTCTCCATCCCTCCCTCCTCGACCCCAGACCTAGGAAGCCCCTACCCCTTCCCAGATTTTCAAAAGAGGGGGCAGTTCCGGCACATTCCTTCTGCTCTGAGCACAACCAGCAGGCAGCAGGGATTGCAATGCTGGGTTCCTCCACATCTTTCCTGGGAGGAGACCTTGAAATTCAACTTCAGCAGGCTGTTGAGGGGAAAGAAACCTACCTGGATTGGAAGCCAGGAGCCCCAGCTCCGCTAAGTCACCATGTGACCAGGGCCGGTCATGTCCCCAGTCTGAGCTACCATGGCAACAGGAATAACCGTCCCACTGCTCCCCTAAAGCTCCCAGGAGCGCTGCCGGCACATCTTGAGTCCCCAGCTGCGCCCTCCCCATTCTGAGAGAGAAAGGGCAGGTGGCCTTCCTCGGGGAACTGAGGGGCATGAAAGCGCCAAAGCAGCCCAGTGAAAATCTCAGACACCAACAGACAAGAGCTGCCTCATCAGCGCCACTCAGCAGCTGAGCTGCTCCAGGTCCTCATCAACCCCTGGCCGCCTCCCTTCCCAAGCCCTGGCCTCCGTCCCTCTGCCTGTGAAACGGGGGCGATGATTCCGAAACAAGGAGAGACTGCCTGCACGTGGGGATTTGCTCAGGATGAGGTCTCCCTGGTAAGCTGTGATGGGAGGGGAGGGCCACGGGGAGGGTGGCACAGTAACTGGCACTTTCTCAATTGTAGGGGGATGGGTGGTCTCCCTGACATCCCTTTCAGTGAAGTGGCTGGGGCTGGGGTGGGCTTGACCCCATACCTTGCCCCACTCCAACTCCAGGGTAGACCTGAGTGGCCTACACCAATCAGAAATCCCAAGCCCAGCACCCAGCTTCCCAGGTCTAAGTCGGTCAGCACATGGCTGTCCCCCAGCCCGCAGATAAGTTGCAAAGAAAAACACACATGCCCAGTTAAATTTGAATTTCAGATAAACAAAAAATAATTATATTGGTATCAGTATGTCCCATGTAAGAACTCAAAAGATTTTTAGCGTAAGTATATCCCATGTAGTACTTGGGATACAGTTCTACTAAATACTAAAAATGTATTCATTGTTTATCTGAGTAACTGGGTGTTCTACATTGCATCTGGCAGCCCTTCTTGGGACCCTCCTTAGCCAATTGGAGGAAATTTCCCCCACCTTCCCACTCTAGGGTAGCAAATAAGAAGGCCTCAGGAAGCGGACTTGGCCCAGTGGTTACGGCGTCCGTCTACCACATGGGAGGTCCGCGGTTCAAACCCCGGGCCTCCTTGACCCGTGTGGAGCTGGCCATGCGCAGTGCTGATGTGCACAGGGAGTGCCCTGCCACGCAGGGGTGTCCCCCACATAGGGGAGCCCCACGTGCAAGGAGTGCGCCCTGTAAGGAGAGCCGCCCAGCGTGAAAGAAAGTGTAGCCTGCCCAAGAATGGCGCCGCACACACGGAGAGCTGATGCAGCAAGATGACGCAACAAAAAGAAACACAGATTCCCGTGCTGCTGACAACAACAGAGGACAAAAAGAAGAACACACAGCAAAATGGACACAGAGAACAGACAACTGGGATGGGGGAGTGGGGGGGGAAGGGGAGAGAAATAAATAAAAAATAAATCTTAAAAAAAAAAACGAAGGCCCCATTGGTGCTGGCCGCCACCTCACATCCACGGGCAAGGCCAAGGTCAGGACACAAAGAAGCCAGAGGGGAGGTTCAGAGATGGAGGGCTTTGCCGGGTCTTCTCTGCGGCTACCGGGGGCACCTTCACTTATTTATCCCGGGCACTCTGCTTCCGTTACATTATATCGTTGTATCTTCAGAAGAAAGCCTGGACAAGTAAGGAAACTGAGGCCCAGAAAGATAAATTGTTAACTCTCCAAGGCGGGATTTGAACCCAGGCAATGCCACTCCAGATGAGACAGCCTTGGCCACTGCACTGCCCTTTGTAAACATTTCCACCTCCCTCATCTTGGTTTGTTTGGGTTGGGAGGGCGTGTTGACAGCTAGTTATTAATATGTGTTTAACCTAAACTTTACGAGTCAGGAAACCCCCAGAGCAGGAGGGTGCTGCGACACTTCGCAAGTCTGAGAAGGGAACAGGGTCGCCGGTGATCCCCCCGAGAGGGACAGCCAGGCCACCCTGGCCCGGCCCCCCCCCCACCAGATGCCACTCCTTTTAGGAACAGAGGAGTGGAGACACCAAACCCTCCTGGGGTGTCACAACCCCAGAGGGAATCTGGACCAGGGCTGGGCAGGGGGTGGGATGGCCTCTCGTGGGAAGTCGGTGACCAGTCAGAGGGACACCGAGGACGGAGCAACGGACACAGGTGTGCCGTTCTAAGGAACCCCCACGCACGTGGCATCCAGGGCTTGGATGGCCAGTGTGGGCCCCAGGTCAGTACCCAGGGCTGCAGGAATCCAGACGGGAGCACCCCACATCCGCCTGGAGGGGGGCTGCTGTGGAGGGGCTTAGGTGGAAGAGGAGTCGTTAGGCAAAGGGGGAAGCCCCTGCACCGCCTTCTGGTTATCTCTTAACCAGCCTGGCTGCAGGGTCATGCCCCATTTTCACAAAAGAGATAATGGTGGTGCCCAGCTGAGTGGCAGAGAAGGGACTCGAACCCAGGAAGTCTGCCTCAGCCATCCCTGGGAGGCATCTGGGAATGACAAGAGCAGCAGTGGCCTCTGTTCACTCCCAGCCCATCAGCACTCGGGCCAGCAGCAGGCCTCCTGCTCGGGCCCCAGGAAAGCCCTTTTCCTGGGGGATTTTCTGTAGCAAAAGGTCACACGTTTACAGGACCCAGACCCCAAGCAGTGAGGGGGACCGTGGCCCTCTCCCCGAGTCTGTGCTGGGTGAACCCCCGCAGCCCTGGGCGGGCTTCAAAGCAGCAGCTCTTGCTCCGGGGATCGGATGGTTCCCAGCCCGGGGTTCTGTGGCCCGGCATCTTCCCTTAAGGCTGCTTTGAGGGGGTCCTCTGGTGGGAGCCGGGGTTGGGGAGGGCGTAGAGGCTCTGAGGAAGGCAGGCCCAGGGTTCTGGGGTTCCCTTGGCTGGAAGGGGGAGGGGGGAGGGTGCAGGAACCAGGCAAACATACCCTAAGCTGGGCCTGGAGGGCATCAGCCAAACATACCCCAGCCCCTGCTCCCCCTCCAGCTCCCCCACCCCCCAATTGTAAACCCAAGCCAGCTGGGACTCAGAGACGCCCAGGGGCCCTGAAGCCCCGCTCTGGGCCCTCCAGCTGAGCCAGCAGGGCCTCTGGTTCCAGAAGGGGCTGGTTCAGTGGTCCAGTAGAGGCACATTTTGGGGGACTCACCACACTCAAGCCTGGGTTTGTGCTGGAATCAGAGAAATCGTACATGAACTCTTACAACTCAATAATAAGGAGGCAATTGTTAAAGTGGGCAAAAAATTAGAACAGACATTTTACCAAAGAAGATGTACAACGGCCAAGAGGCCCGTATATAGTGGCTCAGCATCAGTGGTCAGCAGGGAAATGTCAATCAAAACCACAATGAGATACCAGGCCACACCCCCTAGGATGTCTAAAATAAAATAGTCGGCTGCTAACAAGGGTGGGCGAGGGTGTGGAACAATTGGAACCCTCATACACTGCGGCTGGTGGGATGTCGAGTGGCGCAGCCACTAAGAAGGCAGTTTTCCAAAGAGTCACTCTCTGATCCAGCAAATCCACTCCTAGGTACACACCCAAGAGAAACGAGAACGTGCGTCTGCACCAAGTCTAGTACACAAATGTCTACAGCAGCGGTATTCACAGATAGCCCCAAAGTGGAAATACCCCACATGTCCGTCAGTGCATCCATGAATGGATACACACAACGCGGTAGGTTCTTAAAATGGAATGTTATGGGGCAATAAGAAAGAAACAACTGCTGCTACATGCTACGACATGGATGAACCTCAAAGACTTGCTACGGAGAAGAAGCCAGGCACAAAAAGACCACGTATCAGATGATTTCATGTATTTAAATTGTCCAGAAAAGGCAATTCAAGATAGACAGAAAGGAGACGAGTGGGTGCCTGGGGCTGGGGTGGGGACGGGGAGCGACTACAAACGGGCACCGGGTTTCTTTTACGGGCACAACATTTCTTGTGGGGATGATGGAAATGTTGCAAAATTAGGTTGTGGTGGTGGTTGCACAACTCTGTAAATTTATTAACCATCATAAAATTGTACCCTTTAAATGAGTAAATTTTACGGTATGTAAAACAGATCTCCATAAACCTGTTTAAAAAGATGTCCTTAGCACACGCACACACAAAGCCAAAAAATGAAAACAAAACAACAAAAAGACACCCTTCTAAGAGTTCAGACCTGAAGACCCCTGGGCCAGCCCTTCCTGACGGTGTGACCCCAGCCAGTTCACGTCGCCCCCACCCCCGCTTCCTCATCAGTACAGTAAGAGGAGGGCACCTCCCTCCAGGGGCAGGCAGGAGTGCAACTGTGCCCAGCCTCCCGGCCGTCCCTCCCCTCCAGACCCCCTAGTGGAGGACAGGTTCCCATGGGAGGCCAGCCTGGGAGCCAAGGTGAGAAAAGGGTGCTGCTCTTTGGGTAACCAGCTCGTTGTGATGCTCCCGGGACGGCGAGCAGGGCTAATCCGCCAGATGGTTTGGCACAGTCAGTGCCAGCAGATGGGACTGGGCTGTTAACAGGCAGCATGCCCCCCTGCGCCTTTCCTCCCCCAGGGTTGAGTGAAGGAGGTCTCTGGGCATCAGCAGCAAACCTCCACCCCCAGGTCCTCTGATGAGAACAGCAACATTTTGCCCGTGCAATGATGGAAGGCAGAGTGCCACCCCCAGCTCAGAGTCAAGAAGCACTGGCAGGGTAGAGCAGTGGTTATGAGCACAGACCTTGGAGTCAGACTGCCTGGCTTCAAATCCCAGTGTAGACACTACTTGGCTGTTTGGCATTAAGCAAGTCAGCTAAGCTCTCTGAGCCCTGGCCTCCTTATCCAAAAAGGGCCATCGTAATGGTAGTGCCCGCTCATGGGCTACGGCAAGGATTAAAGCCATGGACGTGGAACTTCCTGGGGTTCTCATCATTTTCTTTACTCTGATACTCGACGATGCAGGAGCTGGCACCCTGCAGAGCCCAGAAGGTGGAACTGCTGGAGGGTGAAAAGGGCCAGCCTTGAGCAATCCAATCCATTACAACGCGTATACGGACAGGGCTCCTGCTTCTCCGGCTGCTTCTTCTCCTGCTTCTCTTCCTCCTCCTCCCTTTTGTACTGCCTGGGAATGCTGACAGGGACATGAACTTGCCAGTGAACCCAAACCGGAACCTTCAGGTACAACGGTTCAGTCGCTCTGGGAAATATTCTGGCCATTCCTCAAACGATTAAACGTATGACCTTCAATTCTACCCCAAGGCTTATACCCAAGAGAAATGAAACCATATGTCCACATAAAAACTTTTACACCAATGTTCATAGTAGCATTATTCATAAGAGCCAAAAAGTGGAAACAAACTCAAATGGCCATCAGTGGATGACTGGATGAACACAATGTGCTGTATCCACACAATGGACTATCATTCAGCCATAAAAAGGAATGAGGTTCTGACACCTGCTACAACATGGGCGAACCTTGAAAATAGGCTAAGTGGAAGAAGCCAGACACAAAAGTCCACATATTATATGATTTCATTAATATATAATGTCCAGAATAGGCAAATCCATGGAGACAAAAAAGCAGTGATTTCCAGGGGACGGGGAGCAGAGGGAATGGAGAGAATGGGTTGAGGGGGGCAATTGCTAAAGGGTACAGTGTCCTTTCGAGATGAAAATGTTCTCAAAATGTGGTAATGGTTGCACATATCTGTGAATTTACTAAAAACCAGTGAAAATGTATTTTAAATAGGTAAAAATGTATGGTGTGTGAACTCTATCTCCATGAAGCTGTTAAGCTGTTTTTGCTTTTTAAATTTTTTTTTTAAAAAAGGAAGAATCCTGGGGTTTGGACAGGGGCAGACCTTCCAGGCCAGTGGGTCCGGCTCTGCTCTTGAAGGGTAAACTGAGGCTGGGAGGGGCAGAGATTTGCCCAGGGCCTCTGCAGACTTTCAGTCCCCAGGTTGGATTTCCTGTTGCTTGATGGCCAAAGGAAGGACCCCCGCGGGTGGGCAGCAGGCGCGTCTCACGCGGCGGGGGAGGGCGGGGAAAGCGGGAAAGGTAGATGGCACTTGCGCATCGGGTGAGCTTGGGGCACAGACCCCTCTCCCCCCACACCCACCATCCTTCAAGCGGCCCAAGGCATGTGCTCTCTGCCAGGACGAAGCGGAGGGAGGAAACGTGCGGCTGCTCTCTAGACCACACAGGGAAGGCCGACTGCGTGTGCCAGGGACTTGGGGTGACCCCTCAGTTTTCAGAGGAGGAAAGAGACCAAGGTGAACAGGGCTTGCCTGGTCCAGGTCACAGGGCTCGCCTGGCCCAGGTCACAGGGCAGGTGCGACACAGCCCGGAGGGGAGCCCGGGCTAGCGTGACCCTGGACTAGTGGTGCGTGCCCCTTCTCCTCGCAGGAGGCACCAGGGTCCCGGGGAAGGGCGCGCTGCTCCCGGGCGGGCGGCAGCTCCGCTGACTCGGCCTCCCCTCCAGGCGGGGCCCCGGGCTTCTCGCTGCGCTGGCATGTTGAGAGCCCCACAATGGGACACCGAGTCACCAGGGCCCCCCCGCACCCAGCCCTGATTCCCGGCAGCCCTTGCCACCCTGCCCAGGCCCTCCGACCTCTCGCAGCCACGCCCGGGACGGGGTCCCTCCCCCTCCTGGTCCCAGCCCTTCCATGGAAGCCTGGCCCCTGTGACCCCCCACCTCTCCTGCCTACACCCCACCACAGCGGCTCAGGGGCCCCGGGGCCAGTTTTCTCATGCCACTCACCCCGGGGCTTTTGGACAGGACAGCAGGGCGGTGAGAGGGGGCCGGGGCTCCTCCTGCCTGTCCCCCCCCCCAGGGCCTCCGGAGCCTGCATTACCTGCCCCGCCCCTACAGTCCCCTGACCCGGTCCCAGGACACAGCAAAGAGGCCGCTGCCAGGGAGTGAGGGGAGGGTGTGAGCACAAGGCCAAGGGCCCCGCGAGTGGGAGGCGCCGTGGTAGCCCGCGGATCTTTCGGGGTAAGTGCTCCTGCTGGGGCGGGGGCTCTCGGGCTTCTGGAGGGGGTGCTGCCTGGCCCATCCCAGGGGAGGGGAGAGGGAAGGGGGAGAGAGAGGCCTCAGAAGACACCAGAATTGCCCTTGGCTCTGAACTGAAAAGCCAAGAGACTTCTAGGAAATGGGGGGACCTCACAGGCAGGGCCCCCTGCCCCTGTCACCGGCTGCCTCCCCTCCTCACCCTGGAGCCACTAGGCCCACCCATCTCCAAGCAGGCTATAAAGGCTTCAGTGCCTCCCGGCTCCGGGCACTGGGGCAGGGGTCTGGTACGAATGCCGTCTCCCAGGTCAAAGCTGGGGACCCTCTCCCACCCCCATCCTTGCTCCAGATCAGGAACTTGGTCCTGAACCCTGCCCTCTGACGCCTCCTGGGTTTGCCATGTGCCCAACTGCCCATCCCCCTTCTCTGGCCAAAAAACTTCTATTCTACCGTTAAAGCCCAGCGCCCACCCAGCAGCGGCCTTGGGGACCTTGCCTTCCTCATCTCTGCGTCTTCAGCATCTAAAATAGTGCCAGCACCCAGAAGACGCGCCCCGGTGACCCCACCTGAATGGCCCAGGTGGGGAGCCGTGCTGCTTAGGCCCTCTCGTGCGGCTGCTGCGGATACAGGGGCACGCATAGGCCCTACCAGACCCTGCAAAGGTCCCAGCAGGCTCCAGCACCCTGGCTCCAAAGCCCAGGGAGGAACTGAAAGATTCTACCACCGAGATAGGGCAATAAGTACAACCACATGAATAAACAGACTGTCGGCCTAGAGCCGAGTCCAGAGACCCATGTTCTCACAAGAATTTAGTCTGTGGGAAGCAGACTTGGCCCAATGGATAGGGCGATCACCTAACATGTGGGAGGTCCGCGGTTCAAACCCAGGGCCTCCTGACCCGTGTGATGAGCTGATCCATGCGCGGTGCTGATGCGCGCAAGGAGTGCCGTGCCACGCAGGGGTGTCCCCCACGTAGGGGAGCCCCACGCACAAGGAGTGTGCCCTGTAAGGAGAGCCGCCCCGTGCAAAAAAGTGCAGCCTGTCCAGGAGTGGCACCGCACACACGGAGAGCTGACACAAGATGATGCAATAAAAAAAGAAATACAGATTCCTGGTGCCGCTGACAATACAATAGAAGCGGACACAGAAGAACACACAGTGAATGGACACAGAGAACAGACAACTGGGGCGGGAGGGGAGGGGAGAGAAATAAATAAATAAAATACATCTTTTAAAAAAAAAAAGAATTTAGTCCGTAATATAGGCTGCCTTGCAAAGCAGTGGAGAAAGAATTGCTCATTTGAAATGTCAGTCAGTTTGGATCATGAGCAAACTTAGATTCCTCCTTCACAGAGAAATAAACACCAGAGGCTAAGTATTTAACAGTAAAGAGACACACCATGAAGGCGGAAATGCAGGTGATGTAAAAGGCAGAAGCCATCGAGGAAGGTGATGGGTGAAACTGGCCACCTACAAATTTTAATTTCCTGTATTTAAAAAGGAAAGATCACATAATGAAAGCAAATGAGAAACTGAAAAACGATTCACAGGTTGATAAAGTGTTACTATTCCTTACAATTTTTAGGTGGAAAACAGAATAGAACAGTGTATAGTTAAAAAAGAAGAAGACATTAGAATATCTCAATCTACTTATGATTATTTTGACAAAAAGATACACAGGGAAATGAACAGTTTTCAATAATGTGAAGAGTTATCCAAAGATGGAGGGGTGGGAATGGGTGAGGGTTAGAGATGGGACAAGATTTCTTTTGATTCATGTAGTGTTTTACATATTCAAAAAATAAAATGAAATAAAAAAGAAAAATAAAGTAAATCCCAAGACTAAATGCAGAACAAGCACAAGTGAACCTAATTATGTATCAAATTGATAACCACACTTGAAAAAAGTATTTCTCAGAACTTCTGAACACAGTGATCTGACTGCAACTCTTTAAAGGGATATATTCTAAGGACAAAAAGAACTGCAAAGGAAACTTCATTTACTTTTAGAAGCCAGTGCTAATATAATTTTGAAAGTATTTTGTGCATATTAGAGGATAAAGCCTATAGTTAATATAAACCTTATTAGGCACCAAGATTTTCAGAGTAAGAGAAAAGAAATACAAATATAATATGAAAGAAGTTAAGAAAAACTCTGTATTTGTGAAATTTGCATTAGAAATACCAACATGCACATGTGATTTTAAAAAAATACATTTCCTAGCTCTGTCTCCTAAAGGACCTAGGAGCAATGACACTCCAGCAACAATGACACAGTTAATATCCAGGTCTTGGGTTCTACATACCATTTCCTCTTAACTGAGGCCTGGGGTTCTTTGAAGAAATGGTTAATTCAAGTTGAGTGTGGGATATCTTGCATCAAAAAGCAAGAAAACTACCTAAGACTTAAAAAATCATGTCAAAAGTACACAGAAAATTTGAAGGGACTCCCACTGGCTAAACCGGGATATCTAAAGAATATATTCTAAAGTGAAAAATAAAATAAAATAAAAATTTAAAAATTTTAAAAAAGCAACATACAGTCTAAAAGAATATAATCACAGTGAACTGTATTATAGTGAATAAATAAAAATCCATGAGTTCATACTGGTACTCACAAAAAGAAAATGGTAAAAAGCTCTTTTCCATAGTAGAATACTAGCTAAAAAATGTAGAGGGGTTTGGTGAGTCCTCAATAAGTTAAACAGGGAAGCAGACTTGGCCCAGTGGTTAGGGCGTCCGTCTACCACATGGGAGGTCCGCGGTTCAAACCCCGGGCCTCCTTGACCCGTGTGGAGCTGGCCATGTGCAGTGCTGATGCGTGCAAGGAGTGCCCTGCCACGCAGGGGTGTCCCCCGCATAGGGGAGCCCCACGCGCAAGGAGTGCATCCTTAAGGAGAGCCACCCAGCGCGAAAGAAAGTGCAGGCTGCCCAGGAATGGTGCCGCCCACACGGAGAGCTGACACAACAAGATGGCGCAACAAAAAGAAACACAGATTCCCGTGCTTCTGACAACAACAGAAGTGGACAAAAAGAAGAACACGCAGCAAATGGACACAGAGAATAGACAACTGGGGGGTAGGGAAGGGGAGAGTAATAAATAAAATAAATCTTAATAAAAAAAAAACACAAGTTAAACATAGAATTATCCTATGACCCAGCAATTCCACTTCTAGGTATATACTCAAAAGAATTGAAAAAGACCCAGATACTTGTACACCAATATTCATAGCAGCATTATTGACAATCACCAACAAATGGAAATAACCCAAGTGTCCATCAATGGAGGAATGGATAAACAAAATGTAGTATGTCTGTACAAAGGAATATTATTATTATTCCACCATAAAAAAGGAATGAAGTACTGGGACGTGGATGAAGCTCAAGCAGTTGGGTGCCTGCCTACCACATGGGAGGTCCCAGGCTTGTTTCCCAGTGCCTCCTAAAGAAGATGAGCAAGAGAGTGAGTTGACACAATGGGCTGGTGCTGCGAGCTGATGCAACAAGCTGATGTAATGAGATGATGCAATGAAGAGACACAACAAGGAAACACAATGAGAGACACAACAATCAGGGAACAGAGGTAGCTCAACTGATTGGGTGCCTCCCTCCCACATGGGAAGTCCTGGGTTCGGTTCCCAGTTCCTCCTAAAAAGAAGATGAGCACATAACAAACAGACACAGAGAGTAGAGAGAGAGTGCAAAGAACTGTGGGGGAGGGAGGCTCTTGACTCTGCTGCAGAAATGAATTGCAAGAGCACACCAGGTGAGTTAGGCCAGTAATTTATTCAGGGAGGGAGGGAAGAGAAATGGGAGAAAATAACAGAGTAGGGGTCCCAGGTAGAGAGAAAGGGGGTGAAAGAAATAAAGTGGGCTGATTCACAAGCTACAATTCCCCATTATAGATTATAAATCCCCAGGTTTACTTGTGTGGCCACATGGCAGAGGAAAAATGGCGAAAGCAGTACGGAGGCAGGAACAGGTCCAGGGGCAAGAGAGCAAGGCGAGAGCATGCTCAGCCTGTGCCCGGCTGTTAAACTGCTAATTATTCCACCCCTTTGCTAACGGCAGGGGAGGGGTTCCAGCTGTTTGCTGTTTGGATAGATTACCCCACTCATCAATCCCTTAGTGAGAACCCAACAATAAAATTCCTAGGGAACATTCAGCGTTTTTCTTTGCTCCCAGAAGAAGTTTTTTCTCTGGATATCAGAATCTTGGGGGCGGGGGTCTTCCAGCAGCCACCTTGGTGGGCACTGAGGTCCACATGGACTCTTTGCCAGGTTCCAGATCCATCTGTTAATTCCCTCTTACTAGCCTGCCAGGTTCCAGACTCATCTATTAATTCCGTATCTTACTAGAGAGCAGAGAGTGAGTGCAAACAACGAGGGGGCGGGGAGGGGGCGGCAATAAATAAATAAAATAAATCTTAAAAAAAAAAAGGAATGAAGTACTGATATATGCTACTACATGGATGAACCTTGGAAACAATATGCTAAATAAAGGAGCCAAACACAAATGGCCATCTATGGTATGACTGATATGTCCAGAATAGGGAAGCAGATATGGCTCAAGTGATAGGGCCTCCACCTACCAAATGGGAGGACCTGGGTTTGATCCCTTGGGCCTCCTGATGAAAAAGAAGAGAAAGCGTGCCTGCATGGTGAACCAGTGCCCATATGGCAAGCCGAGTGCCCGTGCAGTGAGCCAAGTGCCCACATGGCAAGTTGAGTATCCGTGCAAGTTCCTGTGTGATGAACCAGTGCCCACACAGTGAGCCAGTGCCCACGTGGTGAGCTGAGTGCCTGTGCAGTGAGCCAGTGTTTGTGCAAGTGAGTCATGCAGCAAGATGACAATGCAACAAAAAGAGAGACGAAGGGGAAAGTCAAGGTGAAGTGCAGCAGAGACCAGGAACTGAGGTGGTGCAACTGACAGGGAAATTCTCTCCACATCAGAGGTCCCCAGGATTGAATCCCAGTGAATCCTAGAGGAGAAAGGTGAGAAGAAAAGACAAAAAGAGAAATAGACACAGAAGATCACACAGTGAATGGACACAGACAGCAAAAATAGCAGGGTGGGGGAGGGGGGAGGGGGAGGGGGAAAAACTTAAAAAAAAAAAAAAGAAGGGTCCAAAATAGGAAAATACATGGAGACAGAAAAAAGATTGGTGGTTGCCAGAGACTGGGAGGAAGAGGAATTGGAGAGTGGCTGCTTGATGGATATGAGCATCACTGGAAGGGTGATTAAAAAGTTCTGTGGGAAGCGGATGTGGCTCGACTGATGGAGTGTCCACCTATCATATAGGAGGTCCAGGGTTTGGTACCCAGGGCCTCCTGGCCTGTGTGGTAAGCTGGCTCCATGCGCAGTGCTGCCGCACACAGGGAGTGTGCCCCGCAAGGAGAGCCGCCTCGTGTGAAAAAAGCGCAGGCCGCCCAGGAGTGGCGCCGCACACACAGAGAGCTGACGCAGCAAGATGACGCAACAAAAAGAGACCTAGGTTCCCGGTGCCACCTGACAAGAATGCAAGTGGACACAGAAGAACACACAGCGAACGGACACAAGAGGGCAGACAACTGGGGGGCAGGGAAGGGAAAGAAAAATTAAAAATAAATCTTAAAAAAGTTCTGGAACTAAATAGTGGTGCTGGCTCTAACACTGTGAAGCACTCAGTGCCACTGAATTGATGCTTAATATGGTTAAAAAACTTTTATGTGATGTGTATTTTACCACAATTTTTAAATGTGTAGATGGAATGAGAAAATGAGAAAAATCAGTTTTGCAGACCCTAGTGCAATCACTGATTGAGGCTTGGGCCACTTCTGGGTGCCAGAGCATTGGGTGAAAGGACATTCACCCAGTGCCAAGACATCACCCTACAGATTCCTTATTGTACTGGGGATGACAGAGTTTACAGTGGAGACACTGGGCGGTAGCCACCCAAATGAAGTAATGAACTCAGCAGGACTGAGTGGCACAACTTGCAGCTCCCTGCTGTGATGCAATTTGAAGTACATAACATTGTGCTCTTGCTTAAAAATGTTTCATCAGAATCTAGTTAAACCTTTAGGCCCAACTTCTAGGTTTCAGAAGATATAAGTGATAGAGGAACAAGTTAAATGACCTCATGAGGAAATAAATAGACAAATACAGAATTTGAGCTAGTCGCCGAATAAGAGATCTGGGATCTTCTGAAAGTTGATGTAGTGGGGGAGAAAAGATGTCAAGATGAAAGTAGACTTAAAGACTGACCAGATGTGATCAAACGGCATGGTATGAACTGTGAGAGGATCCTGGTTTTAAAAGGCAGCAATAAAATAAACTCTGGGGGTAACTGAGAAGATTTGAATGTGGGCTGGATATTAGATGTTACTGAAATTTTGTTTTCTTGGGTATGATAATGGCATTAAGGTTATGTAGGAGAGTATCCTCCTTGTTAGGAGATGACCACTGTTGTATTCAAGGGTGAAGGGTCATAAGGTCTGTAAGTTATTTTTAAATAATTCATCTCCCCAGAATGAGATGAAATCAATATGGTACACACTACAATGACTGAATTGAGGTGGAGGGTTTCTGGATGGTTAAGGAACTTTTTTTTTTCTTGTCACATTTTTTATGCATATAATAATGTTCATAAGAAAAAGTTGAGGGACTAAAACACCTAGAGAGTGACCTGAAAACTGCTATGCAAACTCTAAAATGTTATCCTTACAATAGGGATTCTCAACCCCGGCTGAACTCCAGACCCCAGGGGAAGCTCTGTCTAAATGCCAAAGTCCAGGCCACTGCCTGAGGTCCTGATTTAACGGCCTGGTGTGGGGCCCAGGCACACTTTTTTTTAAAGCTCCAGGTGATTCTCCCGCACAGCCAAGGGTTGAGAACCGTGGGAGAGGGAATTGTCTGGAACAGCTCCCAGCACCCAGGAGGTGTGCAGGAGAGAAGCGTATCAGCTACTTGTGAGAAATGCTGGAGACAGCGCTGGGCCCAGGCCCCACCCTCCCACTGAGGCGATGGCTCTCTTTTACTGACCAGAGAGGAGTGTTCCTCATCCCTTTCTTTCTGGCTCATGCCTTCAGAAGGTTGAGGGTGGCTCCTTCTGGCTGGGCCAAGGTGTGCCCAAGAGGTGGCGGTGGAGATGGGTGCAGCATCCAGCCTGCAGACCCTCAGATTGTTCTACAGCTGAAGCAGGCACCAGGTCGCTTTTCATGAGCTGGAGCCTTGGCCATGGGGAGACCCTCTGTTTCAGTTCCCTGCCTCTGTCTGCCCTACTGGTCTCCCCGAGAGGGCAGGGACCCTCCTGACCCATCTTTGCAACCCCAGAGCCCAGCATGAGTTCTGCCATGAACTAGGAGCTCTGTAGAGTACGAAATTTGGCCTCCAAAGACCCCTTGTCTTGGCTCCTGAGGAGGCAACCTCCAAAGCTGTGGCCTTTTCCTGAGTGGCGGGAGGGTCTTTGTTTCTAATGGTGGTGCCCGGACCATACCTGATAGTTCAGGCCAAGGAGGTGACTCAGGATGGGGGTGGTGGCAGGCCAAGGGGGGCTCCCGACCCCCTCAAAGACCAACCATGGGGCTGGGGGTTGGGCTCTGAGCCACGTGGTATCAGCCTGACCTCTGGGATTAAGTTTAAGCACAGGGGACCCGATTCAATCGATCATGCTTACATAATGAAACCCCAAGGAAAACTGGATTCCCAAGCTCTGGCGAGTCTTCCACATTGGTAAGACACCTCCATGCTGGTGACGGGTGTGGAAAGGACCCTGAGCTTTGCATTGGGGACCCTCCCAGAACTCGTTCTCTGTGTCTTTTTTTCGGCTGGTCCTCATTTGTGTTCTTTTATTACAACAAAACTGTAATGGTAAGTACAGAGCTTTCCCAAGTTCTGTGAGTCATTTCAGTGAATTTTCAAACCTGAAGGTGTGGTGGGAACTCCCAAATTCATAGCCAGCTGGTCAGAAGTTGGGTGGTCTGGGAACCCCCGAATGTGCAGCTGTGCCTCGAGTGATGGCAGTTTTGGGACTGTGCCCTGAACCTGTGGCATCTGACTTAACCCCAGGAAGCTTGCCTTGTAGTTGGTGTCAGCAAAGTTATTATGTGGTCAAAAAAGGGCTCTTGAAAAACGCCAGGACTATGGCTGTACTCCTTGGCAGATGCCTTCTACTGGCTAGTAAATAATACTAACAATTAAAGCTTGTAAGAACAATGGAAAGGGGATGGAGGGGGAAAAGTTATTGATTAAATACCCTTATCTGCCAGGCACTGGGTGGAGCACTTTACATTCGTTACATCATTTTAAATGCCCCAACAAGCTGGCCAGTAGGTATTCTCGTCACTCTCCTTTACAGAGGGAGAAACAGAGGCTGTCCCCTGCCAGACGGCAGAGCCCCAATTCCAACCCTGCTCTGACTCCGGGACAGAGGCTCCCATGGGGCAGGTGGGAGCGAGTCTGTTATGTGTGGTCCACAGACCAGGGCTTTTTCATTTAGGTTATTTACTTTTTATTACATATCACATTTAAATATGCACATAGGGACATCATTTTTTACATTATATATTTTATATATACAAATATAGTTGAACCAAATATAATTATCATGATCATAGACCAAAAACGGTCAAACGTTGGTCATTTCATATGGTTCACTCTATTTGTGTAATTATATTTATATCTACCACCTTATTTTACAGCAAGCGACAGTTTTTTTAAATTGATGGTAGAAATGAAAACTCTCCTTTTCAAACAAGTTTCCTGTGAGTATAACAAGAGGGAAGTGAACTGAAAGGAGCACAGGACACAAACGGCAGGCCAGGAGGGAGAGCACAAGAGACAGAGGATGTCGGCAGGTGACTGGTGTTTGGAATCACTGGTCTGTGGTGGACAGAGCAGCTTAATCTTGCAGAGGAAGCAGTAGAGGCAGGTGCAACTCAGAAACAGAAAGCGCCTTTCCGGGGACCCAGGCTTTGCGATCCAGTTGGCAGAGTGGAGAAAATTCTGAGCAGCAAGTCAGAGGCCCTAAGATCCCATTCTATTCTCTGGTCAACATCCCGCTGTGCCGGGCCCCAGCCTAAACAGCAATTCCGCAGGCAGTGGAATGGCTTAGGGATGCTTTCAGCTGCAAGTAACAGGAGATGCAACCAGCAGTGACTTAAATGAATGCAGTATTTTTCTTTTTTAGGTACTGGGGGCCAGGGATTGAACCCGGGACCATAAATGCAGGAAGTCGGTGCTCAGCCACCGAGCCACATCAGCTTCCCTTGAGTTGCTTTTTTCATTCATTTCACTGGTTGTTCATTTTTTTGTTTGTTCTTCAGGAAGCACTGGGAACCAAACCCGGGACCTCCCATGTGGGATGTGGGAGCTCAACTGCTTGAGCCACATCCACTCCCTCATTCATTTCTTATTTCACTCAACAAGATGACTGGAAGTAGATGGCTCCGGGGCTATTACTATGGCAGCTCTTTGGCATCAAGGACCTCGGTTCTGCTTGCCTTCTCCTGGGGCCACCCTTAGGTGTCAGCTTTTCCTTTCAAGCATGTCACCTTGTGGTTGCAGAATGGGTGCACCACTGTATTCAAGGCAGAACTTCTTGAAACATCTGTCCCTTACATTATATTGGCCAAAGCTTGTTCACATAGCCACGTCTAGCTACAAGAGAGGCTGGGATGCAAGCGGCCAGCAAAAGGGGAGGGTACTCCCACAATGGACGTGGCCCACTCCTGGGTCAGTCCTCAGGGCTCTGCACATGGTGCTTTATCCAACTTAAGGTCCTGTTAGCAAGAAAAGGGGAGGAATGGCTGGTGGGTGGGCAAGTATTATCACCCATACCTTGTCCATTAGCCTAGGTCAGCTCTCCCTTCAATGTGCATCTTGGCTTTTTTTTTTTTAAATTTATTTCTCTCTCTTTCTCCCCCGCCCCAGTTGTCTGTTCTCTGTGTCCATTCGCTGTATGTTCTTCTGTGTCCACTTCTATTCTTGTCAGTGGTACCGGGAATCTGTGTTTCCTTTGGCTGCATCATCTTGCTGCATCACCTCACTGTGTGTGCGGCTACCACTCCTGGGCAAGCTGAACTATCTTCCGCGCTGGATGGCTCTCCTTACAGGGCACACTTCCAATGCATGAGGCTCCCCTACGCGGGAGACACCCCTGCATGGCACGGCACTCCTTGTGCACATCAGCACTGCGTGTGGGCCAGCTCATCACACGGGTCAGGAGGCCCTGGGTTTGAAACGTGGCTCTCCCATGTGGTAGGCGGATGCTCTATCCATTGAGCCAAGTCTGCTTCCCTTGGTTATCTCTTTACACAACTGTTGCTGGGTCTTTATCTGGGCATGTGGTGGTTGGGTGTTTGTGTCTCCGTGGATTGGGAGCCCCGTGAGAGCAGGACCTGCTTGTCTGTCCTCTATTTAACCCTCAGGGCCTGGCTCTACAACTGGCACATGGAAAGTTCTGAAATCATATATTTTGATGGAATAAATGAAAGAGTGAATGATTTAAAGAAGTCCATTTCCTATTTGGACTGATGGATGAAACTCTAGAAGCACCTGTTGGTGGCCAGTACCGGGTACCATCTTCTCAGCACTCACATGTACCAAGAACTTTACACACATTCTTCTGTAGTGCCACTGGGGCAAACTCCTGCTCAAAGGACACCAGCTACTGTTACCACCTCTCTATGCCAGGCCCTATGTGAGGGGTGTGGCGTGCACGGTGTTGGGTCACCTGGGCTTGCATCCTTGGCTGCCACTTGCTGGCTGTGTGATGAGGGGCAGCATGCTCAACTCCTCTGCCTTGTCTGTAACATGGCGAGAACAGCAGCAGCAAACTCAAAGCACTATTGCAAGGATTTAATGATGCAGGCCTGTGTTTTAGTTTGCTAAATGCAGCCAAAGCAATACATTGGAAAAGGGTTAGCTTCTACAAATGGGATTTATTAATTTATAAGCTTATAGTTCCGAGGCTGGGAAAAATATCCAAATCAAGGTATCAGGTGAAGCTCTCTCCCCGAAGGTCAGCTGCTGGCCATCCTGGACTCCTGCCATGTGGCAAGACACAGTGGCAGCTCTGCCGGTCTCTGCCTTCTCCAGGTTCACGTTCTCCCTGCCCTCAGCTGTGGGCCATCAGGTACATGGAAGGGTCTATTTCTCTCTCCCCTCTCCTCCAGACCTCACTACTTCAGCTTCAAGCTGCTCCATGTGTGGCTTTCTCTCTCCCAGGTTTGTTGATTTCAGCTTCTGGAGGCTTCTCTCTGACTCTGCATCTTTTTTCTGTGTCTGTGGCTTTTTATCCCTCTGTTCATAAAGGAATCCAGTAAGAGGATTAAGATCCACACTGGGCTATGCCCTACTGGAGCAATCTAATCAAATGGCCCTTAATCTGATCTAATCAAAGGTTCACAATAGGTTCAATTTAAGAACATAATTTTCTGGGGTCCACAAAGACTCAAATTAATACAGCCTGTGAAGGGCTTCAATCAGACTGGGACAGAGCAAGTTCTCAACCATGTTATACCTGTTGATAGGCAAAAACTGCAGGTCCCCTTCCCACAGGCTGTTTCCAGCCAAGACTGAAGACAGCAGGGGTACTAAGCCTAGGAGATGTTATAGAGTGAGTATATATGCAAATATATAATACATATAACTATACTGACTAAACATTATATTACAAATAATAAATTATATATCTTTGAGGTAGGTCTCATTTAGCATTCCTATCATGCAGATGACAAAACAGGCTTGGAAGAGTTTAATCCCTTTCCAAGGTCATAAGGCCACCAGATGTGGGATTTGAATGCAGTTCTGAGTCCAGCCAGGTCTGTGGATGCCAGTTCTGGGCCCCTCCCTGCCTGCTCCCACCCCCAGGCATCTGGAGCCTTTGGAGGTGGGGTTCCCACTTGATGGCTCTGCTGAGCTGCCTGTCCCACTCTCGCAGCACCAGGAGGCACCAGTGACCTGGGGCTTTGGTGAGGAGCACTGTTCCCCAGCTTGGCCACTGAAGAGGGGTGGGCAGTGAGGCAAAAGGCTGCCTGTTTGCTGGAGAAGCAAGCGGTGGCGAGGCCCTGGGGGTGGCTGAAGCCGTGCCACTGGCTCAAGAGTGAGTGCGGGGCATCCCGGGAGGCACGGAGAGGCCGGCTGTGAAACCCTTGCTGTCTGCGATCTCAACAGGTCCCTCAATGCCCCTTATCTTGCCTCTGGGGAAGGGACACACTTGAGACCGCCTCCCATTTCAGAATCTGCGCCGACCCGGGGATTCTCGGGGGCCTCTGAGCAGCCTCCCTCCCACAGGTGAGCCACGGAGGCTCAGCGCTGTGCACCCACAACGACCCGGGCCCCTCACTTCCCTTCCCCCGGGACTGCTATGGGGCGGACAAGGGGCACTGGGGGTGCTCAGCACACCTGGATTACAAAGAAAACCAGAGGGGTCTGCTCCAGAAGAAAACTTCGCGCTTTTTTTTTTGCCAGTTTCTTCATCCCAGATGTAGGATTCCTAGGGCACAGCCTTGGGGGAGATTATTTGGCGAATGCTTGTGCATCACCTCCTCTGTCCCAAGCACCCGGCTGGACACCAACAAGATGCATGGCTGCTGCCCCAGGAGGTCCTCAGCCCAAGATGATCCATGCATCCCCAGAGCAGGGGGCTGGCAAGGCCGCACGCCAAGGTTTCTTCATGGAAGTCCAGCATCGTAGCAGCTTTTGTCTGCAGAGCTAGCAAGCCACCTTGGAAGAAACTGAGTTTCAGGAGGATCTTTCGGGGGAGGGGGGTGTCCTAAAGTCACACAGGAAAGGGCAAATGAGGGGAGCCAGGACGCAGGGGAAGGCACGTTCCAGAAAGGTTGGCAAACGCCACCTATTTCTGTAAATCAAGTTTTACGGGCACACAGCCAGGCCCGCTTGCTGACACATTGTCTTTGGCTGCTTTGGGGCCACGGCAGTAGAGCTCAGTCACTGCTCGCAGACGGTGTGCACGCACAGAACGGCCGTCTGGGGCTTTACGCAGACGGCGTGCAGGCCCTGCCCCCCCAATCAGCTGCAGGAGATCCGGGCTCTGTGGGCTTTGCTCTCTGCGTCTCCCCAGCACCTCGCGTGGTACCTGCGCCAGGGCAGGGGCTTTGTAAAGTGACTGGAGGCTGCTTATAACATCATTTTCTAATTCTGTCCACAGGAGCTATTTTCAAGCCCTTATTGGAAAACACACCTTCTAGAAAAAGTCATGGGCTCAGTCCAGCCCCAGCTCCAACCCTGGACAGAACAACAGAGACCAGGGGCCACCCCCGGCCCCCTGGCGGGTGCGACCCCCACCCCCTGCTCGGCCCTCCCGTCCCCTGGGGCGGCGGGTCCCCCGCCCTGCCCTCCGCGGCCCAGGGCTGCCCTGCAAGCCCAGCCAGGCCTGTGAGTCACCAGGACTGACTCACGCTCTGTCTAAAAATACAGATTGTTTCGTGTCGGCGGGCGCTGCTTTGATCGCTGTTTGCACTACAATCTGGTCTTTCTCTGTTAGACTTTGAGCTCTTTGCGGGCAAGGACCAGGTCTGGGTCGCTCTGGACGCCCAGAGGCCAACCCCTCCTGCAGCCAGGGGCAGGGCAGGCTTCTGGGAGGAAGAGCCAGGCGCTGAGAGCAGCAGACTGGGGAGCAGATTCTGCCCCCGCCTCATTTGCTGTGTGACTCTGGGCAAATCTCCCAACTTCTCTGAGCCCTAGTTTCCTCATCTGTGAGCGGGGAGCTTAACACCTGCCATGCAAGGTTGTTTGGAGGAGGAAGTGGAAAAAAGGAGCTGAAGCTCCCTGCACCCAGCAGCTCCTGTCCCCGGGGCGTCCTGGGGGGCACCGGCCACACTCTGTGCTCCTGCCCACCCCACCTCCCCACCCCCCTGGGCTTTTCTCTGCCAAGGAAATCATCTCAGATCATCTCGCCATCCAAGGGAAGCAGGAACCTGAGCAGTCGCCGAGTCACCACGCTCGGTGCCAAGTGCTGGGGAGCTCCAGTTACAGAAAACAAGTGGAAACCGCAGGCCCCGGCCCGACCCTGGAGCTACTCCGTGAGGAGATGAGGAAAGGCAGCCTGCGGAGGCAGGCCGCCCCTGCTCCCCACAACCTGCCAGGCCACTGGCCAGTGTGGTGCCTCAGGACGGAGAGCCAGGGCCAGGCTGTGGACCCACCTCCCGGTGGGCCCTTGGGGTGGGAACGCCTTTAGTCAGAATCCTGGCTTCACGCCTCCATGCTGTGTGACCTGGACCAGCTGCCTCACCTCTCTGAGCCATAGCTGCCATGTCTGTGAAGGGCAGATACTAGGGGTACTTCTGGCCTCGGGCTGCTTTGAGGATTGAAGGAGCTCATCCATGTGGAAGGCTTAGCCTGGTGCCTGGCACCGGGGAAAACTTAGATTAATGAGAAATTTTGAAACCGAGTGGGGAAGTGTCAGGGGAGCAAAGGCCAGTACCATCCTCCTCATTCATTTGTTCAATCAACAAATATTTGGAAGCGGACTTGGCCCAGTGGTTAGGGCGTCCGTCTACCACATGGGAGGTCCGCAGTTCAAACCCCAGGCCTCCTTGACCTGTGTGGAGCTGGCCCTAATGCGCAGTGCTGATGCGTGCAAGGAGTGCCCTGCCATGCAGGGGTGTCCCCCGCGTAGGGGAGCCCCATGTGCAAGGAGTGCGCCCCATAAGGAGAGCCGCCCAGGACGAAAGAAAGTGCAGCCTGCCCAGGAATGGTGCTGCACATAGAGAGCTGACGCAGCAAGATGATGCAACAAAAAGAAACACAGATTCCCGTGCCGCTGACAACAGCAGAAGCGGACAAAGAAGACGCAGCAAATAGACACAGAGAACAGACAACGGGGGGGGGGGGGGGGGGGGAAGGGGGAGAGAAATAAATAAATAAATAAATCTTAAAACAACAACAACAACAACAAATATTTGCTGCACATTCCCTCTGGGCCTGGCAGGCACCAGGGACACAGCAGGGGGCACCTGCTAGAGGACTCTGGCCTTGGCCATACACCCTGAGCCATCTCCTCCTCCTTCCGTCCACCACCCAGCCATGCTCTAAGCTCAGGGGCAGCAGGAAGTTGCTTTGGTGACTAACCTCCCAGACATGGGAATTTTGATGCTAAGAACCAGGACAGTCCCGGGCAAACTGGAACCTGTGGTCACCCTAGCAGTGGCTCACCCAGGGAGATTTGAGGGGTGTGCAGAACAGCCCTGAGTCCCTAAGTATTCCATCTCCCTTATTACTCTGCTACAGGCACCTAGAATTCCACTATTATAGAGTAAAATGTCCTTCAAGATGCTCAACCATGCTGGTAATCAGAAAAGGCAAATTAAAGTAATTATATAGATACGTGTATTTTAACCCCCTAAGACTGGCGCCGATGGAAAGGTTTGGTGCTACCTGTGGGCCTGGGTGAGGGCATCGGCCTGTGCGTACACTACTGGTAGGAGCGTAAGGCGGTACAGCCAGCCAGGTGGGCAGGGAAAGCGCGTGCCCCCAGGCCCCGCATCCCCACTTCGGGGCTCCCTTGGGGGAATGCTTGCACGAGGAGTGTGTACTGGGATGCTCGCTGCAAGCACGCTAGTAAGGCCAAGACCTGCTAAGCACGGCTCGGCCCCTCTGGGCCTCCAGGCCCCTGGAACCGAGTGGCTGACCGGAGGAAACTGGGAAGACCCTCCAACTAGCCTGCACTGTGCCCCGTCTCCACGTGCGGGTGTCAAAGGGAACGGGGCTCTTGGGATGGGTCCCTCAGATGGGGTGGGGTGGTCATGGGTTGACCTCTTGGGTGCAACCCAGCATCTCCATGTCCCACCTGCAAGCTGGGCCAAGCAGCTCACCCCAGCCCATCAGCCTCTGGCGGGTCCTGCAAGCCCAGCTACCTGGAGGTAACCCACGAGGCCAAGCCTTCGTATGGCTAATGTACAGGTGAGATGAAATGCTGTCCAGGATTTGCTTAAAACTGTACAGAGAAAAAGTGGAGGGTGGGGGAAGGTAAAGGGAAAAGAAGAAAAGCCAAGTGTTGATCATCGTTTAAGTGGGGTGGGGAGGGGGCAGTTTTTTAATAAGCTAGTCTCCCTATTTTGTGTATGTTTGAATATTTTTTAATAATAAAACCTAAAACCCATTTGTGCATAAAATAGAATGGGTTTGTAGATCAGTAGAGGGATGGATGAATGGACAGATAGGTAAGAAGTCAAGTTCAGTAAAATGTTAAAGAATCGGTGTTGCCGAATGATTGAAAATTTTCATCATAAAATGGTGGTGGAAAACCAGCAAAACCAAAAAAGTGAAAAAGTCATCAGTGGCCCCCATTCCTACAAAACACCGTCCGAGGGCCTGGCCCGCCTCACTCCCTGCCCCCGCTGAGCTCATGTGGGCCCTGGCTGCGTTACTTAACCTCTCTGAGCCCTGGGTCCCTGCCAAGCAGGAGCGCACCCCTGGTGAGGGTGCAGGGAGAAGATGGGTGCACAGCACTCAGCGTCAGGCAGCACCCAGCAGGCGCTCGGGAAAGGCCGCCTCCTCCCTTCAGGGCCATTAATGCCACCTGGGTGTCTCCCAGGTCCTGGGGAAGACTGGTCGCCCAGCACTGATGGGGGCCGGGAGAGGCTCCACGAGTGGGGGCTCCCCTCTTGCTTGCACGCGGGACTCGCCATCCCTTTAGTCATGCATTGACGGGTCCAGGAAACACCTGCGGGCTCAGCCCTGAGCTGGGCACCGGCGACCCAGGGGCACCAAGTCTGACGCGGCGGCGCACACGGCCTGGGGGAGGGGGGAACGTCGTAGGGATTGGATTGTGGGTCAGGATGGGTCCTGTGGCTGGTGTCCTAGGAAGGAGAGGAAATTTGGACCCGGTCTGTAGGAGACAGAGAGAAGAAGGCCCTGTGACCAAGGTAGAGCGTGGCTTTGGCCGCAGATTGCCAGCAAGCCACCGCCAGCACCCACAGGCTCCAGAGGAAGCGCTGTCCTGGCGCCACCTTGATTGGACTTCCAACCTCCACACCGCAAGACAATACATGGCTGCTTTTAAGGTTTTTAAGCCATCCAGCTTGTGGTGCTTTATACGGCAACCCCAGGAAGCTAAAACGGAGGGCTCTGGAGCAAATGCCACCGAGGGGTTGGCGTAAGCGGCGTCCACGGCCCTGCCTCTGCAGCCTGTCTCCCCTCCTAGTCAAGCCGGCGCCCCTCAGCCCTGAGAGCAGAACCCCTTGACAGGTCTGCAGCAGCCACAGGGAAGGGCAACCGGGAGGGAACCAGCTGTGCGCTCTTGTGCAGGCGCAGTGCATGTGAGCGACCTGCTCCCAGCTGGCCTGAGCCAGGGCACACACCCCAGAAGGGG
Organism: Dasypus novemcinctus; assembly: GCF_030445035.2. NCBI lineage: Eukaryota > Metazoa > Chordata > Mammalia > Cingulata > Dasypodidae > Dasypus > Dasypus novemcinctus. The sequence continues at coordinate 61,307,185 of NC_080695.1, forward strand.
CTGCTTGCCTGAGAGGCTGATGCCGCTTTCTCCAGCTGGGCCGTGAGCACGCCTGCACTCTCCTTAAGCACTGAGGGGGCGGAGAGTCCCACTTGGGGGGGCCCCTCAGAAGGTAAGCGGCATTGTGACCCTGCTTGGCAGGCGTGGGGACTCACCCTCGGAGAGCTCACAGCAAGCTGGCCCTTGGCCAGCAGGAACAAGAAAAAAACAAGGGCCACAGCAGCGATGGCAGCTGCCACCTGACAGGTCTTACAATGGAAGGAGAGAAGGTCATCTCTTTTCTACAGGGTGATGAACTGCGGTTCAGAGAGCGTCAATAACGGACCTGAAACAAATTCCCAGGTGCTCAGAGAGCCAGCGCTCAGTGAATAACAGAGAACAGGCATGGTAGCAGTATTAGTTCCTACAGCTGCTGTAACAAAACATCACCAACTCAGCACACAAATCCACTCTCTCCGGAGGTCAGAAATCCAGGTGTCAGCAGGCCGTGCTGCCTCAGGAGGCTCGCGGAGAGAACCTGCTTCCTTGCCTTTTCCAGCAGCTAGAGGCTGCCTGCATCCCTTCACCAGGTTCCTTTCTCCATCCTCAAAGCGCAATACTCAGATCTTTCCTTCTGTTATCACTTTTTCTTCTTTGGCCCTCCTGCCTCCCTCTTACTTATTTTTTTTAAAGATTTATTTGATTTATCCCCGCCCCCCCGCCCCCGGCCCTGTTCCCCCCTTTGTCTGCTCTCTGTGTCCATTCTCTGTGTGTTCTTCTGTGTCTGCCTGTATTCTCTTTAGGTGGCTCTGGGAACTGATCCTGGGACCTTCTGGGAGGAGAGGTGATTACTCTCTTGCACCACCTCAGCAACCTGTTCTGCTACGTCTTCTTATTTTCTCTCCTCTGTGTCTCTTGTTGGGCCATCTTGCAGCACCAGCTCTCCGCGTTGGCTGGCACTCCTGCATGGGGGGCGCTCCCACATGGGCCGGCTCTCTGCGTGGGCCAGCTTGCCCTCACCAGGAGGCCCAGGGCATTGAACTCTGGACTTCCTGTATGGTAGACGGGAGCCCAATTGGTTGAGCCACATCCATTTCCCTCCTGCCTCCCTCTTATAAGGAGCCTTGTGATTACATGGGGCCAGCCTGGAAAATCCTGAATAATCTCCCCATTTCAAGGTCCTTAACTTAATCACATCTGCCAAGTGCCTTGATGGTATAAGGAGACCCAGTCACAGGTTCAGGGGATGAGGCCGTGGGTGTCGTTGGGGCCATTATTCAGGCGACCACAATAGCTAATATTGATTGAGTGCTTACTAAAGACCAGGCCTGGTGCTAAGCATTTTACATGGGTCATCTTAAGGCTGTACTCCTCACCTTTAAATATGCACACGAATCTTGTCAAAATGCAGATTCTGGCTCAGGAGGGCAACTTCTCTGAGCCCTGCTTTCAGGTGGGGCCTGAGACTCTGCATTGCTAACTAGTATCGAACGGAGGCTGAGGCTGCCAGGCCCCGGGCCACAGTTCCATCAGCGGGGATCTAGAACAGGGGCCGACAAATGTTCTCTGTAAAGGCCCAGAGAGGAAACACTTTCAGCTTTGCTGGCCATGCACCACAATTACTCAACTCTGCTGCTGTAGCATAAAACACATTCTGTCCACAAATGGGCGTGGCCATGTTCCCACATGAACTTATTCATGGCCACTGAAATGTGAATTTCACATATTTTTCATGTGTTGTGAACTGTTCATCTTTTGATCGTTTTCAATCATTTAAAAATGCAAACACCATTTTAGTCCAGGGTCCATACAAAAGCAGATGGCGAACCAGATCTGGGCCTGGTCTATGGCCTGCAAACCCCTCGCCTAGAGTGTCAGTTCCAGGAGAGCATCTATTTCTGTCTGCTTTGCTTGCTGTAGCATCGCCTGCATCTAGAACAGTCCTGAGTGCATAGTAGACTGCTCAATGAAAATTTGCTGGATGAAACAGCAAATCATCTTATTAAATATTTGTTGAAGGCAGGATCCCTTGTTCAAAAATCACTAAGAATTTCAAGACGTCTGCAGCAGAGCATGAAACTTCCGAGCAGGGGGCCCTGACTGCTCAGGCTGCATGCCCGGGAAGTTGGCCCTGGTTGAATGAACAGTGGACGTTGAAAACTACTTACCCCACCAGTTACGCTGGGGCGTAACATGAAATCATCTCCAGCCCAAGCTCCAGGCAGCGAAGCCGAAGTTCGGTCCATTTTCCAGATGGGGAACTGAGGCCGGAGGGGTTAAGGACGCCCCGGATCAGATGGAGCTGCAGGACCCAGGTCTGCTGACTCCTGGGCAGGCTCCTTCCTCCCCCCTTGCCTTTTCCTGGAACCTTGGCAGGGGTCCCCACTTCAACCCTCCAACCACAGCGCAGGCTTCCCCGCCGGCCTGGGGACCCTGCAAAACAAGGGCCCCCAGTTTAAGCCAGTCGCTCCCATGGCTGGAGCGTCTATGCCCATCGCAGCAGCAGCCGATGGCCGTTTACCCTGGAGCTGGCCAGGGTAAGCAGTGCATCTTCTGGGGGTGAGTTGAACGAGGTACCCCAATTTAGACCTGCTCTTAATTTTAGCTGAGTCCCTGTGGGTGTGGGCCCGTAGTACCTCTTGAAGATGCTATTTTTAGCTAAAGTGTGGCTCAGCTGAATGAGGGTGGGTCTTGATTGGGATTATAGGAGGCTTTAGAAAGAGAATGAAACCGAAGTCAGAGTCAGAGGAACCATGGGGCGGGGGTGGGAGTGGGAGCAGGAAGTCAGCAGGAATCGGAAGAGAGAGGAGAGACATCAGCATGTGACTCAAGGCAGGTTTTCAAGCCAAGAAACTTCCAGGGTTGCAGCAAGCCCGCACGGGGTCACGACCGCGCCTGGAGGAAGCCAGCCTTCCCGCAGCCGGAGCTGGGAAACAAGCTCCCGTTGCTTGAGCCACCGCACTGGGTAGTGTTTGTCACAGCAGCCTGGAAAACTAAAACCGTCTCCTTTAATCCTTCAACCATTTTGCAGGTGGAGGCTCAGCTCAGGGGCACTAACGTGCCCGGAGTCCCTGAGGTTTTCAGCTAGCTGCATCGGACTCAGGAACCTGCGGTCTAACCTCTCAGCCACTAATACCTACAGTGATAGCCAACACCTGATACAGCCCCGTAGCGCCCTGTGAGAAGGATCCTGTTACTATGGCCATCTTTTAGACAGGTGGTGGGCCCTGAGCCTCAGCGGTGTGGCAGCACCTACTCTCCGGGTCGGTGGACTTACCCAGGTCAGCTGACAGGGAGGGGAGGATGGACAGCCGCCACACCAAGGAACCAAGGGAGTCGACAGCTGCGGGCACGAGCGTCCCATCCACCAGCTGTGTGGGATCGAAGCCCCCTCTCAGTTGAGAGGTGGCGTGGGCATCGCCACCCCAGGGTCCTCAGGATGGAGGAATAAAATAAGGACTAGAGTGGCCTCGCTGGTATTCTACTGCAGAATTATTGTGACTCCAGCAATGGAAGAAAGTATATCATTGATGTGGAGACACTGGCCACGGAAGTTGCTGAAGGCAGGGGGAGGGAAAAGGAGGCGTGATATGGGGGCATTTTCGGGACTTGGAGTAGTCCTGAATGATATTGCAGGGACAGATGCAGGACATTATATATCCTGCCATAACCCACTGAATAGACTGGGAGAGGGTGTAAACTACAATGTAAACTATAATCCAAGCTGCGAAGCAGTGCTCCAAAATGTACTCATCAAATGCAATGAATGTGCCACACTGATGAAAGTTGTTGATGTGGGAAAAGTGGGGGTGTGGGGAGTGGGGCATATGAGAACCCCCTCTATTTTTTAATGTAACATTTTGTGTGATCTATGTATCTTTTAAAAATGAATAAAAATATATTTAAAACAAAAAACAAAAAAAAACCCAGGATGTTTCCGCATGTCCTCCCTGCTCCCAAGGAGCCTCACCCCTAACTAGGGTGACCGGCCATCCCGGTTTGCCTGGGACTGAGGGGACTCCCGGGAAGCAGGACTTTCTGTGCTAAAGCCACGATGAGCTGGTCTCCCAAGCTGCTCGAGGGCACCCCTCAGCAGAGCCTTTCTGGGCTTTAAACAGTCTGTTCTGAGACTGGAGCAGCTGTGGGGTGGGGTGGGGTGAGGCCATGCTGTCCAGGGCTGTGCCCGAGGGAGACGAGCTGCAGGATGTCAGGGCTGGACCTGGGGGGAGGGCCTGCCCTTTGAAGTGGCCCTCACTGCAAAAAGAGTGGCCTTTTCTGCCAAGGCCTTTCATCAGCTGAGACTCCCTTCTCCCCCTGGTTGGGAGAAGTTGTCCCATCTGCAGAGCATGGGAGTGAGGCAAGAACTGTGCACGCTCAGGGCGGGGAGCCTTCTGCACTGGGCCTGGTGAGCAGGGGCAGGGGCTGGGTCCTGAGGGCAGAAATACCTTCACCCACTGCCTTGACCGGTGCTGGGATGGACCTGGGGGAATCTGGCAGAAGGTGGAGGAGCAGTTGGTCAAGGAGTGCCAGTGGCCAAGGCAGGTGACCCAATGTTTTTGTCTGCCACCTCCTTTCCTCCATCTTCTACCAGGACCCAGATTTTTTTTTTTTTTTTTTGAGAATCACCTGGACAGGAGACTCCATCAGCACCAACAAGCTCAACCTGGGCTTCTTTTAGAACTTACCCTTGAGAAGCTAAGAGCTGGGATACAATCCTGGGGTGATAGGCAGCCCATCTTGCCACTCTGAAGAGAGAACCTGCACTTGCATGAAACCGCCACAGAGAAAAGAAGAGCCAAGAAACACGGAGAGGGATTCCTGATGCCACATTTGAGCACCTGGATCCAGGTATCTCTGGAGCCACATTTACACCTGCACTTTTCAATTTCCTGGGCCTGCTCTTTTTGCTTAAGCCAGTCTGAGTTAGTTTTCCATCAGGGACAACTGAACATACTGACATGTAGTGTGAAAGCCACTGGACCATGGAACTGATGTGGAAACTGGGGTTCAGGGTTCACTTTTCCCAAGGTCAGGTGTCTTGTAAGGGACAGCGTTCCCCGTCTCATTATTCTGGTTTCGTGGCAGGCGCTGGGCGGGGCGGAGCACGGCCCTGCTTAAGAGAGACTAGGAACAGTGGCAGTGTCCAGGAGTGAGGTCAGTTCATTTCATACCCAGGAAGGTGTGGCCCAAGGAAAGACCCTCAAGGATGGGGCTAATGCAGCAGGGGAGGGTTTGGGGGTGGGAGTGAGACGGGAGTGGATGTGCTAAAGAGAGGTTTCGAGAACGGTCCCCAAGACTAGGAAGGAGCCTGGGGCTTTGCTGAGAACCCTAAGAAGAGACAGGGAAACAAGGAGCCTCAACACTAAGAAGGACTCTTTCTGGCTGCTGGAAAAGGCCCCAGTCCCCCAGCGCGGCTCATGGACAGTGGCGCTGCCACCTTTGAGGGCTCCTGGGCTTGGAGCTGGAGCACCGAGCAGTCCCGGTGTGGGTTAGAGGCTGCAGGGCCTTTTCCCAGAAGCTCCGGCCATATTTGCCCTGGAGACTTTCTCTCAACTTTGGGGCGTGGGGATGGGACCCACAGTACCAGGTTGGTGGGATGGCCCTCAGAACACACCCATCTGATGCAGGGAAATAAAGGATTGTGACATTTCCTAAACTCAGACTTTGGAGACTAAAACCCACACATCCGTCTAATGCCCGGGGGCCCCAGCAGGAAGGCTGCTGGCCACTCCCTGCCCAGACTCCGGGCCCGGGCACCTCTGACTGTTCTCAGCCAGGGAGTCAGTCACCTGCCCAGGTGCATGTCCTGACACATGCACAGCACTTGGAACAACGCCTGGCACATAGGAAGGCTAAACCAGGGCCTGCCCCTATTGTCGCTCTTAGGATTCTGTCTAGCACTTTGTAAGCTTCGGGCGAGAAGTCCCAGTTTGGTAAAACACCAGCCTGTCCTTCTAGGGCGAAGGGTGAAAAATCTCTTAGAGTGCTGAGCTTATATCAGGGAAAAAAAGAAATCAGGTTTTCTTTCAAATGTTTGTGGAGAAAACTGTAAAAACAAGCTTTGTGAAAAGGCGTGGGTTGGAGCCATCACAGAACACCACTGCCTTCATTCTCTGTGGGTCACTGGCTCGATGACTGACCATTTGGCTCTTGTAACTACTCGTGTCCTGTGTCACTGGTTTTAGGAACCATGCCCTGCCTGTTTCCTCCTGCAGTCCCCCAGCTGGGCCCTTCACTTAGGAAAGCTCTTCAGAAGTCCAAGTGCTCCCTCCAACTTCACACGGCAACCCCTGTCACCTGCTCCATGAACAAGGATGGGCCCGCCCATCTCACCCATCTGGATTCCCCCATCCAGCCCGAGACAGCTGTCCACCCAGGCCCTGCTGCCTTCTAGTGGAGGTTGACTCTTGTGTTTCTGAAAAAATAAGAGGAGAATACTCTTGGCTCACCTCAAATGCAGATGGCCTGCAGGACTGAGAGACGCGAGCCACAGGGAGAGGCGGCTGGGCTGAAGGGGTGGGAAACCCATCCCAGATGAATGGGGGCGTGCCCAAGCACCCACACTGACACACTGTCTTAGTTTCCTGGGCTGCTATAACTGGGCGGCTTAAAGCAACAAAGTCATTGCCTCAGTTCTGTAGGCCAGAAGTCCAAAACCAAAGGGCCAGCAGGGCTCAGGGCTATGACACGCCCTCGGAAACTTGGAGGGGAGGCTCCTTCCTTGCCTCTTCCTAGCTTTTGGTGGTTTGCCGGCAATCCTAGCATTCCTTGGCTTGTGGCTGGAGCCCTTCAATTTCTGCCGCCTTGTCACATGGTGTTATGGTGTTATTTCCCTATGTCTGTCTGTGTCCAAATTTCTCTCTTCTTGTAAGGATACCAGTCAGTGGTGAGTGCTAAGGAGTCGCCACCAGGTAAATGCTGATGACAAGGTGGCAAAAACCAATGGTACATTTTCCCATGGATGACACTCTCTGAAAGAGGCCCATTGCTAGCAAACTGTCCACTCACTATCTCTTCTGAGTACAGAAATGGATACAAATCAAATGCCTAATAAAGCCCATAATGGAAGAGCGCAGTATGGACAGAAATAATCCCTCAGGCACCAGTTCCCTGACTCTGCCACTAGCTAAACTGCTCTCAGTCACGCATCACAAAGACTCAAGCAGGACACTCACCCAGCTCGTGGCTGCTTAATAAACACTGCTGCTCTTAATCAGAATAAAAGTATTAATTACCCCCTTAACGTTCTTCCCCCGCCCAAAGCCCTCCTACACGCACACAGCATTTTCTGCTTAGTCTGCCCTCCCTCCCCTCCAAGAAGAGACGGTTCCAGCTCTCGGTGCATCATTTTTGTGCAATAACTTTCTACACTGAGAGGGCTCGACCTTCCATCTTCATCCTCCGGCTCACGCAGAACTTTTAAAGTTAAGTGCTGGAATGGATGTGAGCAACGTGCCTCCACCTCACAGCTTTACATTTGTAGGAATTCTCCACATTTTACAATCAGGCCCCTGGTAAGCTTCTGCAACTTGTTAAAGTCAAATTTTCAATTTATAAAAACATGTTAAAACAGCAATAAAACAAGAGAGACTAGTACCCCACACATACATCCATTCCCGCCCCATCTAAACTGATGTTCATGAAAATGCTGCTTTCACAAAATTCAAATGGCTGCTAAAGAAGATTTTTAATAATGCTGTTGAGCCCCTGTGCCTATTTTATTCAGTTTCCATATATACTGGTTCACTAATAACAACAAGAAGGGGAAATCTGGCACGCTTTACCTTCCATCATTATTGAAGGAGATTAAGAAAGCAAAATCTTAAGATTTAGCATCAATGTTTTTTTCTCCCCAGAAAATTTGTTTTTACTGAAAGCCCTTAGCCTCAATCCATTCTGAAAAACTGGGATTTCATTATATATGAGATGATTTGGGGGTTCAAATTATTCCAGGGTGACAAAAAAAAAAATACCTACATCGTGGGGGAAGAATGATAAATACAATTCTCGCCTTGGGTGCACACGTCACCCCAGGACCAGGAGAGCACGCTCTGGGTTTTCCCCGCCAGTTAAACCACGAGGGACAGGCTGTTGGGGAAGTGCAAGGACTTCTGCTCACTGCCAAGCCAGAAAGGCAAGAGAGAAGACTCCAAAAGCCTGAAGGAAATGCAATGCTTCTTCACTCAGAAAGCACCTCATGTCCCATGAACTTGAACTTGACTCCTCTCTGCGAGAGAAAATTGGGTTGAACCTGTGCAATTTTTTCAAAAAGCGGGAACTCCATCAATGCTCCAACAACTGGGCTCTGCCTTAGCAAGGTGGAAAGAGGGCAGAGCCGAGAGCTAGGTTCTCTCTTGAGTAGTGGGTTCAGGTCCCACCTCTGCTGCAAGGGAGTGTGGGACCTTGAGCAAGTTTCTGGGTTCGCATCTGTAAAATAGGGGACTGGATCAGAGGGGGCGCTAAGCCCCTTTCCTTCTAAAATCTTACCATTTTGTGAGCTCACCAGCTGGGCTTGGGGATCTTCTGTTTTACAGGTGCAGTCATTGTAATGGTTGGATTTGTGGGGGTTTAACCTGTAAAAGGGGAGAGGAAGCCAGAGAAAACCGCACATTAGACACAGCACAGTGGTGTCTCCTAAAAGAGCTCAGTGAGAAGCCTGGGAAGGAGGCACTGGACAGACATTTTACTAACGACTATCTCTCCTTAGGCACCGCCTGGGTGCTGGCGGATTGTGGGCGGGCACTTTCCAGACTTAGCTCACTTCATCCTCACAACAGCCCTTAGGGGTAGGCACAGGTGACAGGGACTGTTGGTTGCTTTCCCATCTCCACACTTCCCTTCCTTCTTAGTAACAGAACCCTGGGAATGTATCCAGGTAGAAAACTGTATTAACTGTCTATTACCGTGAAACAAATTAGCCCCAAATTCAGTAGCCAAAAACAAGAAACAGTTATCTCACAGTCTCCATGAGTCGCTTCTGAGGGTCCTTGGGCTCAGGTCTCTCACGAGGTTGCAGTCAAGATGGCGGCCAGGGCTGAGGCATCTGAAGGCTCGACTGGGGGAGGACCCACTTCCAAGCTCACTCAGGACTGAGGGACCTCAGTTCCTTGTCACATAGAACTCTCCATAGAGCAACACAACCTAGGAGCAAGAGAGGGTGTCCTTGAGGACAGTATGCTGAGTGACACAAACTAGACACAAAAGAACAAATGTATGATCTCACTAATATGAACTAAATATAAGGAGCAGACTTAAGGAGCTAATATCTAGAATATAGGTCACCAGAAGATAGAATCAGAGTAGAGACGGGGTGCTGATGCTTACTTTGCACAGAATTTTTAATGAGGTTGATTGTAAATGTTTGGAAATGGATAGAGGTGATGGCAGCATATTATTGTGAGTGTAATTAACAGTGCTGAATTGTGACTGTGGTTAAAAAGGGAAGTTTAGGGTCATGTATGTCACTAGAAGGAACGCTAGAGGATGGGACTGTGTAATATAGTGAGCCCTGTTGTGGATGGTGAATGTGGTTAATAATACAATGTAAAAATGTTCTTCCTGAACTAGAACAAATGTCCATCACTATTACAAGGTGTCAATAATGTAGTAATACATGGGAAAAAGTTCACCTAATGTAAACATGGACTATAGTTAACAGTACTATTTTAATATTCTTTTATCGGTCGTAACAAAGACACCACACCAATGCTAAGTGCCAATAACAGGGGGGTTTGGGTTTTAAATTTTTTAAAAATTTTAATCTTAATTAGCTAATTAATTTTGTTTGGAGCAATGAAAATGTTCTAAAATTGATTGTGGTGATGAATGCACAGCTCCGAATGCACAGCTCTATGATTATACTGATATCCATTGATTGTAACACTTTGGATGGAATGTATGGTATATGAATAAACTGGAGAGAGAGAGAGAACCCACAATAGAAGTCACAGTCTCTTTGTAACCTAATCTCAGAAGTGATATCCAATCACTTTCATCACATTCTATTGTTTAGGAAAAAGTTACTATCTCTGGCCCACACTCAAGGGGATGGAGTGATACAAGAGAGTGAATACCAGGAGGTGGGGATTATTTGAGCCATTTTTGAGGCTGTCTACCAATAACTACCTTTTCCAGACTCTCTTGCAGCTAGACATGGTCATGTGATGAAATTCTAGCAAAGAAAATTAAGCAGGAATGCTGTGGTAGATGTCTGGGACTGCTCCTTAAAAGCTGAATCAGAATGTACTTCCTCTTGTCTTCTGGAACATAATGGCTGGAACTCTAGCAGCTACCTTGAACCATGAGGCAACTGTTGGAATGGAAGCTGGTGCAAAAAGACCAAATGAGTCTGGGTCTGTGACTATTTCATAGCACTATCTTACCAGCCTTGGAATGCCATCTCAGGACTTTTACAAAAGTATTTTAAGCCACTGTATTCAGAATCTGTGAAAGCTAAACCCAATCTTAATCACTGCAGTATTATTATCCCCATTGAACAGAGAAGAAAACAGAGATTTACATATGTGGCATATAACTTGTCCAAAATAAAAAACAAGTAAGTGATTGAATCTGAAATTGACTTCTGATCTGCTTCATTACAAAACATATCCTCCTTTCATTGCTTCTAGAGAGAAATCTGTGAGGGAAAAAATCGTTTGGAGTTACTGCCCCATCTTCTAGACAATTTTCTCAATGTGAAGGCAAATGGAAGACGGGCATAGTATATGTGATCGCAGTCTAGCAAAACAACCTCCTTCCTAGGTTTCCTAGTGCTCCCTGTCTCTCTTGTGGGGACACTTGGCAAGGAACACTGTGGACCAGGCAAGTGTTGGTTTGGGAAATGTTCCCAAATTTTAGAATAAGCAATATGGAAGGCTGGGTTGAAAGAACAATCAATGGTCTGGGAAAGAAATGGGGCTGAGTTTAAAGGCAGGTGCTGCAGGTTATGACAGAGTTGCTGTGGGCTGAAGGTGGGCTGCTCTGGTCAGAGATAGGCCAGTGGGTTCACTAGTACTGCCCTCTTAGAGCAAGGACAGAAAGAATCTAAGGTTCTAAGGTTCCAAGGTACAAGGCCATTTCCTTCTGGAGAAGATCCTAATCGACCCCCTAGGAGAGTATGATGGAAGGTTCTATCTGAGCCAAGTCATCCCCTAGCCAGGGAATGACCTATCAGAGAAACCAGTCTTCCAACCATGGTGAAATGATGCTTGCCAACTCAACTTCTGGGTGGCCCTTTCATGCTTAAGGACTTTCTTCTCTTTCCATCCACTCACTCTGACACACAGCAGGACCTTCAGACTAGAACATTAACCCCATTCAATGAGCCTGCCTCCATCGGTGGAGAAGACTATTTACTATCAGCCTATCACTTAGTGCAGGCCAGTCAGTGCCTCTCAATGCCTGAAAAGACCTGACTTTCTCAACTTAAGCTAAACATTTCTGTTTTACTCTTTGCCCTAGTCTGTAGTTACCATGCATTAGCAAGCTCTTTTCATGGACTGCAGGGCCATTCCTCTGCCCAAATATTGCCTGTAATAGGCAGGGCTTTTATGGTGGCAAGTGACAGAAACATAACTCAACTAAGATAAGCAAAAGTAGGGGAGGAGAGATTTATTGATTTATTTTAACTGGAAAAGATGGGGTGGATCAAGCATCCAGGACCCCAAAGCTGCCATCCACATGCTCCCTCAAGCTGGGTGGTCCTCTCCTACTGCAGCTGAGTTCTCAACATGGACTGGAAAATAGCTGCCAGCAATCCCAGGTTCTGTTCTTCCAGGACAGTGGCCCAAAGTGGCAAGAGAATCTTCCCTGCAGAAGGAAGTGATTGGCCAATTTTGGGTCATGCCTGTCCCCTTCCAGGGTGAGGGGACATTTTGACTGGCTGGCCTGGTCATGTGCCTACCTTCTGTAGCTAGGAGGGTAAACCTGGCAAGGCCCTACTAGAATTACATGTTTGGAGAACTTTCTCTCAAGGAAATGGGGTGCTTCCGGAAAAAAGTAACTGATTTCCATCTCAGTCCAACATTGCAAATGTTGATTTTTCTGCACGTTTGAAAACTAAATACTCTACTGAATCCAGGTTGCAAATGGATTTTCTAATGCATTGCCACTTCCTTCGCCTCCACCCTCCCCATCTCTGTATTCCTGAAAATCCCCCCTTATTCTCTACCTGCATTGCTTTTCACTTTTTTAGATTACAACAGTTGTAGATTTACAGAAAAATCCTGTATAAAGTATGGCATTTCCTCTCACACACAGTTTTCCCTATTATTAACATTTTGTATTAGTGTGGGGTACTTTTGTTAAAATTGGTGAAACAATATTAGTATAATTATGCTATTAACGTTAGTCTACTGTTTACATTAGGGTTCACTCTTTGTATTGTACAGTTTTAAGGTTTTTTTTTTTTTTTGTAACTTATTTACAACCTAAAATTTTCCTTTTTATTCCTTTCCAAATATACAATTATGCCCCTATGAAGATCAGTGTGCAAATACCTGCTCAAGTCCCTGCCTTCAGTTCTTTTGGGTACACCCCTAGAAGTGGTATTGCCAGGTCGTATGGTGATTCTATGTTCAACTTTTTGAGGAACTGTCAAACTGACTTCCACATGGGAATGTACCATTTTATAATGACACCGTTGATGCGTAAGGGTTCCAATCTCCCCACTTCCTCATCAATACTTATATTCTGTCATATAGATATATATTTATTTATTTATATATAAAATAGCCATCCTAGTGCTTTTGATTTGCATTTCACTGAATAACAAAGTTGTTGAGCATCTGTTCCTGTGCTTATTGGCCATTTGTATATCTTCTTTGGAAAAATGTCTATTCAAGTCCTTTGCCTGTTTTTTAATTCGGTTATTTTTCTGAGAGGGTCTTTTTAAACGGAACTATTTTTTTTTCAAAAAAAGAGGACAAGAAAAAAGAGCCTTATTTTTATTTTTTAATTTTTTTGGTCAGGTTACATTTGGGTCGTTTTAATCTGTGTTTCATAAGAAAAGAGAGAGAATCCCTTCTGCTGATTTTTCTAAAAGAAAACACAGGGAACCACTAGACCAAAAAGCTCGAAGCCAAGAAACATTGTCTGAGAGGGCAGAGCGTGGACTTTAGCACAATCCTGGGGGGGAGCCTAAGCCACACGCTCGATGCCAGGCTTGTGCAGCCTCTTCCATGCACATGTCTTGCCATATTTCTGGAGCCAACCAGAGAGCTATTGACCAGCCTTCTGACTCTTGCCTCTTCCACAGAAGTAAAGGTGGGGTGGTGGGACTGTCTCACCCTGTGGCCCTTGTGGGTGCATCGAGCCTAGATGGGTGGCATCTTTGCCACAGGCAGGCCTTCAGTGGGCAACATCCAGACTAGTGGCTCCCTACCTTGCTCCTGCTGGCGATGAGGGAAGTAAAATCTCTTTACACATTCCTCCATCCCCACCCCTGGGCACTGTGGTCCAATTTGTCTTTTATTTTCAATAACCACAATCCAGGAATTTGACTCAGGAAGAGCTAATCTTCTCCCCCAGGTTGTCTTCCAGTTTGTTGAATGGGATAAAAATGATGTAGCCTCTGAGTGCTGAGCCTACAAGTTCCCTTGATAATGACTGAGATTTAGTAAAGCTCAGGTGTTTGCCCAAATTTTGGACGTTAGGCTAAGTGGGGGAAAATGGAGGGTCCACTGGGTGCCTGCTGTTTTCATAAACCCCTTTAATTCTCCATTGTCCAGTCGCTTTCACCAACACTGAGGATGTGTGAATTAGCACGCACTTGGCCTCCCGACTGGGTGGCGTGATATGAACACACCACTTTACGGGGCCTGAGAGTCCTCTTTGTCTCCCTTTTCCATTTGCTCATTCCCACATAGACTCTGGCCAGCAGCACCCTGAAGGAGTATCCGTTAATCCCAGGGTTTGAGGAAACTACACATTAGAGGCCGACCTGGACTCAGGCCTGGGTTCGGCCACTCACTGGCTGTCACCTGAGGATGCTGCTCCTGCTCTCGGCCTCAGTTTCCCCAACTGTCGAGTAACACTAATAGCCTCCTTCTCACAGGGTCAATGAGGGCATGCTGTGAGGTAACAGAAAGCGCCTTGTGGGTAGTAAGCACTCACGGCTCTTTCCCCACTCCACTGCCCTTGTTCATGTATACCAGGAAGCACTGAGCGTCTCCCTGAAAATACATAACCCCCCTCTCTAGGACTTACCAACTTAAATTCTCCCTCAGATATTTAATTCACTTCTTCCTGCAAGCAAATTTTCTTCTTTGCTGCATATTCGTAGGCACTTTACACTTTTTTAAGGTACAGGGACTATGTGTGTCCCTGTTTTCCAGACTGAGGCTCAGGAGGGTTCAGAAATGGGCCCTGGAGGTCACAGGCAGTGGCAGAGCTGGAAGTCAAGCCCCAGCGTGTCTGACAAGGCTCACGTGCCTGCCCACGACTTGATACTGCTGCCCCTATGAAGAACATCACGCAGAAGGGAGACTTTTGAAGAGGTGGCAGTGCTGAGGGTGAGGGACATCTCACCTGTGCATATCAGATACATACCAGCATTTGGTGGGGCCAGAATTTCCTTCTTCACTCTCCATCCATGTATAACTAGAGGAACAGAGAGCTATACACACACGTACAGACCTTTCCCAGACAATCAGAAAGCTTTGTGTTATCTCAGGCTATTTCTTAAGGGATAACTTCCTGGGAAGTGGGTTAGAACGCCAGGGAGCAACCACATTTTAAAGGCTCTTGACGAGTATTGCCAAACTGCTTTCTAGTTTACACTCCTGCCAGAGGTGGAGGGTCTAACTACGTGCCTCTCGAGCTAGCTAACCGTTTAATTTTACAGAAGTGGCCACGGAGGCCCAGGAGGTGAACAGAAGTGGTCTGGGGAAGAAGCAGACACAGGGTCTGTGCCCTCATCTTCTGGAGCTTTCTATTCTCAAAGTGTGGCCTGGGGTCAGCAGAACTGTGAGAAAGGCAAATTCTTGGGCCCCACCCCAATCCTACCGGCTCAGAAACTCCAGGGGTGGGGCCCAGCAACCTGGAGAGAAGCCTGTGAGTGACTTGGGTGCCTGCTTGTTTGAGAACCACTGGCCTGGGGAAAGCGAAATGAAAAGG
Organism: Dasypus novemcinctus; assembly: GCF_030445035.2. Taxonomy (NCBI): domain Eukaryota; kingdom Metazoa; phylum Chordata; class Mammalia; order Cingulata; family Dasypodidae; genus Dasypus; species Dasypus novemcinctus. The sequence continues at coordinate 61,322,278 of NC_080695.1, forward strand.
TAATGTGCCACACTTGTTTATAAACAAAATCTGTGGTTGCTGGATGGTGGCCCAGGGAGCAAATCCAAGGGAAATGTCACTTCTATCTCCAGCTCACACTTAAGAGTTGGCACCTCTTAGCTTGTTGATATCTAAGGATAATTGGGACCATATGGAAAACGTCACTTTCTCACAGTAAGCCCTCACACTAAGCTCTCTTAGACACTTGCTACTCACATTTAGAGGGAGTTTATTATGTGCCAGGTACATTATTATTGTCCTCTTAGGGCACTTGGAGGGCAAATGAAAGCTTAGAGCAATTGAGAAACATCCTGAGGTCGCACAGCTAGGAAATGGTGGGAACCATGTTTGAATTCAAAGCTGACCTGACTGCCAGGGGCTGGGCTCCTGACAGCCACGTGTTTGGAGAAAGGAGTCGAGACACTTACATGATGTGGGAAGCCTTTCAAGTTATTAGGTTTGAGGTTGTTATCTGGAATCTTCTGACGCTCTGGGCTGAGAGCCTCGAGAAGTGATTTTCCTCTGCATCTCCTGACCTTGAAGTCTGAAAAGCCAAAGCCAGTCTTCGGTCGCATGTAGTTCTTACCTGGTCTATCAGATTAGTGGGATGATTTTTTATTTTTTCTCCCAGTTGTTTTAATTCTACCTGTAGGCATTCTGGAGGAAGCAGATGCCAGGTATCCCCTTGCTTGTGACACTTGGCGTGATGAGTTCTCAAATCCTGTCTCAACTGACAGGTGGGGGCAGTGTCCCTTGGAAGGGCCTGAGTCTGAGTGGACAGAGATGCTGACTGTGGGGACTGATGGTTTGTCCGTTCCACTGTTTCACTCAGGGATGAGACCAGCACTCCGGCTACCCCTAGTGCTTCCCAGCTCAGCTTCCCAGGAGAGGCAGAGGGTTGTGCCAGAGGCCAGAGCAGAGAGTGAGGCAAGGCTTGCTGCCGCCCAGAGGAACCCCCACTGGTGTCTGCAGTAACAGTGAAACAGAAGGCACTCCAAATATTGCCTTCTAGGGGTGGGGAAGGGAAGCCAACCGAAATGTGAAGAGGTATCTGAAAGCCTGGAGGATGCCAGTAGGTCCTTCCAGAAGTTCTATTTGTGGTAAGAAATCTTGGCATGGAGCAGCTGGCTCCTTACCGCAAAAATAGACCAATGTATATATAAAGAAATTCTATAATTCACCAGCAAAAAGACAAATAACCAATTAAAAAATAGATAAAAGACTTGAATAGTCATTTCTTCAAAGAAGATATACAAATGGCTAATGAGAAAATTAAATGATGTTCAACATTATTAGCCATTAGGGGAATGCAAATCAAAACCACAATGAAATACCATTTCATACCCACTAGAATGACTACTACTGAAAAAATAACCCAGATAATAACAAGTGTTGGAGAGGATATGCAGAAATGGGAACATTAATTCACTGTTGGTGGGAATGTAAAATGGTAGCTGCTGTGGAAAACAGTTTGATGGATCTTCAGAAAGAATGACTGGCAACCTCAGTTCTAGGCATATATTCCAAAGAATTGAAAGCAGGGACCAGAAAAGGTATTTGCACACTGACATTCTTAGTGGCATTATTCACAATTACCAAGTGTCCACCAACCAACGAATGGGTGAACAGCATGTGGTATATACACATAATGGAAATTACTCAGGTGTAAAAAAGAATGACATTCTGATACACATGCCAACACAGATGAACCTTAAAGACATCATGTTGAGTGAAATAAGCCAGACACAAAAGGACAGATATTGTATGATCTCGCTAATAAGAAATTATTAAAATAAGTAAATTCATAGAGTCAGAAACTAGAGTACAGATTACCAGGGACCAGGGTGGGGATACAGCATGGGCAGTTAATACTTGCTTGGTATAGGGTTTCTGTTCGGGGTGATAGAAAAGTTTTGGAAATGGCTAGTGATGATGGCAGCATGACATCGTGAATGTAATTAACAGCACTGAATTACATACTTGAATGTGGTTAAAAGGGGCAATTTTAGGTTGAATATATGTTTCTAGAATAAAAAACTGAAAAACCCAAAGGACTGTTAAATACAGTGACTCTAATACCGTAAACTATTGACTACACTTAATAGCACAATTATAATAATTTACTTCATCAATTGTAACAAAGGTTTTACACTAATGCAAAGTGTGAACAATAGGGAAAGCCTGTGTGTGGGGTGGGGTATGGGAGGGGTATATGGGAACTCTGTATTTTCTGCATAATTTTTCTGTAAACATACAATTTTTTGTATGTAAACATACAATTTTTCTGTAAAAAAGAAAAAGAAAAAAGCAAGGCTAGAAGCAACAACAACAACAAAAGACCAATGTGCCAAGAAATGACTCAATTCTGGGAACAAACTCCCCTCCATGGAGGAAGAGCACTTGAGCTGAGACTCTGGAAGGATATGCCCTTCTCTTCTACTTGCCTCTGGACCCCAAGATCAAGAGTAAAAAAAGATAAACATCAAAAATAACTCTTGAGTATCTCCAAGACGTTACCAGCAGCAACGGGGTCCGCGGGAATATAGGGCAAAGGAAGGCTCAAATAGCACCTGGGAACCAAACAGACGCACAGTCTATTCCTCTAAATGCTAGGGGGCAGAACAAAGCACTGAGGACCAGCTCCCCTCCACTACATCCCCTCCTTTGCCTCCAAATGGATGAAATGACTAGGAAAATGGGCTATAATGTGCAGCGGGGGGGAGTGTGGCTAGATGGAATACAGCTATAGAGGCGACCACACTGTCCTGCCCCGGAGTCCTGATCATGTTCAGATTGCCGGTGAAGAAACACAGCGTGCAAGGCCATGCCATAAAGACTTGTGCTCCTTGGGAAGGTGGGTGTTAGTTTACGGCCCAAGCATTTGGGGGAAAAAACCACCAGGAGCTCATACCCAGTGTGTCATCCACTAGAACGGAAAGAAGTCAAGCAAATCAGGTTCACTTGCCCCTCTATCCAAGAAGGTGGGGGTGCAGGGCCCCTGCACCTCCTGCTTTTTTCTTTCTTTGCTGTCAAGAACTGCCACTGTCCAGCTGTGGCTTTGCACTCAGCTGCCACTCCTCCTGTTCAGGTTGAAAGGTCAAATGCCATCTGGAATTAGCAGCCCAGCTGACCAGCAGCTTTTCTGCCAGCAGAGTGCAGTGAGGGCAGCTGTCAGAGGGCTTAGGCAAGTACTCGAAAGGGAATTCCCTCTCCCATGACAGAGAAAGCTCACCCTCAGTTAGGTGCATCCTGGAGAGAGAATGTCAGACACCAGGAGAACTTTATTAGCTAAACAAAAGCAGGCAGAAGACATTTGCACACCAAGGTCACAGCAACATCATTCACAACAGACAAAAGGTGGAAGCAGCCCAAGTGTTCATTAGGAGAGGAATGGGTAAACACAGTGTTTATCCATGTTGCACTCAATGAAATATTATTTAGCCATAAAAAGGAATCAAGTTTTAATGATGCTACAACATGGATGGACCGTGAAGACATAGTGGTCAGTGAAATAAGCCAGACACAAAAAGACAAATAATGTATGATATTGCTTAGATGAAATACCTACAAGAAGGAAATTTCAGGGACACATGGTAGTTTACAGGTTACCAGGGGCCACAGAGATGAGGGGCAGGGGGAATCATTGCTTAACGGGCACAGAGTTTCCATTTGGGGTGATGAAAAAGCTGGAGTAGCTGATATTGGTGCTGGTAGCACATTTTGAATGCAATTAATATCACTGAATTGTACACTTAAAAGTGGTTAAAAAATGGGATATTTTGAGCTGTATATGTTACTGCAATAAAAAGTTAAAACAAACAAAACCAGACACCCTCTCAGGTGGAGAACATACTGTGTTTCCACCAGGCCCAGCCAGCATCAAGAGCTTCCTCAAGTTCAGGTTTACAGCACGACTAGCAAAAGCAGGAGGCTGAGTCCTAAGGGTGCATGCAGTTGAAGACAAACTGAACTGCCTTTAGTAGGGACCAGACAACTTAGAGGAGTGGGTGGCTCGCAACCAGCAGAAACACAAACTGGCCTGCAGGTATTCTATTTCCCCTCCTCTACAAAATCAAACGCATTGATTTACTCCATGAGTTATTTTGGGGAGAAAAAAAGATTTCAATTGAAGTAATGAAACTTGATAAGTCATGAGATCGAAAAAAACAAGCATCCAAAAACACTGAGCTATTTTTAATACTCTCTAGTTCCCCAGGTCAGGAGAGGGTTGCCTGGCTGGTGTGGCCTAAGCAGGAACTAAGTGTTAGAGCATTTTCCTCTCCCATCAAGAGAAAGGCTGCGAAACTGACTAAGTGGAAGCTGTACACATTGGAAGGATGAGATTTTCTCTCTGTGCTGGTGTTTAACAATAACAACACACTTCAAATGTGCACACACTCAAGACCCACACTTAGTCAATCAGTAGATTTGGTACTGATAGGGAAGGTATTTTCTACAAATGGGGTTAGGATAACTGGCTATCCATTTCAAAAAATGGAACTTCAATCCCTATCTCCTACCATACACACAAAAAATGAATTCAAAATGATCAAAAACAAAGTTTTTAGAGCTATAACTATAAAGCTTTTAGAAGAAAACATGAAAGATATCTTTATGACTTAAGACTTCTTCGGACATAGAAAAAAAGAAAAAAGTAATAAAATAGACAATCAAAATTTAAAAACTTCTACCCATGAAAAGAAAGTAAGCAAGCCATAGACAAGGGCTAAAACATTCATCTGACAAAGAACTGATGTACAAAATATAAGATGAACTTTCACAACTTAATAACAAACATCCCCAAAGAATACGTGGAAGAGAATCAGACAGACACTTTACAAAGGAAGATGAACAATGGGCAATGAGTTCATCATCATTCGTTATTAAGGAAATGCAAATTAAAAGTGCAATTAGATATACTATATGCCCCTCAGGATGACTAAATGAAAGACTGGCCACACCAAATGGTGTCAAGGAAGGGAGCTACTGAACTCTCATACATTGTTGGCAAGAGTACAAATGCAATGACCACTTCGGAAAAAGATCTGCAGTTTCTTATAAAACTAAACACGCACCTGTCCTATGAATCAGCAATTCCACTCCTTGGTACATACCCAAAGAATGGAACCGTATGTGCTCTAAAAGACTTGTATGAGAAAGTCACAGCAGCTTTATTCATAATAGCTTAAAACTGGAAATAGCCCAGGTGTCCATCAAATGCAAAACTGATAAACCGTGGTGTCCTCACTCAGCAACAAAAAGGGAACTACTGATATGTGCGACAACATGGATAAACCTCAAAAGCATTATGCTGAATGAAAAATGCTTTAAGTCAAAGAGCATGTACTAGTTCTATTTACATAAAGTTCTAGAAAACTAATCTGTGGCCAAAAAAATCAGACTTGTGGTTGCCACTGGGAATGGAGGTAGGGGCTGACTGGGAAGAGGCAGGGTGCAATCTTCTGGGGGGATGGCAATGTTCTGTATCTTCACAATTTGGGTTGCATTTGTCAGAACATCAAACGGTACACTTAAGATTTGAGCATTTCACTATAAATTTCATCCCTGTCTTCCCTCCCCCAAAATATAAAACAAGCATTGAACTCTGGCTAATGTAAGTATGATGAAGTATTGAGGAGGGGGAAGTGCATTGATGTTTGCAAGTTATTTAGAAAATCAACAAAAAATAAGATGGATGATGGATGGATGGATATATAATAGAGCAAGACAACAAGAGTTAACTGTAGTTGGTGAATATAAAAAGGATGTTCATTGAATAATTCTTTCAACTTGTTTGAAAATTTTCATAATAAAGTGTTGGGGGGAAAACTGGACAAATACAAAACGATAAAAATGGACAGAGTCACAGGTTTAGTCCTCACCTTAATTTTGAAATTGAAGGACTACAGAACTATTGCAGAAGCAACACTGAGGTCCCCACTTCCATCCCTGCCTCCAGGTTTGGCTACGGTGCTCAAGAAATCCTCCTTACAACATACCCCTAGGCCTCAGTATCAAAAAGTCCTAAGTACCACCGTAGGGCTTTAAGCCCAAGAGATGTACAGACAGACTGGTGTCTATGTAGAGGGGTGCGGAGGGGCAGCTCAGCACACCTGTCTTAAGATACACTTGGTGAATAAGGGCCAGATCATGTATGAGAGCTCCTCTGAGTACTGAATTTAATCCTAAGTCAAATTCCAACTGACCACGCCCCTGATTATCAGCTCCAGCTGAAAGAAGTATACAAAATAAGGGTTCCAGATCAAAAGCATCTTCAGATATAATTTATTGTGTACTTTTGTACGCTGGGTATTGCACATAATTTCATTTACTCCTCAAAACCACCCCATGAGATAGGATTATTATCCTCACCTAAAAATGAGGAGGTTGAGGCTGAGAGAGGCGGGAGCTGAGATGGAACCACAGGTCCTTTCCATAACACACTCCTTCCCAACCCGTCAGTGGACCAGGAATGACAGGAGAGTCACCTGTGGGTCTGCAAAGCTCCTTGAGCAGGGGACACCCAGCACGCAACTGAGTGGGCTCCAGGGTACAGAGAAGAGGCTCCTTATTTAAGGCAGGAGGCCCCAGCCCTCTCCCGCTGCAGGCCTACAGTACACAAGGCTGTCCCGCCCCTGCGTGCTCTGTGTTTACACTCACGGCACACGCAGGGGGCCAGATGCACTTTCTATTTGTATGCTGATCAGTCTTTAGTTCGTTTTCACTTTTTCATTAAGTGAAAAAGATGTGTCAGAAGTTCAAGTGTCCTACAAAAAAACCTACCTGCTCCTCCCTGTAGGCTTCCATGACTCAGCAGTCCAGCAGCCCTTTTCAACATCCTCTGGGCTTCGGTGTTCGCTTTCATCCTCCCTCAACACTTTCCCACCGAGCTGTGAGGAATGACACATTTCCAAGGGGTGGGAACACCTTCTTGCCAAGTTTGGGTTTGTAAGTTTGTGGCTACAAAACTCTTGGGGAAAGAACAGGCGTGGGAAAGGGAATGTGTGGAATACCCTGGAATTCCAGGCTGAGTTAAGGGTGCTGACTCCTTCTACCTCTCGAAAGTCCCAAATCCTCTCACACCACCGTTTATCACCAACACTCAATTCAGCCCTGGGCATCTGATTCAGTAAGGCAGGCACAGAAATGAGAGATAAAATAAAATTAAAATTAAAATAAAAAAAATCCAGAACCATGTTTGATCACTTACCAGATCTTTTTTGGGTTTATCTGCAGAGAAATACATCCATACAGAGATTGACTACATCATTCACTTATGAAAAAGAAGGAAAAACCAGAGTCCTATGAAAATTTCTTTAATTTTTATCTTTTGGAAATACATTTCTTTCATTTTATTTTCACGATACAAAAATGTGAACTATCTAAGAATGATCTCTCTGAAGCAGATCTACTGAAACAGATCCACAAAATTTTGTTGCTGTTTTTTGTTTCAACAGAGAAAGGGCTGGTACATGTTGTTGATTTGTCATTTCTCATGATTTCATACACACGCACATGCACCCACTCACAACCCTTTACCACCAGACTGCCGCCCAAACACACACACACGCGTACAAAGAAAGAGAAAAGATAACGGGAGAAGACACTGGAGAGAGAAGCACAGCACAACATGTAAGAGCAGAAGTTAACTTGGTTATTCCAATGCCCCTGTGAGAAACTGACATTTTAGGAAACCTAACTCTAAATGAATATGCCCCAAAGCAAAGGCATATGTTGAGCTTTTTGATGGATCGACAACAGCCGACATTTCTGTACTGGAAAAACGAGCTTGAGAAAGCTGAGTATTTTCAGGTAGCTACGGTGGGAAGCAAGGAGATACAAGCCATTTCTCCACTGGGACACTGTGATCACGCACTCTGTGACTGCCCAAAAATCTGAGCATGAAAAGAAGGATGGGAACCTCTCCCAGCAAGGAGTTCAACCCCAAATTCATGGCCACAGCACCCAAGAATGTCAGCTTTTTCTGCATATTTTACAGTCAACATTCTACATCAGGTGGGTTCTTAAATGCACTAATGCATGATAGCAAGATTTTACTCAAGCAACAGACGACTAACTGGTTAATAGTACACACATTTATGTCAGCCTGCAACTGTGATGAATGTTCCACACACAGTTTAAATTAAAAAGGAAAAAAAGAAACACAACCACAAAAATAAAAATTGGGTTTCCAGGAGACATACTTCGTTTCAGATCCCTCCCATTCCACATTTTATTCAATTAAAGACAGTATGGCTTCCAAATGGCATTGGGGTGTTGGCTGGTTCTTTCTCCACGACAGCACCAGCAGTTTGTTTCACTCAGTTCTTGGTTACCATGTATCAGGAACTTCAAAGAGCTTGGCAGAGCTGCCGGAGATGCCTCCTGGTGGAAAAGCAAAAGACAATATAAACAACGGGAGGAGAGCTCCTGGAAGAGCACATAAAAGGACTCTGCACAGGCAGAGTGCCCTGTGCTGGCTGCAAAGGCAGGCTTTGAGCCCAGGAAAAAGTCCACAAACAGGTCTTGCTTATGCGGAGCTGAGTTCAGCCAAGGAAAGCAAGATCACAGAAACATCACAGGTAGGACTGATGAAGCCCCTGCCACCAACCCTCCCAGTTTGCCCCTGTTTATTTCATGTGAGTTAAAATGTGGGTGCTCACACTAGCTTTTGTTGAGCTCACACTCTGTCTTCTTTGCCAGCCACTGAACTGGGCATTTAATTATTTAATCCTCATAATAGTTCACCAGGGTATAAATATTCCCAATTTACAGGGGCGAGAACAGATTCAGAGAGGCTCAGTAAAGGGGCTGTACCACAAAGCTGGGAAGAGGCCAAGCTGGGGCTTGTGTCCTTCCACAGCACAAAGGCCTCCGCCAAGGTCCCAGTAAACTGGGCTTCCCTGGGCTGTCATGTACCTGGTTCCTAGCTGAGGAATCTCGAGGGCTGGCAGCTATATAGTGGAAGAAAGCTGGCCAGTGAGAACTGAGGAAGCCCAGCAGGGGCGGAAGAGCCCGTGGCTTTTTCCAAGTTAGCAGTTTGCAGGCTGAGATCCTCTTCTTGCATTAAAGGGGTGTCTTAAGTTAAAAACAATTACACCCTGAAGTCAGCAGCCCCTCTTTTTCATTCATGCCCCTCTGCTATAGCAGTGGCAACAGCAGCACAATTGGGTTGCGGCCTGGGCCACCAATGCCCACGCCTGTGTGAAAGTGAATTCCAACAGGAAAGAGTGTCTGTGACAGAAAGTGTGGCAGCCCAGGCGTTAGCCTCACAAGTGGTGCCAGGAAGCGGGGTTGGCCGGGAAAATGGGCAGAGCCTCTCCCCCAGCTGCTGAATGCTCCACCAAGATTTCAAGAAGGGAGAGAAGTCTTTGACATGCCCCAAAGGGAGAGGAACTTACAAAAATGGAGGGGGAGGGGCCTGCAGGGTCCCATGACCTAGGAAACTGCTCGCTGTGTGGGGCTGTGACCAACAACAGGGCTGCCTAGAGAGAGCACTAGGTCTAAACCAGTGAAACAAACAGGGGTTCCCTCTTCTGACCACTTCTTGTGACAAAACCCAGAGAATTAGATGAGAAGAGCAGGAGAGGAAGAGGCTGAAGTTTCTGCCCTGATCTCATGCTGTGCTGAACCATATACAGTTTGGACCTCCCAATAAAGCCCATAAGTGAAGATGGGGAGGGGATCATCCACAGCAGAAAAATTCACCTGATCTAGTTAGAAAAGGAATAGAGGACTGACCCATCACCCTTCTCCAACAACTAAATACTGCAGCTGGCCCAAGATAAGTTGGAACCAGCCTGATCTTCTCAATCACACATTCACACAATATCAAACTGCAGGGAGGAAAAGAAACATCAATAAGGGCACCTTTATAATTCACATATCTAAGAAATATTACAGCAGCCAATTAGCCATTCTGAAGGTAAAAGCTACAACATCATATGTGGGGAACTGAGGTGAACTAAAACCAGCTAAGGGAACAAACTAGGTAAGTTGCTAAAAATAACTACATTTTAATACCTATAATTTGTACCCACCATTAGGCGGGGGTGGGAGGGGATGTGAGTTTGGCCCTCCGTCACATCCGGTGGAAGCAACTCTAACGAAGAGCTGGTGAGGAATAACGGAGTCAGCAAAGGCTTCAGAGCGGGGCAAGTCTAGCTGGATGACTCTGAACAAGCCTCATTTCCTCATCTATAAAATGGACCTAATGCTACTGGTTTGTGATACAGTAGAGGTTCCTGGCTCAAAGTTCTGAATGAATGTTAGGTCCTCTTCCCTTATCAGAAGGAGGCTCAACAGGGAACGTGATTGTTTCCCAGGAAAGCCAAGAGCCTAAAGACAAGGAGATGCTCTTTCCACTGCCAAAAATGTGCAACTGCTGCACAGGAATAATGTGTACAGAGGAACCAGAACTTTAGGAGTTATTTCAAGGAGACCCAGACCAGAGGGGAAGTGAAGGTCATTGCCTGTGTTCTTTCTAGCACTTTCCAAATACTGCTGTAGACTGATGAAATATCTGTCTCAAAGCTAATGGATCAAGAGCTATGGTCAATTTCCCAGAGAACTCATTTTACAGACCTGTTTTTACTAGAGTGTAAAGAAGTATTCAGAAACAATTTTTCTTTTTAAAGAGACACAAGGATGTTTACCTCTTGCATGATGAAGTTCAACACACACCTAGGATCACACAGAAAAAAATGAACTCAAAATGGATTATAGACCTAAAATGTAAAACTGAAACTATAAAACTTTCAGAAGAAAACTCTGGAGAAAATTTTTGCACCTGTGAGTCAGCTTTAGTATATGTGATACCAAAGGCATATTTCATAAAAGAAAAAAGTGGATAAACTGGATTTCATCAAAATTTAAAAGTCTACTCTTCAAAATACACTGTCACAGTAATGAAAAGAAAAGCCACAGACTAGAAGAAAATACTTGCACAACACACATAAAGGAATGAACTCCCAAAAATTCAATAAGAAGAAAACAACCCAATGGGGAAAAAATGAGCTAAAGATTTGAACAGACACTTCACCAATGAAGATTTGGATAGCAAATAAGGACATAAGAGGATGCTTAACATCATTCAATCATTAGGGAAATACAAGTTAAAGCCACAATAAGGCACCACTGTATACCCTTTAAAATGGCTAAAATATAAACAGACAAAACAGACAATACCAAGTACTGGTGAGGGGCAAAGAGAATGGAAACATGTACACCGTGTGGGGGACGGAGGATGCAAAATGATGCAGCCACTCTGGAAAACAGTGTGGCAGCTTCTTATGAAGTTAAACATACACTGAACATTTACAAGTAATTCTACTTCCAGGTATTAATAGAACAGAAATGAAAACTAGCTTCTTACCTGCCCCAAACTGGCAACAACCAAAATGTTCTTTAACTGGTCAGTGGCTACTCATATGATGGAAAAAAAGGAACAAACTACTGGATGCATGCAATGAGATGGAGGAGTCTCGGGTGGATTAAGCCAAATGAAAGAAGGCAGACTCAAAGGGTTACCTCCTTTATGATTCCATTTACATGACGTCCTGGAATAGGAACTACTACAGTGATAGAAAGCAGACTGGTGGTTGCCAGGATCTGAAGGAGGGGCAAGGATCGACTACAAATGACCAGGAGGATATTTCTGGAGTAACAGAACTATTCTATATCTTGATCAGGGTGGTAGTTATAGGAATGTATACATCTGTTAAAACTCATCAAACTACACTTAAAAGTGATGACTTTTATTTATGAAACTGTATTTCAATAAAGCTGAATCCACAAAAGATATTAAGATGCTGGCTAAAAAAAAAACTAACAAAAATTTAATATGAAATATTATACTACATTAAAATTGTTTGGCCACGAGTTTCAAATTGGGAAAAACAGGACACAAAATTGTATATACAGTATGATGCCAAATGTGCAGAAAAATGATAGGCAGAGTATACTTAAGAGTATCAAGTATTAGGACTATGGAATTTCCCTCTTTATATTTTTCTACATTTTGCAAATTTTCATAGTGAGTAAACACAAAAGCTGATTGTTTCTATTTATGTACCTTTTCAACTAACTAGAGTTAAAAGAGAAACTCTAAGAAAGGCACATCTCTTTCTGCAATTGAATCCAGAAGAAATTTTAAAAACTATAATACACTGGAAATTTGTCATCATATCATTTTCTATAGGCGTGAATTCAGTTTGAAGAAAGATCCTTGGGAGTGCCACATTAAAGTTTTTAACTAGAAAAAGCTCAAAACAGCATGGTAATGGGGCAGTTTCCTACAGTAAAGCGGCAGAGCTCCCCCTTAATAGCTTTGGGGACCCCAAAAGAGTTGCCAGAAGGAATGGATAGGGAAAGCACAAACATGTATTTTAGCACACTGCCCCCAAGCACAGCACACACCTCATTTGCCACATTTAGGCCGTAAATCACATTTTAATAAAGTAATTACAAGACTTCTTGGGAGGTGAATGGACTTCTTTAGCCTGGTCTCTCATGTGACTGACAGCAGCAACTGTATATCTTGTTTCTGACTTTAATGAGACCTGGAATAGCATGAGGAGACTGCTGCTCTAAGTGGATTCTAAATTTTTATACTGTAATCCTAAGGGTTTAATACTGAAACATTCAGCAGATTATTTAAGACTCCAGTAAAGCACATGGTTCTTGGCAAATATTTAAAGGTCTAATGGGGGAGTGGGTGTAGCTCAGTGGTTGAGCACCTGTTTCCCATGTACAAGGTCCCAAGTTCGATCCTGGGACCTACTTAAAAAAAAAGTCTAATATGTTGTGTTTTAAATGTAAGGGGGGAAAAAGACATGGAACTTCTCAATTTACATGACAAAAAATACCATGAATAATCAACGTGTCTTCTCTTGGCATCCCTCGGTAAACAATGTCTAATGGGCGTGCGGATGGAATCTCCAGCTATTGTACTGTCCAACAGTATTTGGAGATGGTCAGCTCAGGCAGCATGTTGACTGTGTGTTGGCCCTGCTATTTCCTAGAGGAGGGAGGAGGTGAGGCAAGGCTGGGGGTTCTCCAGGCCTGTGGAACATATTGTAGTCACCATACTCGGCAAGAACAAGTGTGCTAAGGGAACCAGTCCATTAAACGTGGTTCTAGAGACAGGTTTTCCTTTAGGTATCAACCAAGAACTCTACCTTGAATTCCTGAGGAAAAGTAGATAGCACTACCAAACAACACTAAGCATAATAAATATAAAGGAGGGACCATAAATTATACATTTGCTTTCTGAAAATAAGATAGAAAAATATTTACTGAATACATAATGTAATATGTACTATATAAAATAGAAGCCCCAAGGGGGTGGAGATGGTCACTTGATGTAAGTACATCTTTTAAGTCATCGGAGTCCAGGTTGGTAACTGTTTCTGATCTAGAACAACTATAAAAACTACTCAGCAATGTGAAGAATTCTTTGCTTCCTCTAAAGTTTGGATAAATTTCATGCAGGTGGCAGAGTGATGCAAGCTATGAGCTTTGGAGTCCGCTCTCCCACATACCAGCTACACACTATGACTTGGCAAGTTTGTGTTAATAACTCCTTGAGTCTCAGTTTCTTCCCCATAAAGTAGAAAGAATGGTATCTACATTTTACCAGGTTTTTATAAGGACCAAAGAAGATAATAAAGGATATTCCTAGCACAATGCCTGGCCCATTGTATGAATTCATTAAATGGTCCATTTCCTTTGCTGTTTATTTAGGGCATTAGTTATCTGGGAAAGGTCTAGTACATAATCTGTGGTGTATCTTAGACACCAAAATGTATAACAGAAAAACGACACTTTTCTGGATGGGATTTATTGGGCATCAGTTGACCCAGGATTGTTGCAATCCACGATACTCCATGGTCCTAGTTTTGCTATTTCCTTCTTGGAAAAACAGAATGCTCCTTCCTGGTGGAGCGCCAACTTTAAAGTTTTTCCTGCCCTCATAGCAGCGCTTGGCAAGAGCAGATCTAACGCACTGCCTGAGCGCCTGTCAAGAGGCTCTCCCCGTGCTAGAGCTCAGCCTCATGGCCGGCCGCAGAACCTTTCTCCGCAGGACCTTCCCACACCCTATTAAATGCTCTAATACAGTTCCTTGGAACACCAGCACTGTGCCCTCCCACTCCTGGTATATTCTGAATGATACCTCAGACAGTTTAACAGAGACCTTTGGGAAGTGGATTTGGCTCAACTGATAGAGCATCTGCCTACCACATGGGAGGTCCAGGGTTCAAACCATGCGCTTCCTGACCCATGTGGTAAGCTGGCCACGTGCAGTGCTGATGTGCGCAAGAAGTACCGTGCCACACAGGGGTGTCCTCCGCGGAAAGGAGCCCCACGCGCAAGGAGTGCGCCCTGTAAGGAGAGCCGCCCTGCATGAAAAAAGCACAGCCTGCCCAGGAATGGTGCCGCATACACGGAGAGCTGACACAGCAAGAAGACCCAACAAAAAGAGACACAGACTCCTGGTGCTGCTGACAAGAATACAAGTGGACACAGAAGAACACACAGGGAATGGACACAGAGAGCAGACAACTGGGCGGGGGGGGGGGGGGGGGAAGGGAGAGAAAGAAATGAAAAATAAATCTTAAAAAAAAAAAAAGAGATCCTTAACAGAATTTGAACTTCGTACTTTCCCTCCTTATAGGCCTTCATTAAAGTAACTCAGCAATCAAAACTGGTTGATTCAACATGTTCAGCACCTGATACCTTAACCTACATCCGGCTGATGCTAATAAGATTAAAAGTTTAAAACAAACTAGGTTACAAGACTCCATTAAACTTCTGTCCTTGTACTCTCAGGTCTTACTCTGTGAATGGTGACCCAGAAGAAAGCTCAATTCTCTCAAGTTCTCTGATTCAATTACAAGTTGTCAAGATGTTTCTTTTGCTTTCTCCCTTTTTTAGCAGCACTGACAAAGAAGTACAAAATCCACGCATTTTTTTAGCTCAAATCTTGTGGCAGTGACAGTTTTACTGTCAATGGGAGAAAAAACCCCACTATTTTAACTACAGTATTATGAATTCAAAGCTCTAAATAATTTATAGAAAATTTTCACTTAAAATGATGAATGCTATAAAAGTAGTCAATCTAATAAAGCAGTTTATTATTAGGTAATTTTATATGTTTAAGATTATGCTGATATAGAAGGGAAAAAAAAAAGAACCAAAAGCTTGTCTCTGAGAAATAACAGAAATCTCATTCTCTTTTGAATCTTCCAGCTTGAGAGGACCACCGCCCCACACGTAACCAAATCATGCTGGCTCTAAACATCGTGCTAGCATTCCATGTTTAATATCTGTTGAGCATATACAATTTGGCAGCAGTAAAAAGGGGTCAGAGACAAAGACTAAGTATGCTAAAGATTAAAAACTTCTTCAATACTTAATAGTTAATTTAGGGAAAGGGGAGGAAGACAAGTAAACGGAAATGCCCAGATTCAAGGAGACAACTAAAATATACCATCAAGGTTTCAAACAAGAATGTAAGTTTCATTTAAAATTGAGCTTCAGCATAACATATAAAAAGCAAGTGCAACACATTCTTCCTGCTTTTTTGATTTCACTAATATCAATGAGATTCAGAAAATGTGACAATCAGAATGGGCCACGTGCAAAAAGGGAATCAAATTAAAGCACAATGAATTCTCTAGCCTGGGTATGAATCAAGTTCCATTGCTTGACTACCACTTTCCTTTGATTTTCCTGTTATTTCCGCTAAGTGTCA
Source organism: Dasypus novemcinctus (assembly GCF_030445035.2). Taxonomy (NCBI): domain Eukaryota; kingdom Metazoa; phylum Chordata; class Mammalia; order Cingulata; family Dasypodidae; genus Dasypus; species Dasypus novemcinctus. Next base: position 61,338,032 of record NC_080695.1, read on the forward strand.
AGGTGTGAGATAAAGGAGAATAATAATCACACATGTTAGTGTATGCCTTATCCTGAGGAGACAATACGCAACCATGATTAAAAGCACCAACTTTCTTGTTGGACAAGTATGTAAGCCCTTTGGGCTCTGTCTTCTGATCTGTCAAACAGACAGTGATGGCCACCCCAAAGATTTAAATGACAGAATTTTCGGTAAGCATTAAGTGCCATTCTCAAACTTAGCATGCACTCAGCCATAGCTAAAAGTACTCTCTTACTGCTGCCTGACCACGTTATGGCTGGATGTCCCCCAGCAGCAGAGAAGGGGCCTTTCATAAATGTTTACTGACAAGTGCCTCCCCCACCACGTGCTCTGGCACCACACCATCTGTGCACGAAGGGCTGAGTTAGGTCACACAGCCTCCCCAGCACGTCTGGGTAACAGAGAGGACATGGGATTCGGTTTCAACAGGCATGAGTTCACCTTTCAGTTTTGCTTCTTACTAGCGACAAGGACCTGCATACATTTCTTAGCCTGTGTGAGTCCGGCATCCATACCCCTAACACAGGGATAATAAATCCCAACTTCAGGGCTGTCATAAAACTGAAATGAAACAAAGAGAGCAAAGGCTTTTACTACAGTGCTCAGCACACAGTAGGCCCTCAATGTGTGTTAATTTCCTGTTTCCTTTGTTCCCTACATAATTCTACTATGAGAGAAATCCAAGTTGCCTGGGATTTTGCTGGGAACACAGAGAAAACTCTGCTTCTGAAAATAACATGAGTAGGAGTAGGCTTCTGTGCAAATTTAAATGCACATTTTTAATAGTAAGGCTACTTTAAACACCTAAGAAAAACCTCTAAACCATGGAAGAGAGAGAAGATATCCAAAATGGGGAGTTCCCCAGCAGGCCTTCCTCTGTCACAGCCAGGCAGAGCTTTTTAGGGATTCCATGCTGAGCTTTATATGCTCCAATTAAATAGATCCTAAAAACATCTGGTCCCAGGGAAGACTATATGGGCTTTGGTACCAACTGAAGCCTTGCTGTAATTTCTTCCACAAACTATGAGTTTCTACAACATTTAAACAGTACGTAACCCCAGGACTTTAGCAAGATCCAATACCAACCTGCTGAAGAAAACTCTTTCTTCATTCTTTTTAATTTCTTAGCTTTCTTCCTCCCCTCTGAGAGGGACTCTACACAGGAATCTGTTTGTTCAAGCTCAGAGTCAGAAATCTCCCCCGACTCTTTGTCCTCCAGTCCGGCTTCTGCTTGACTGGGACTCAGATTTCTCTTTCCTGCCGTGCTGGTGCCTGTAAAACTGAAATGTAAAAAGTGGAACAACATGAAAGGTGTTAAGAGTAACAGGGAGACTAGCCTACCAAAGTATTTTAATACCCTGAATTCCATTAACACTTAAGCAGCAATCAGCAACACTGGCAGATGCTGCCTGTGTGTGAAGTTAAAGAGCTGATCATGAACTGAAGTCTGAAAGTTTACCATGACAAGTGTGCAGATATAGACAAATGTACAGATACAGACAAATCTAAGTTGCTCTTAAAAACAGATTCTCAGGGAGCATATGGAGCTCAAGAGGTTGAGCACCTGCTTCCCACGTACAGGTCCTGGGTTCAATCTCTGGTACCGCCTTAAAAAAATTCCCCAAGAAAGGTCCTGATCTCTATTTGGGTAGAGCTACTATAATAGAGCGTTGTTTTTGGTCACATTAAGTCAGAAGATGGCATTACTACAGTCATGATCGGTTAGCAGCCGCTAATGGCTGCACGGCAGGGGACTCTTTGAATCCAGGACCACACTGCTCACACGTCTGAATACAGTTACAGCAAGTCCCACCTTCAGGCAATTCTCTTCTTTTCCAAAAAGGTGACTTGTTAATTTGGTAATTAAACTGGGTTTCATTCTGAAAGCTTTATAGGATTTGACATGGGGAATTAACAAGTTAGATTATGTGTCCTGATTTTTCCTTAAGAAAATGTGTTCCCTGAAATATAACTTGATAAAAGCAGACTACATGGTTCTTCTAAACAGGTGTTTTGTTATAGCTCCCAAGTTATGAAAAGCACATAAAAAGGTCAAGCATTCCATTTAAGGGAGGTCAAGAGAGAGGCAGGGAGGGAGGGAGACAGGGAGACGGAGAGAGGGAGAGAGAGAGAATATGAACATGAACACAGTCTTATTAAGACTTCCCTGGGAAGTGAATACGTTAAAATGTTACATAAAAAATTCTGGTTACTTAAGTATCCAAGTGCTTCCATGTTACCCCTGCATTCACATCTTCTCTGTACTTTACAGTTTATTCATGTGCAGAAGGAGAAAGAAAAATCTGCTTCCCTGGTAGTTCTTATAAGCCACTGCAAGCAGAGCAAGGCTTGGAGTACTTGGCCTCTTAAGGCTGCCTAACTGGCCTTCAATTTTCCCTACTTTTCACATCTATTAGATGCTTTTTTTTTTTTAAATGCTACTTTTTGAAACATATCTTTTATTGAGGGGATATGGAGAAAAGGGAGGATGTTATCAATGGGTTAGGGACTGAATCATGTCCCCCGGGAAAGGCAAGTTCAGGTCCCAACACCTGGTTCTGTGAATGTCAACTCATTTGTAAACAGGACCCTTGAAGATGTTACTTGTTAAAGTGTGCCCAAATGAAGAGGGTGAACCTTTATCCAATAGGGCTGTAGTCCTTAAACACAAAGGAAATTGGGCATAAGATAGGAGGCCACGGAAGAGCAAGAAGTTGGAAGTCAACAGAACCTGGAGCAGAAAGGAAAAGACATTGCCTTGAGCACTGCCATGTGACAGAAAAGCCAAGGACAAAGGATCACTGGCAGCCAGTCCCAGAATGCCACAGTCTTGCTTGCTGACACCTTGATTTGGGACTTCTAGCCTTAAAACTGTGAGCTAATAAAATTTTTTTTCTGTTTTTTTTTAATTTATTTATTTTATTCCCCACCCCACCCCCAGTTGTCTGTCTCTGTGTCCATTCGCTGTGTGTTCTTCTGTGACCACTTCTATCCTTATCAGTGGCACTGGGAATCTGTTCCTTTTTGTTGTGTCATCTTGTTGCGTCAGCTCTCCCTGTGTGCAGCGCCATTCCTGGGCAGGCTGCACTTTCTTTCGCGCTGGGCGGCTCTCCTTATGGGGTGCACTCCTTGCGCATGGGGCTCCCTGATATTTGTTCTAGCAGCTGGGAAACTAAGAAAAATGGTAAGTATTCTTGGATGGCTGTTAAAAATTGATACTAAAGTTTATTGTCTAAAACCTGAAAATACCTTTACAAAGGTTTTTCAAAGATGAGAAAAAATCTGGCTGATTTTAAAAAATTTGCAAAATTCAGAATATATAACTAAGAAAATGATAAGGACCCATGAGTCCATTACTAAAGAGGAAGCGGCCTAAAAATTCCTCTGTACTGTAAATCTTGGAAACTGGTAACCTCTGAAACATGAATATTCGACAAAAACTCAGCTAGAACCACTGACATGAAAAATACTGCAAGAAATACAAAGTCTAGGGCGACGGACTTGGCGCAGTGGTTAGGGCGTCCGTCTACCACATGGGAGGTCCGCGGGTCAAACCCCGGGCCTCCTTGACCCGTGTGCAGCTGGCCCACGTGCAGTGCTGACGCACGCAAGGAGTGCCTGCCACGCAGGGGTGTCCCCGTGTAGGGGAGCCCCACGCGCAAGGAGTGCGCCCCGTAAGGAGAGCCGCCCAGCGTGAAAGAAAGTGCAGCCTGCCCAGGAATGGCGCCACACACACAGAGAGCTGACACAACAAGATGACGCAACGAAAAGAAACACAGATTCCCGTGCAGCTGATGACAACAAGCGGACAAAGAAGACGCAGCAAATAGACACAGAGAACAGACAACCGGGGTGAGGGGGGAGAAAGGGGAGAGAAAATAAATAAATAAGTAAATCTTTAAAAAAAAAAAAAAAAGAAAAATACAAAGTCTAGAAATAGACATACAGAAGTCTAGTATATGATAAAGGTGATATCTTGAAATACTGTGAGCAAAGGTAAACTTTTAAAAATTGGTATTGGGATAACTAGAAAGGGACAACAATAGACCCATTTCTTATACCATTCAAAAATAAACTTCACAGGGATCAGAGATCTAAATGTAAAAAATGAAGTTACACGAGTACTAAAAGAAAACTTGAGTGAATTCCTCTAAAATTTGGTAAAGAGAAAGGCTTTTTAACTATGACCCAGAATTCAGATGTAATAAAGGATTTATAAATTTGACTTCATAAAAATAAGTCTTCTGCAAGACAAAAAATAACGTAGGCAAAGTCAAAAGACAAAAACAAATACAGAGAAAATATCTGTAATATGTATCACAGACAAAGGGTTAATACCCCTCTATTAAATAACTCATAAAACTGAGGGGGGGGGGGACCAAAAATCTAGTAGGAAAATGGGCAAAAAGCTAGAATAAACAACTCACTACGTATACATGCATAGCTCAAACACATGAAAAGATTCAACTCCACTCAGAATACAAAATAAAACAACACTGAAATACCATTTCTCACCTGTTAGATTGCAAAAAATCTCTCTGTTGGTGAGACTGGGGAAATGGGCACTTAAATATATTGCTGGTGAAAATGCAAAATGGCACAACCCTTAAAGAAGAGAATTTAGCAACATCTAACAAGATTACATATGCGTTTACCCTTTGACCTTGTAATCCCACTTCTAGCTGGCAATTTAGCCATGACACCTCCAACAATGAAGAAATCCTTATGTACCAGGTCATTCATTGCAGCATTATTTGAAACTGCAAAATAATGGGCAATGCCTAAATGTCTAAGCACAGGAAATTGGCTGAATAAACTATGGTACATACACCCAATGAAATACTAATCAGTCACAAAGAAGAATGAAGATCTCTATGAACTGATATGGAATGATTTTCAGTGCGAAAGAGCAAGTTATCAATCTAGTATTCCCAATCTTGGAGTTGGAGGTAGGGGATGCAAATAAATTCTGAATTGTTTTTTTGTAGGTTTGCTTCTGTAAGAATGAATGAGACAATTATAAAAATACCTAGATGCATTGTAGTACTAAGCAAATTAATAAATGTGTTAATGCTGTTGGAAGAAACACATACAAATCCTGGAATAGGGGAAAGCAAGGTAGAACCCTGTGGGGATGGATTAGAATAGAAGATAGGATTTGGGCTTGTGATTTTAAGATATATGTGTGTATGTACAAATGTATATAGTATATGCACATGCATATCCAGATATATATTTACCAGCTCTGATTTTTGAAAGGGCCAAGATGCAAAGAGACTTCAGTAGCAAGGAGTAGATTGAGTGTCCAGATCTTAGTTTTTTGTGTTTTTTTTTTAAAAGCCATTCTGCCAGTCTCTGCCTTTTAAAGCTTTTAATTTTTTAACACTTTCAAAGTTATAGGACAGGCACAAAAATAATACAAACCCCATAGAGAAAATTCCAACATACCCCTTGCCCCCTAGATATTCATATCAACCAATTTAACATGTTGCCACATTTGCTGTCTCCCCTCACCTCTCCCTCCCCTGCCCCCATATATATATATATATCATTTATTAGTTTTTACTACCATGCCCCACTTTTAAAAGGAACTGGGAGCTCCTCAAACAAGTGGCTGATTGCAGGGTTGGGGAGGAGAAAGTGCAAATGAGCCTGGAACATCCTCCAAGACCAGAAAATAAGGAACTGCTCAAAAAATGATGGGGCATGGCACAAGGACATGGTACTAGCTTGAAAGGGCTCTCATTGGCCACATCTGGTATAATTTGAGCAACAAAATAATTAAGAGGCAGCAATACATTCTAAGCCATTGAAAAAATTAGGAAAGCACAAACCTATAACAATATATAATAGATGAATAAATGAATGGAGTAGACGGGAGAACTTAATTATAGTAGAATGCTGCCTGAAACGGTAAAGGTGGAGAGAGAGATGGAGTGGGCAAATCATCACTTTGCAACCATCGCAGTAAAGAATGGCTGAGGCAAAAGTCATCAAGAGATCTAAATCTGGGGAGATATTTTGGTGAAGAGTAGGGTATCTTCATGATCTTAAAGTGTTTCTCCACAGATTGATATCTTAAGAAGGACACAACATCAATTATGTAGTATTCTGGTCAGCGCTGTATAACCTAAATCTAATCAGGAAACATCAGACAAACCCAAACGGGGAACATATTATTTTAAAGGGGGGTGGGAGGAGAGAGAAAGCAATAGTCTTCAAAAATGTCATTGCTGTATAAAATGCTAAAGAGACACAAAAACTAGATATAAAACATTATTGTAGTAACAAATGTTTCACAACAATGCAAGGTGGTGGTGATGGGGTGAAGTATGGCAGCCCTATATGATGATCTGCATGTTTTTTAAGTTCACAACTTTTACTATATAGTTATTGTTTATATATGTTCATGTATGAGTGATATACATCAATAAAATTTTATTTTAAAAAGTTATCAGAGGGAAGCAGACATGGCTCAACTAACAGAGCATCTGCCTACCATATGGAGGGTCCCAGGTTTGATCTCCAGGGCCTCCTGGCCTGTGTGGTGAGCTGGCCCGTGCACAGTGCTGCCATGTGCAAGGAGTGCCGTGTCATGCAGGGGTGCCTCTGCGTAGGGAGAGTGCTCCTGTCAAGAAAAGCTGCCCCATGTGAAAAAAGCGCAGCCTGTCCAGGAGTGGCACTGCACACACAGAGAGTTGATACAGCAAGAAGATGCAACAACAACAACAACAAAAAAGAGACGCAGTTTCCTGGTGGTGCCTGATAATGTAAGCATATGCAGAAGAACACACAGCAAATGGACACAGAGAGCAGATAGTGGGGGGGAAGGGGAGAGAAATAAATAAAATAAATCTTTAAAAAAAAGTTATCAGAGACTGGATTTTAAATTGGAGGGGAAAATGTTAGAAAGATCATTATGAGGTGAAATAAAATTGATATATGAACAGTAGATTATATAAAAGTATTACATCAATATTAAATTTCTAAGGTTGACAAATGTACTGTGATATAGAATATCCTTATTTTTAGGAAATACACACTAAAGTACTTAGGGATAAAGGTCAGAAAAAAATGGTTCAGAAAAAATAAGTGTGTATATGTGAGAGAGTGTATGTGCATATAATAGAGTGGGAAGAAGGAAAAGAGCATGTGTGCACAAAGTGTAAATGTAAAGCAAATGGGGCAAAATATTAATAAATGAATCTGGATATACGGTATATAGTATTCTGTGTAATATTTGATTGACTTTTTAAAAGTCTGAAATTATTTCCAAATTAAAAGTAAAAAAAAAAAATTATTGAAGATACCCAAGCAACGTGATGTGTAGCAAATAAAGAAAAGTAGCTTTCCCTGAATAATATCTTCTGATACCCACTGTGACACAATGTAGAGACTGAAGTGTGGGTATTTATACATGACCAATAAATGTACTATCAGCCTGTTACTACAAAGAAAAAGTTATTTTGGCCCTCTAACAAAATCTCTCATTTAATAAAACTTACTTTCTTTCCAGTCACCCAGGCTCACACTCTTGGAGTCAGTACCTGCTTCTTTTCATTCTTTAGGGCCCAAACCCTTGCTCCTCCAGTAGCTGATGTCCTCATTTAACCAGTACTCCACCAACACTTAACAAACACCACCTACAGGCTTCTTCCAAACAGCCACAGGGTCCTCTTGACTTTGCTCCTATTTCCCACTAACCCAGCTCTTTCCTCGCCCACTGCCACCGTGGACCCTCACGGGCTTACCCCTGGGCTCCTATAATGTGACCCAAACTGGTCTTTCTCTCCCTCTCTTTTTCCTGCTCCAGTCTCCCTTTCCCTTCAAATTCATTCCTTACACTGTTGCCAAAATTTTCTCAAAGCAGAGATTTGATCAAGATATTTTCAGCTCAAAAACATCCATGGCTAGGAATTCTACACATGTGGCATGGCTGTTTTGTAAGTTCACAACTTTTGTAATAAAAATATATTTAAAAATATAATAATAGGGTGGGTTGGGGGAAAACACACCAAATGTAAGATATGGACTATAGTAAATAGTAAGATTTTGAAGATATTCTTTCATAATTTGTTACAAATGTCTCACAACGATGCAAGGTGGGTTGATATGTGGGACCTCTGTATGATGTTATGCATGTTTGTTATGTATGTTCACAACTTTTACTATATACTTATTGTTTATGTATGTTTATGTGAATCTGGCTAGTAAGATAGGGTAACAACAGATGGATTTAGAACTTTGCATAGAATCCACATGGACATCAATATCCCCGAGATGGCTGCTGGAAGACCTTCACAAGATTCTGCCATTCAGAATACGATTTCCTCCAGAAGCCAGGAGATGCCCCAGATATTCTCCAGGGGCCTTATTATTGGGCATTCTTGGGGGATGGATGGGTGGGGTAATCAATCAAAACAGCAAATAGCAGCAACTCCTCCCATGCCATTAGCAAAGGGGTGGAATAATTAGTGGTTTAAAAAGCAAGCACAGAGACTTTCTGCACTCTCTCTTGCCTTCTGACCTCTGTTCTTGCCTTCTGTGCCCTGATCTTGCCAGGTCCTCTGCGTGGATCAACACACAAATAAAACCTGGGCATTTATAATCCATAATGGGAAATTGTAGTCTGTAAATCAGCCCACTTTATCACTTTTCAGCATCTTCCTCTCTACCTGGGACCCATGATCTGTTACTTTCTCCCATTTCTCTTCCCTCCTTACTTAATAAATTACTGGCCTAACTAACTGTTGTTTTCTTGAAATTCATTTCCACAGCATAGTCAAGGACCTAGACAAAATCTGGTTACATATTTATGAATGATATACTTCAATAAAATAAAATAAAAAAAAAAATATAAAGATGGGAAGCGAACTTGGCCCAATGGATAGGGCATCCGCCTACCACAAGGGAGGTCCGTGGTTCAAACCCGGGGCCTCCTTGACCCATGTGGAGCTGGCCCATGCGCAGTGCTGATGCGCGCAAGGAGTGCCATGCCATGCAGGGGTGTCCCCTGTGTAGAGGAGCCCCACTGCAAGGAGTGCGCCCCGTAAGGAGAGCTGCCCAGCGCAATAACCAATTTGAAGAGAAAATTAAGAAAAAAAATTCCTTTTACAATAGCAACTAAAAGAATCAGATATCTAGGAATAAATCTTTGTTTATATATTTTTCTTTTTATTTTTTTTTCTTATTTTTTGTATTTTTTTTCTCCTCTAGGAATAAATCTAACTAAGGATGTAAAGGACCTGTATAAAGAAAACTATAAAATATTGCTAAAAGAAATAGAAGACGATTTAAACAAATGGAAGGGCATTCATGGATTGAAGATTAAATACTGTAAAGATGTCAATTCTACCCAGAGTGATTTATAGATTCAATGTAATCCCCACTCCCAAATTCACAGAGCCTTTTGAACAGAAACGGACAAGCCAATTATCAAATTTATTTGGAAAAGTAAGGGGCCCCCAATAGCTAAAAATGTCTTTAAAAAGTAAAACGAAGGGGAAAAGATGTAGCTCAGTGGTTTGAGTACCCACTTCCCAAGTATGAGGTTGAGGGTTCAATCCCCGGTACCTCCTAAAAAAACAAACAAAAAAAAGAAAGTTGGAGGACTCTCAATTCACGACTTTAAAGCGTATACTTATCAAACCCATCCAGCTGGGTCAGAACAGACTACTCAACAAATGATGCTGGGAGAACTGGATAGCCGTATCGAAAAGAAAGAAAGAGGACTTCTCATACCTTATACAAACACTAATTCAAAACGGATCGAGGACCTAAATATAAAAGCTAGAACCACAAAACTCCTAGAAGAAAATGCAGGGAAACATCTCCGAGATCTTGCTGTAAGTTGTGGTTTCTTAAACCTTACACCCAAAACATAAGCAATGAAAGAAAAAATATAGATAAACGGAACCTCCTCAAATTAAACACTTTTGTGCATCAAATGACTTTGTTAAGAAGGTGAAAAGGCAGACTACTCGTTGGGATAAAGTTTTTGGAAACCACGTATCTGATAAAGGGTTGATTTCCATGTTGTATAAAGAGATCATACAATTCAACAATAAAAAGGGAAAAAGACTTGAACAAAAATTTTTCTAAAGAATAAATACAAATGGCCAAAAAGCACATGAGAAGATGCTCAACATCACTAGCTATTCGGGAAATGGAGATCGAAACGACAAGATATCATTTCATGCCTTACAGAACGCCATTATTAACAAAACAGAAGACTACAAGTGCTGGAGAGGATGTGGAGAAATAGGACACTTTCTCACTTTTGGCAGGAATGTAAAATGGTGCAGCCTACATGGAGGACAGTTTGGCAATTCCTCAGAAAACTAAATAAAGAACTACCATATAATCTGGAAATCCCATTACTAAGAATATATTCAGAAGAAATGAAAGCAAGGACACCACCAGACATTTGCACACTGATGTTCATAGGGCATTATTCACAAATTGCTGAAAGATGGAAACAATCCAACTGTCCATCAACTGATGAATGTATAAGCAAAATGTGGTATATACATATGATGGAATAGTATTCAGCTGTAAGAAGATATGAACTTATGATGCATATGATAACATGGATGAACCCTGAGGACATTATGTTGAGTGAAATAAACCAGACACAAGAGGACAAATACTGTATCATCTCACTGATATTAACTAAATAAATATGACGAGCAAACTCATCGAGTTAAATTTTAGAGCATAGGTAACTAGGAGATAGAATGTGGGTTGAGAAGGGAGAGCTGATGCTGAATGTATGCATAATGTCTAATAAGGGGGGACTGTAAGTATGGGGAAATGGCTTGAAGTGATGGCAACACATTTTAGTGAGTATAATCAACACTGCTGATTTACAGATGTGATTGCAGCTGAAAGGGGTAGTCTAGAGAGGTTAATGCCAATTGAAAGAAAACTAGAGGATAATCTAGAGACTGTTAACAGTGATTTCAGTAGTGGATGAGGACCACAGTTAATAGTACAATTATAAGAATGGTCCTCTTATTACAGGGTGTTAAGGATATGGAAATACATGGGAAAATACAACTAATGTAACAGATATAGTTAACAGTAATACTGTAGTATTGTTATAGCAATGGCAAAGAAGATAGTTTATCAATACTAAGGGTCAATAATGGGGCTGTGTGTAAAGGGATATGAGATTTTTCCTTCTGGAATAATGAAAACGTTCTGAAATGAAGTGAGCTGATGACAGCACAACTGATGAAACTGACAGCCACTGTGTGTACACTTTGAATGGCCTGTACGAAATGTGGCATTCTATAACACAGGAAATCCAGTGGTGGAAGATGAACTGTGGTTAACAGTACAAATATGAGAACATTGTCTCGTGAACTATAACAAATTTCAGTATTAACACATGGTGTTAATAATAAGATGGTGTGTGGGAAAAAGACATCAAATATAAGCTATGGATTATAGATGCAGTAATAGAATGATGATGCTCTTTCAACATTCTAATAAACGTTGTCACAACAATGTAAGGTGTTGGTGGTGGGACGATCCTGTATGGTATGCATGATTGTTTTGTTAACTCACAACTTCTCAAAAAGCAAAACATAAAAAACAACAAAACAGCATGCTACTGGCACAGGGACAGACATATAGATCAACAGAATTGAAGTGAGAGTTCAGAAATTAGCCTTCACATTTATGGCCAACTGAGTTTGACAAGGAGGCAAAGACCCCTCAACTGGGAAAGAATAGTCTCTTCAACTAATTGTGCTAGGAAAACTGGATCTACGAATGCAAAAGAATGAAAGTGGACCACACACAAAATCAACTCAGAATGTATCAAAGATCTAACTATAAGAGCCAGAACTGTAAAACTCCTAGAAGAAAACAAAGGGAAGAATCTGCAGGACTTTGTGTTAGGCAATGCTTTCTTTAGATTTCTTACCCAAAGAACAAGCAGCAACAGAAAAAAAAAAAGAAATAAATAGGACCTCTTCAAAATCAAAACTTTTGTGTATCTACAGAGTTTATTATGAAAGTAAAATAACAACCTACACAAAGATATATTTGGAAACCCCATATTTGACAAGGATTTAATATCCAGAATATGTAAAGAAATCCTTTCAACTCAACAACAAAAAGATAAGCAATTTAAAAATAGACAAAATCTAGAATAGACGTTCTTCCAAAGAATTTATACTAATGGCTGAAAAGCACATTAGTGTTTTAGTGATGAAAATATTTTGTCTGCTTTTGCTGTTTTGGTTTTGCTGTTAAAACTGATTCTACCTTTTCTATATCAGATTTTAGATCAGCTTCTAATTTCGTGTCCAAGTAGTCCACCTCAACAGCCACACCTTCTTCTCTTCGTATTTCTTCTATAAAAGTATTTACAAACAACTGTAGCCTATAACCAATATTCAAACAATGTCAGTGAACATGCCTGGATTGTATTCAGATAACGTAATAATCAACTACCTTAGAGCCAGGTTAACAGCACTACACAGAACGATGCTTCAAAACTGCTCATTTAAGGACTTATTGTTTCTAAAACATATTTCTTAGATTAAGACTCATATGATCTGTATAAAATATATTAATATTTTAAACATTCTATTTTATTTATAAGGATAACTCATTAACAGGGATGAAAACATACTCAGAGCATGGCAACAGTGACAAACAGGACTAATTTCACTGTGACCCCTTTTCTTGTACGTGCCCCTGTCCCAATTCTGGAAAAACTGATGTTAATTTTGGATTTCGTTTCACCTCTTCTGCTTTTGTTTTATACTTGATGTCAACGAATTCCTTTAACTAGTTATACCTGCACTGACTGTTAAAACTTAATCTCGCAGAAGAATTATAATACCCCACTCCCCTTTTCTGATTTATCAACTCATTTTTCTCAGGATTTGGAAAAATATACAAATTTCCCTAGAAATGTAGAGAAAGAATTCCTGCAAAGGAACACATTGGAAATCAAATGACCACAAGGCATTCTCTGTATTCTGATCCATTGATCTGTCTTTCCTTATGCCAGCACTACACAGTCTTAATTATTGTAATTTTTTAGTAAGTCTTAAAGAGGAGAGCAAGTCCTTTAGTTGGCTAAGAGGTTCATGTTGTTAGATAAAATAAAGCCACCTTTCTTTTTAATGAGCTGCCCAGTTTACTAAGTTCTTTCATTTGATACTTGTTTATGACCATTTGAAAATGAACATCAGTGTTTTCTTTCTCAATCTACAGATAAGAAACCTCATCTTCAGAATAAGTGACTTCTCCCAGGTATGTGATAATCAGAAGGATATGAGATTGTGCTCAAAACCCAGTGCTCTCTGAACTGCTTCATAACTCCCCTCCCCTGATCTTCTCAGGACCATGTTCCCCACTGTTCAGGTTGTCACTGAAAAGGGACCCCTCAGAAAGGCTATCCCCAACTGCCTGAGGACCCCCAGCAGGCCCTCATCCCGTAGCTTTCTTCCCTCTACTCTGTCTTCTTTACTGCCTACTAACTATCTCTGCCTGTGCTTCTTATTTATTTCTTTACATGTTTATTCTCTCTCTCCCATTAGCATGTATTCAGGTAGCAGGACTGTGTATTCCTCGTTGACCACAGTATTCTCAGCACTGGCACAGGGCCTGGCAGAGAGACAGGTCAGTCAAAGTTTGCTGAAGGATGAAATAAATAAAAGGTCCCCCCCAAAAACAATAAGGCAAATGCCAAATTGCTTATTTCATCCTGAATTAGATTTAATATTAACATGGATTAAATTCCAGTGTATAGATGCCTTCCTTCATCTGTCTTGATAAAAACACATTTCCTCTATTATGTAGCTAATGGAAAGAAGGAATACCTCACTTTGCAAACTATCTCGTACAGCAAAAGAAACTGCAAAAATCTGGCTAAGTGGGAGCTAGAAAAATGCCTGTTTGCTATATTCACCAACTCCATGCTAAATGCACATTCCCAGAGCATGGATGTGTCTGTGTTTTGGATCATGGGTGAGGAGAGCATGGTGGGTAGCCTCTGCTGTGTTCAGATGCCAATCCCTCAGAGCTCACTGACAGACTGGGACTCTTAGTTTTGATAAAGAATCTGAATTTGAAAAATAAAATTAACATTAAGTACAGTATGGCTGTATGATAGCTACCCAGTAAGAAAGGACAGCTCTTGTGGAATGAGAGTGTGCATGAGTCTGTGTGTGTGTGTGTGTATGTGTGTGTTAAAGAGGGTGATAGAGACAGAAAGTGTGTTGAGTATGTGCTCAATTCTAGGCTTAAAGCTTATTTGTAAATATGAGATCAACCTAAGAGAGTATTTGATTCAGGGTTACCAAAAAAATGGCCTTCAATTAGAAATACTTTCACAAGAGGCTGGTTTGAAGATTTTAAACTCTCACCTCTTATTAATGCACTCTAATTCAACATAGTTGAATTGATGACAAATATGAAAGGTGCTACTATAATATCAATTCCTATATTAAGAATTTACACACAACATACAAATTGTTGGAGCTGTATTCAGGACAGCTGACATTTTCAGAGGCTAGGGTGAAATTTACTTTTGCACTAAAATTTACCTAACTCTGATAAAAGCATTTACTAATCAAATCAGTAATGTAATGAAGGTTATAAGGGACACCCCAAAGCCCAACTATTTCAGAAAATAAGCTGCTTTTAATAAACTTCCAAGAAGTTAAACATGACAGATTGCACACACACATTTATCTCTGCTTTCTCCTCAAGTTCACCAAACTCATAGAAACAGAAGGCTAACACCTGCAAAAGAAAAGAGAACAGGAGTGATGGCATCAGAGGATGGGAGATGTCAGGTTAGTCTGAGATGCTCGTTTTGGAGATGAAAAGTAGAAGTGAGCTAAAGAACTTTGCATAAAGGAAGAAACAGAAATCTAAGTGTTCTACAAAAGACTGATTCATCCAAGAGAGTCCTGTGAAATCTCAGCAAATAACAGGCACTGGTTCCTGAAACAAGCAGGTGGAACTAGGGTCAACAAGGGGACAGGCTGGTCCCTGGGAGTCAGATGACCAACACGGCCTCATGCACTGCCTTATCCAGAAACCAATCCTCTCCTGGAGGCTGTGGCCTCAGTGACACCACGGAGAGTGGTGGTGTGGAGGTCTGGAGCTCTGAACTCGAGAGAACATGTTAAGCTTAATCCATTCCTGTGGATGTGAACTCTTGTAAAGAGAATTTTTTTTTTTTCAATTTCTCTCCCCTTCCCCTCCACCCCTCTCCCCACAGTTGTCTGTCCTCTGTGTACATTCCCTGCTTATTCCTCCATGTCCGCTTCCATTCTTGTCAGCGGCCCAGGAATCTGTGTCCCTTTTTGTCACGTCATCTTGCTGCATCAGCTCTCCGTGTGTGTGGTGCCATTCCTGGGCAGGCTGTGCTTTCTTTCGCACTGGGTGGTTCCCCTTACGGGGAGCTCCCCTTGCGTGTAGGGCTCCCCTACGCGGGGTACTCCTTGTGTGCATCAGTACTGCATGTGGGCCAGCACACATGGGTCAAGGAGGCCCTGGGTTTGAACCGTGGACCTCCCATGTGGTAGGCCGATGCTCTATCCCTTGAGTCAAGTCTGCTCCCCTAAAGAGGACCTTTTGATGAGATTACTTCAGATAAGGTATGGCCCAGCTGAATCAGGACGGGTCTTAATCCTATTACTGAAGGCCTGACAGGGAAGGTAACAGAGGGAGAAAGCCAGAGGAAGTGGCGAGAAGCTGAAAGTCAACAGAACTTGGAAGAGAAAGGAAAAGCCAGGAGAGGCCTCCATGTGCACTGCCACTTGACAGAGAAGCCAAGGCCCAAGGACTGCGGGCAGCCAGCCCCACAACACCACAGGCTTCTGGGAGAAAGCATCACCTCGATGACACCTTGATTTTGGACTTCTAGGCTCAAAACTGTGAGTCAGTAAATTCCCACTGTTTAAGCCAACCCATTACATGATATTTGCTTTGGCAGCCAGGAAACTAAAACAGGTAGAGTGGGAGTGAAGCAATATGGACTACTGAAAGGGCGTGAGAGTAGCAGTCCATTGCACACTGAGAAGTAAAGACTCCAGCTTCCTTCTGCCAATCAATACCCAGAGCACCTGCAGACTTCAGGTTTCTATTCCCTAAACTGCAAATTAGAAGATCAGTCTCTAAAGAAACCAAATCCTCACTCATACTTAATGGTGAAAGACTGGATGCTTTCTTAAGACAAATATGTTGACACTCATCACTTCTATTCAACCCTTAGGCAAAAGAAAGAAAATTGTATTGATGGAAGAGGGAGGAATAAAACTGCCTTTACCTACAGATGATATGACTGCCTAAACAGAAAATACCAAAGAATTTACAAAAAAGCAACTAGAATAAGTGAATTTAGCAAGGTCCAAGGATACAAGGTCAAAATACAAAAATTAATGGTATTTTATACTAGCAAAAACCCCCATAAAAAAAACAAAAAACTCAAAACAGATCATATGCCAAAATGTAAAGTCAAAAGCTATAAAAATTTTAGAAAAAAAAGGAGAAAATCTTTGTGATCTTGTGTTTGGCAAAGCTTCTTAGACATGACATCCAAAACACGATCTATGAATTGGACTTTAAATAAATTTAAAATTTCTGCTTATCAAATGAAAAGTCATGCTACCGACCAGGAGAAAATATTTTCACAGCATATATCTGATTAAAGACATGTATCTAGAATACAGAAAGACCTTCCAAGACTCAACAATAAGAAAACGGTCAACCTAATTTAAAAATGGGCAAAAGATTTGAACGGACACATCACCCAAAGAAGAAATATGGATGGCAAGCACAGGAAAAGATGTTCAACACCATTAATCATTCAGGAAATACAAATTAAAACCATAATGAGATACTACCCACGCCTATTAGAATAGTTAAAATGAAAGAGACTGACAATACTGTGGGAGGAGGGGCACCCGGCTTGCCTCAGTGGCAAACAGTGCGACAAGAGGTGACACCGCCTCTGCCCACTGGGCCTAGACAAGGTGACCACGCCTGACTAGGCCTTTGCTGCTAACGGCTAGCCGGCACTGCCCTCCCCCTTCCTATCTCCCGCCCAGCCCAGCTCTCACTTCCCCTCCCCCCCCTTAAACCTAATCTCTTAGTACGCTGTTTGCCCAGCAACAGCTTACAACCACCTATCAGCTTAGTAACAGTGTCAGCCTATCAAGAGTTAGCACATACTCTACTGGCCAATCACTAGCCCAATGCCAGAACATTGCCTTATATGGAAACAGCATTTGCCCTAGCCAATCAGAACCTGCCACACCACTCCCCAATCCTATAAATCTGCATCCCCTTCTGCAATAAACCAGACTTGTGCCATCAGCCTGTCTCCGCGACTTCTTCCTGGGTCGTACGCCCTCCACGCCTTCGGAGCCCCCGAGGGAAGCCTCAGCGGCCGTACGAGGCTTTCTTCCCCACGCCAGGGACCCCTCTCGTCCCACAACGGGACCCCACTCGTCCCGCAACAGGGACCCCGCTCGTCCCATAACAGGGACCCCGTTTCGTCCCTCAACTGGCGCCCAACGTGGGGCCAAAGCAACCCCACCACTGCACCGCTCCGAGGGTAAGGGCCCCGAGAACCTCCCCCGCCTCACTCCATAACCTGGCGGCCCCCCCCTCCTCTCTTCTCACCCCTATCTTTTCGCTCTGCATTGCTGCTCCTGAACCTTGGCGACCTCATACGATCCACGGCAGTCTGGGAGAATCGCTGGATGGCTTTCTCCTTCCATGTCAGGGGCTTATACCGACCCGCTATGATCAAGAGGCACCAATAAAACTCTCAGGAGCGCGTGCCTGAGCACCTCCACCCCTGCCTTCACCTCTGCCTCCTCCCCTGTTCTCGTCACCTTTGTGTTCGTAGTCCTACTCTCTGCCTTTTGCCTTGCCGCTACTGCTCTGCCGTGGGATGCTCATGAGCCCCAGCAACCTTTTTCCTTGCCTCCTCCTTTCGCCCCTTTGCGCCCTTCTCCTTGCTTCCCTCCTCTGGCAGGTAAGGACTCTTGTCCACTGGACTCTCGTCCATCCCTGGGACCTCTAATCGTCCGGGGCAGGACTCTTTCCGTCCGACCCTTTCAGGCCAGACTTGCGTCCCCCTCTCGCTGAGGTGCGGACTCTCGCCGTCTGATTCTAGGAACTGGACTCTTCGTGTCTGCCCTCTGGGCTGGACTACGGCACGTCTTCCCCCTTCCCCTAGTCCTTACCTATCTCCGCTCCCGGCATGGGGTCCTCCCTTTCCCGTAGCCTCTATGGCTCCGCTCCGCCCGGTTCCGCTCCCCCCGCTACTGCTTACGCTTGCGAGAAGGATGGCTCCACTGCTCCTGACGACGACGAGGTCTCCCTCGTGTCGCAGGTTGACAGCCTCTTAGAAGAGACGCCCCCTGCCCAGTCGCCCCCGCCAGCTCCTAGCTCCCCTCCTTCCGCGCCTTCCGCGCCATCTGCCCCTGCTACTCAAGATGGCGGACTTCTGCCTTCTTCATGGTCTGCTCCCGCACCCCGAAATGGCGGATTTCCGCCTTCCTCTTGGCCTGAGCAGACCGCCGCCAAAAATGGCGAGCTTCCGCCTTCCGCTGCTGCTGCGCCCCCAGCTGCCGGGCGTGAGCCCGCCCCCTGGCCCGGATTTGGGCCTCCTGGCCCTCCTCCCCCTCCTCCTCCGGCATATAACGCTGCAACTGCCAACGCAGGCTCGGCCTGGGGGCTACCTAGTGCCCCTTGGACTTCGCACCCCCCCCGGCTAGTTCCCTCCCGGCCCCTCCTACCGACCTCCCAGTCGCCCTCATTCGCATGCAGATCTCTCGCGGAGCCCCCGCACCTGGCACGACCACCCAGTTATACCCGCTTAATCTTGCCCCCTCTCTGCAACGTTCATGTTAGCCTGTTCCCCTCCGCGTCCTCCCCCACCAACATCGAGAGCCCCGGCATATTAAAAACAAAGGGGGAGATGTGGGAGGAGGGGCACCCGGCTTGCCTCAGTGGCAAACAGTGCGGCAAGAGGTGACACCGCTGCTGCCCACTGGGCCTAGACAAGGTGACCACGCCTGACTAGGCCTTTGCTGCTAACGGCTAGCCGGCACCGCCCTCCCCCTTCCTATCTCCCGCCTAGCCCAGCTCTCACTTCCCCTCCCCCCCCTTAAACCTAATCTCTTAGTACGCTGTTTGCCCAGCAACAGCTTACAACCACCTATCAGCTTAGTAACAGTGTCAGCCTATCAAGAGTTAGCACATACTCTACTGGCCAATCACTAGCCCAATACCAGAACATTGCCTTATATGGAAACAGCATTTGCCCTAGCCAATCAGAACCCGCCACACCACTCCCCAGTCCTATAAATCTGCATCCCCTTCCGCAGTAAACCAGACTTGTGCCATCAGCCTGTCTCCGCGACTTCTTCCTGGGTCGTGCGCCCTCCACGCCTTCGGAGCCCCCGAGGGAAGCCTCAGCGGCCGTACGAGGCTTTCTTCCCCTCACCAGGGACCCCTCTCGTCCCACAATGGGACCCGACTCGTCCCGCAACAGGGACCCTGCTCGTCCCATAACAGGGACCCCGTTTCGTCCCTCACAATACCAAGTGTTGGTGAGAATGTGGAGAAGTGGAACTCTTATATACTGCCACAAGAATTAAAATCATGCACTCTGGAAAACAGTCTAACAGTTTCTTAAGAAATTAAACATTTACCTACCATACAATCCATTACTTCTACTCTTAACTAAGTATTTACCCAAGGATAAAGGAAAAGAAAATACGTGTTCATAAAAAGATGACCTGTATATGAATACTGAGAGCAGCTCTAGTTTTAATAACCCCAAACTGGAAACAACCCAAATGCCCATTGACAGGTTTAGTGGTGAACTACTATGGTATATCCATACAATAGAATACTATTCAGGAAGGAAAAGGATTGAAGTATTGATATATACAACATGACTGAATCTCAAAATAATTATGCTGAATGAAGGAAAACAAGACAAAAAAAAAGTACATATCATATGCTTCTATTTACATAAAACTCTAGGAAATACAAATTCATCTATTGTGACAGAAAGCAGATCAATAATTGCTTAGGGATGGGGGCATGCGTGGGATTACAAAGGCACATAAGGAAACTTTTGGGGGTCAAGGGTAGGTATATTGTCTTGATTGTGGTGATAGTTTCACGGCTATATACTTATGTCGAAACTTCCTAATTTGTACAATTTAAATGTGTAGATTTGACAGCATGTCAAGTATACCTAAATAAAGCTGTTTTTTTTTTTTAAAAAAAGACAATGAAGCAATGCCTTCAACATTTTAAGTTAAAATAATTTTCAGTGTATAATTCTATGCCTAGTCAAACTACCAAGTATAAGAACAGAATACAGATTATTTTTAGATGTGCAGGATCTTAAAAATTCATGTGTTTTCAGGAAGCCACTGGACAATGTTTCCCAGCAAAACAAAGGAGTTCTGGAAAGACGATCAGGGATTCATGAAACAAGGGCTCCACCACGTAGGTGAAACAAGGGCTTCACAATGTATATGAAGGGACATCCTCTGCTGATATGTGCACAGCAAGCCTAGAGTCCACACAGGAGATGGAAGAAAGTGGAAATGGATAGATCATATAATAGACAAAACAATAAAATGCACAAGAAAAGAAATGCAATGATAGTCTGTCACTTGACTCACCAGTGGACACATACGTCTTTCTTAAACTATCACAACTATGGAAATAAAAAAAAAAAAATCACTGACACCCAGGCCTTCCTCCCAAAGATTTAACTGGAATAGGTAAACACAGGTATTATTTTTAATAACTTCCTAGGTGACTGTAATGTGCAGGCAGAGTTGAGAACCAATACCTGAAACAATCATAAGAAAGCATACCTTTTATACTGACTTCACCCAAAATTGGTATGTGATTATTTTGGGAAGATGGGGAGGAAAATGGTGCAGGTGGCTATAAAAGAGGTAAATCCTTAACTATCATATTTGCAAGACAATGGATAAATAAAAAATTAAGAAGCAGCAGGTGATAGGTTATTTAGAAATATAAGGTAAATACCAAAAGAAAGATCTTAGGAGTTAAAGTGGTTTGTGTCTGAGGGACAGGAAATATGGGACAGCAGGAGACTGCTACTTTTAATTACAAACTCTTGTATTGTTCTTTTTTTTAAAAGTTCATGTATTTCATTGAAAAATAGTTTGAAAGAAAAAAAATATCAAGGACTTCACAAAGATTCACTTAACATGTGAAAATCATAATATCAGTAGTAAATCATCGCTTGTATGTTTATTTTAAGCAGGTATATCCTGGCTCTGGTATCAGCTATGTAACTCTGACCTTGAGTAAGACACAGTTTCTTTGAGCCTCCACTTCTCCTCTGTTACATGAGGAGGGGGGACTAGCTTCCTCCCAGGCCTCTTTCCCAACAGAGCTACATGGCTTTATCAGGTAACACTTTTGCATGCAGTTACAGATGCTACCCATTCTATCTCACAATCACTAACATTTCCAAATAGAAATGGCACATAAGAAAAAACCTCAAAGCCAGTTATCTTTTTTTTTATTTAAAGATTTATTTTATTTATTTCTCTCCCCCCCCCCGCCCCCAGCCCAGTTGTCTGTTCTCTGTGTCCATTTGTTGCATGTTCTTTTTGTCCACTTCTGTTGTCAGCAGCATGGCAATCTGTGTTTCTTTTTGTTGCATCATCTTGCTGTGTCAACTCTCTGCTTGTGCAGCGCCATTCCTGGCAGGCTGTACTTTCTTTCGCGCTGGGCAGCTCTCCTCTCGGGGCGCACTCCTTGTGCGTGGGGCTTCCCTACGCGGGGGACACCCCTGCGTGGCAGGGCACTCCTTGCGTGCATCAGCACTGCACACGGGTCAGCTCCACAGGGGTCAAGGAGACCTGGGGTTTGAACTGCGGACCTCCCATGTGGTAGACGGACGCCCTATCCACTGGGCCAAGTCCGCTTCCCAAAGCCAGTTATCTGAACAAAATTTATGTTAGTAACTTAACGCTGCATGTTTCTGAAGACATCCTATCTCTTTAGAAAATGTCATTTTTGACGGCTTCTGTTTTTCTTATAATCCTAACTTATGAAGGAAAGAAAACCCCTGTAATTCAACTGGGCAGGCACAAATTTGGAAGCAGACTACTGCTTCATGAATTGTGACAAAGGAAGAAGGCAGGTGGGGTTTTCATATGCCTGGAAGAATCCAACTATTCCTCCCTGCTTGAGCACAACCCTTTATCCGATTTCCATTGCAGCCAAATGAGCAGAACTAATGGGGAGAGAGAGAAACTAGGGGTAAAAGAAGAGGACAAAAAGAAAGCTACCAACTACATGGAGAATTTTACTCTAAATTCTAATAGTTTCATTATACTTTACTTAGTCATCCTAAAAGGAACCATCTGTCATATACTTAGCCAAATTCCAAATGTGATGGCATAATGAGCACTCACAATTTTATCTGATGAATCAACAGGATATGAGGCTTCACCAGTAGGGGAAGAGAACAAAGAGCCACCTGATGGGCTGTTCATGACCTGGAGAATGCCCTCTCAGCCTTCTTGGAAGAGAGTTCCAGCTACCAAAAGACCAGCTGATGTCAAGAGACCACATGCTTCTGGAAGCTGACGTGGCTCAACTGATAGAGCGTCTATCTACCGTATGGAGGATCCAGGGTTCCATCCCCAGGGACCTCCTGGACTGTGTGGTGAGCTGGTCCACGTGCAATACTGCCGTGTGAAAGGAGAGCTGTGCCATGCAGGGGCGCCCCCACAAAGGGGTGCCCCACGCACAAGGAGTGTGCCCGCAGGAGAGCTGCCCTGCGTGAAAAAAGCACAGCCTACCCAGGAGTGGTGCTGCACACATGGAAAGCTGATGCAGCAAGATGATGTGACAAAAAAAGAGATAGTTTCCCAGTTCCGCCAGATAATGCAAGTAGATGCAGAAGAACACACAGCGAATGGACAGAGAGCAGACAATGGAGGGGAAGGGGAGAGAAATAAATAAAATAAATCTTACCAAAAAAAAAAAGACCACATGCTGCTTCTAGCTTGGTTTGGTTTGTAAAGACCCTTCCAGTAATTCATGACCAGCTAATCCTGTCTAAGAATTTAGAATTATTAAGATGATGAACTAACGTACCTCATGTTCATTCTCAAGAAGCCCTACTTCTCTATATCAAAGACATGAAAACTGATGTAAAACTTTACTATAATGTACTATTTATTGGTGCTGGTATACAAATACAAATAAGCAACAACCCCAACTTTCTCTTTACTCCCTGTGACAGGTCCCATGGCAAAGAATTCCTAGGGATTCCAGGTGGTATGGAAGGCATCTCAGAAGGCTTTTCTAGTGCTGGGGCAGAATCACCAAAAGATATGGTGAAGAGGGAGAAGGCATTTTGGAAAACCCATGCATGGAATTTTGAAATGAGGGCTGGAATCTGAATCGTCATTTATTGAATAGTTATATAGAGTGCTTCTGATGGTTGGAAGGGTGAGGAGGGAAGTATTCCAGAAGGTTCACCAGTGGAAAGCTATCAGCTAGCTGATGTTAACTCAGAGATGTCTAGAAGTTACAGTTAGATTTTTTTCCCATTTTATGAAAACTTCAAATATACATACATTTAAAGGCTTGAACCATAAACACCCATTTACCCATCCCTTAAGATTCAATAATGGGGGAACGGAGGTTTGAAAATATATGGATTTTAATTCTTTTGCATTTGGGAGATGGGATTACAGAGGGAGGATCTACAATGTTTCCTCCTGGCAAGCATTTGGCTTGTGCACAACCAACTGAATGAAATGAAATTTCTGCTTCAGAGATTCTTAAATGGACAAAGGGAATCTGTAAACAGCATTTAAGCACAGCACCACCTATCAGTAGGACAACAAATGTGGCTTCAGGCTACCACAGTCATTCTTTATCCTGACACACTAACTAAACACAAACCAAAAGGGCCTACAGGCTGTTTTCTCAAGCTCCAGCCTTTGCTGGCTTATCATGCACTAGGAGAATTTTTAAAATGAATCAAGTGTCAAAAAAGAACTGCCAGGTGGAGCGGGTGTAGCTCAGTGGTTAAGTGCCTGCTTCACACATACAAGGTCCTGGGTTCAATCCTGGTACCTCCTTTAAAAAAAAGGGGGGGAAGTGACATGGCTCAACTGATAGCGCATCTGTCTATCATATGGAGAGTTCCAGGGTTTGATCCCCAGGGCCTCCTGATCCGTGTGGTGAGCTGGCCCGTGTGCAGTGCAGCCACGTGCAAGGAGTGCTGTGCCATGCAGGGGCGCCCCCGTGTAGGGGTGCCCCATGCACAAGGAGAGCCATCCTGCGTGAGGAAAGTGCAGCCCGCCCAGGAGTGGCACCATACAGAGGGAAAGCTGACACAGTAAGATGACTCAACAAAAAAGAGATGCAGTTTCCCAGTGCCATGGGATAATGCAAACAAATACAGAAGAACACACAGCGAATGGACTGAGAGCAGACAACTGGGGGAAGGGGAGAGAAATAAATAAACTAAGTCTTTAAAAAAAAAAGGAACTGCCAGAAAAAAAGTTGTTTAACAGTTTCTACATTTGGCAATTAAAATACAGGATTTACACATTTCATACTTTAATTTAGCGAAAATTACCATGAATAATACAGGAGTAATCCTAACCGTACATGATTTGAGCAAGTTAAACAGGCAATTTGTTTTTTGTTTAGTTAACAGACATAGGAAAAATAGTGATTTACCTCCCTATCACCCAAGTATGCAGGGAAATCTGTGTCAGTTGTTAGCAGATTTTTAAAAAATCAATTATAGAAGTCTCAGAGATTGAATTCTTTTCATAAATATACATACAATTTTTAATAAACAAAATTTTTCTGCTTTTACAATTGACACTTCATATATAATCTAACTCGATTACAGCAGACCTTCATCTAAAAATCAACCCATCTGGTTGCCAGATGTTCTACTGCCCATACAACAGGCAAGAAAAGACAGGTCAGCTCTTACAGTAGCATATTCCAACCAATTTACCTGCCTCTCACATTTTCTTCTGAGGATTTTTACATTTTAATCAATCCTGTCATAAAATAAGCAGAAGTGGCAAATTATGAACACACCAACTATTTTTCTTGATCAGAATGTTTAATTTTTAAAGTATTTTAGGACTACTGCCAGCATTCTTCCCCAATCCCTAACCATCATGAGAAAGGCATCGAGTCAACTACTACTATAAAAAAATGTCACTCCAAGTTGCTTGCATCTCTTTTTATTATTCTCTGGAATCATGCTAAAATATCTCCTCTGAAAGAAAGCAGTGGTGCCCTGATCTACTTGGCCCAAGGGAAATCAAAGGAAGGAGACAAGCTAGGGCACTTTACCTTTTCCTGGACATCCTACCAGGCAGATGGGACAGAAGTAATATTTAAGAGTTGTAATGAAAAGCAATGTGGCTCAAGTGATTGAGCTCCTGCCTGCCACATAGGAGGTCCTGGGTTTTGCCCAGTGTCTCCTGGGCAAAACAAGCAAAATAGCAAGCTGGTGCAACAGGCTGACACAACAAACTGACACAACAAACTGATGCAACAAGGAGACAAAAGAGGAAAGACAATGAGAGACACAACAAAGCAAGCTGAGATGGCTCAAGCGACAGAGTGCCTCTCTCCCACTTGGCAAATCCAAGGCTCAGATCCTGGCGCCTCCTAAAGATAAGATGAGCACACAGCGAATGGACACAGAGATCAGACAGTGAGCGTAAATTAATGGGGGGGGGGCAGAGGAGGAGGGAGGATTTAAGATATAAAAAATAAATCTTGAAAAAAAATAGAGAGTTGTACTTCATCTTGACTTAAAGACTCCTGGGTTTTCTGTCTTAGGGACAATCTGTGGTAAAGACAATTTTCCTGGTTAATCATTCCATTTTGTTAGTAACTGCATAATTTAAAATCCCACATTTTAGATTTATCAGACTCAAGTTTTGTGCTAAATGTTTTTTTGTTTAATTTCTTAAAATAACAGTCCCCAGAGCAACTGTCCAACTGTTAAGGTGGAGAGAAGCTGAATAAAAGGGAGGACTCACTAGAGGGCCATGGTCATTTTTCCTTATTCTTAAAACAAAATACTATTTAGAACAGGTATGAAAGGTCTCTACCATTTTTTCCATCTGAAATTAGCAGAACCCTCTGAAAGATACTTGGACCCAGCCAAAACCAGCAGAGGGGGCAGTGGCAGGTCTCCAGAAAGAGCTCTGCTCGGGTGCAGGCCACCTCACCTCTCCGAGCAGAGCAATAGGGCTGATGCGGCCAAGGATGCTCCCTAGGCCCCTTGGGTTATTCCTTAGTCCTCTGTGAGGATGAAAAGCATTACTCTTCTCACACTGGCTTTTCTTACTCTAGACCAAGGTTCTTAGTGCCCTTTCCTACTTCTGCTCCAGGCTGACCATGCTCAACATTCCTTTCACTACCAAGTTATTTTGTTCTGGATTCCCTCCAGCTCTACTCACACAATCGCAGTATAAAGAACCACATTTTAACAGAAGCACAGTAAGAATGATTTCCAAGACACATTGTTAAATGAAAACAGCAGACTGTCTTTTTAAAAATTTAATTGTTTTATAGTTATTTAAGACATTTACGTGGCCCCAAAGCCAAATCGACCAAAAAATGTATGTTTAGGAAAATCTAGCTTCTCTCCCTGCACCTTCCCCCATGGTGACCAGTTTAGTTTTTAGTATATACTTTAAGAAAATATATAAACTACATATATATACACCCCAGGTTTGTTAGATAAATGGTAAAGAACTGTATATACTTTTCTCCACCCTGCAAAAATATACTTAACCCACAAGATCTACATTGACTTTGCCATCATTTACTCTGTCTAAAAACAAGAGTGATGGTGAGATGGCTTGACTAGATAACTTCTATCTTTTCCAGAAGGTAACAACCTATCCCAAGAGATATGTAAATTGCAGAAATGTAATTTGGTTAAGATAAAGACATAGTTGGAAATTCTGTTCCTAAGCTACAAGCAGGCGAGCACTAAACAACAGGAAATTTCCCCAGAAAAAGGCTGGTAAGGCCTGGGAACAGAAGAGGTAGTATAGAAGAGTGGAAATTTCTGCAGTGAAGCAAGGGATGTTCAACACAAAGCTTACAGCTGCATTCCTCAACTGCTGAGAGGGAGAGAGCTGCCGTCAGACCAAGAGGGGCTAGTGCTTATGCTAGAGAACTCCACTCTCAGACAGGTGGGTGGGGGGAAGGGAAGGTGGTCTGAGAGGCCATCACTCTAAATCACAGAGCAGGAAAGCAGTGAATGAAAAAGAGGACTAAGACACAGAGGATAAAAAGGGCTTACTTCACATTTCTTCTGCCACCCACAGTGAGTTTCTAACCATCTTCTTAAAATCATTTGAAGGACCTCCTGAAACATCCTAATATATACAAGACAGTGGGGTCAATGATCTTCTCTTTATTTGGTGTGCAGTCTTATTATTTTAGTGTCAAAAAGGCTCAGCTACAACATACGCAATCTTATTTTTCTTTTAAGTTCCTCAACTAAGAATTCTCCAACTATGGAGATTACTGTATGCTATCAAGGGGTCTAAAGAGCTTGCCTCAGTTTCTGTCTCATCCCCTACACTCAGTGTAAGGACATTTAGAATTTAAGAGCTAGAAAGGACCTTAGCATTCCTTCCACCCAAATGTCTTGTTTAAGGTGAGAAAACAGATTTGGGCTCTTGACAGATATTTACTGAAAGAGGAGTGAATTAAGAGTCTTTTCCAAGGTGCTAGTGGTAGCAGGGCCTATAGAATCCATGTCTTCTAGCTGCCTGGTCAGTAGCTTTCCACTCTGCTCTGTGCCTTCCGTTGTCTCTAAGGCAATGGTTCAGGAGGAGGAGAAAACACTTGCTCCATAGGGCCCATTTACTGAATAAATGGGTAATCAGTTTGACAAAACAGTGGGTTCTAGAATATTGTCATCTGGTTAATCAGAATTCTTTCTACTAAAGGACATTCTCACCATTTCCTAATGTCACATGCTCATTCAGTTACTTTCAGAAACCACCAATTTCAGATGAAAATTATATGAAATCCAAAAAGCATAGCTTTGATGTATGCTTTAGCCTTTTCTACATTAACAGGCATTCACAGGAGCTACTCAATTTTCAAGGAAGGCTGAAACGTTAGTCTCACAGAAAGGAAAAGCTTGAAGTAAGAGATTAGCCAAAGAAATTAGTACTCTAAAAAGGATAAACTAGCTTTGGAAAGCCATTTCCTTTAACTAGATAACATTATTAATAAAATGAGGATAGTAATAACATCTTTCGGGAATTCTGTAAGGCATCAATGTTTATTTCTAGGGGCTAAATACCTGTAGCATTCACTGAAGAGGAGGATTCTCCAAACACCATGCTCACCTGAATTTACACAGATCTTACACCACCAAACCAAAACTCCTCCTCCCCTTCTCAGGCAAATTTATGTCCAGTCCAGTTTCCCTGGCTCTTCATAAGCCCTATCTTTTTTGCCAGTTGTCAACTAGAAAGCCCCTGAATACTCTGGGCAACAAGTCTCATAGGGGGTAAAAAGCACATATCACAATACCAATGCAAACAGCAGAGAAACGGATATCCATCTCTATTAGCACTGTCAACCAACAGAACAAGCTCAACTGTACTGACCAGCTCTACCACGGTCTCAGACTCCATTATGTAGGGTTAACTTAAGTGAGTCACATAGCTGCAGCTGTTCTTCTCTTGACTCTAATTAAGAGTCCTGTCCTCCCACCCCCACCCGCAAATCTTAACTGTACCTAATTACAGATGCCTCAACTTTTATGTTTATACCCATGCCTTACACTTTGGTCCCTTATTTTCTTATATAGTATTGCCTGTTTAAAGGAAAAAGAAAGAGGGAAACGGACTTTGACCCAGTGGTTAGGGCGTCCGTCTACCATATGGGAGGTCCGCGGTTCAAACCCCAGACCTCCTTGACCCATGTGGAGCTGGCCATGTGCAGCGCTGATGCGCGCAAGGAGTGCCGTGCCACGCAAGGGTGTCCCCCGCGTGGGGGAGCCCCACGCGCAAGGAGTGCGCCCGTGAGGAGAGCCGCCCAGCGTGAAAAGAAAGAGCAGCCTGCCCAGGAATGGCGCCGCCCACACTTCCCGTGCCGCTGACGACAACAGAAGCGGACAAAGAAACAAGACGCAGCAAACAGACACCAAGAACAGACAACCAGGGGAGGGGGGGAAATTAAATAAATAAATAAAATCTTAAAAAAAAATAAAATAAAATAAAGGAAAAAGAAAGAGAGACAAAAGGGGGAAAAGCAACAATGTATAAATGTATTATGCAGTTACCGCATATTTAGAAGTAAAATTTAAGGTGAAAGAGCACAAAGGATAGGGGCAGGGGGAAGGAAACACAGTATTGTAAAAATCTTAGACTGTTCATGAAGTAGTATAATTTTTATTTCAAGATAGACTGTGATTCATAAAAGATGTATGTTGTAATTTCAAGAGCAGTGCTGGGCAAAAGAAATAATGTTTCCAAATAGCCACCATTAAAAAATAAATAAAAAGAAACAGGAGAAATTAATTTTAATAATATTATTTAATTCAATATATCCAAAATATTATTTCAACATGTAATCAACATGTAAACAGTTAAAAGGCAGATTACATTCTTCAAAATCTAGTGTGTATTATAAACTTATATCTCAATTCAAACTAGGCTGATTTCCAGTGTTCAAGAGCACATATGGCTAGTGGCTACTGCATTTGGACAGTGTAGCTCTAGAGCAGGAACCAGCAAATCTCTTTCTGTAAAGGGACAGAAAGTAAAATTGTTTGCATTTTACTCTGTTGCAACTACTCAACTTTGCTGTTATAACATGAAAGCAGCCATAGACAATAGGCACATGAATGGGCATGGCTGTGTTCCAATAAGACTTTATAAAAACATGTGGTGGACCAGATTTGGTCTGCAGGTCACAGTTTGCTGACCCGTGCTACAGAGCCTAATTAAAGCAAAAAATTAAAAATTTTTTTTAAATTTCACAAATGCAAGAGTCCTTCTGTGAGCTAGAGCAGATATACATTACTATTGCGGGGTGATGGGAATATGGAGAAGCATGGGAAAACTACAAATGGTATGACCTATAGACTGGTTAACAGCAATACTATAATATTCTTGCATCAATGCCAAAGCTATACTGTGTTGATAATGGAGGTGAATGGAAAAAGTGTGCCAAATGTATGCTATGGACCACGATTGGTGGAAACAGTCTGATGACAATGCCTCATAATCTGTAACAAATGTTCCACCAGGGTGTGGAGTTGTATGGGAAATCTACACATCTGGATGATTGTTTCGCAAGTTCACAATATCTGTAACAAAAATATATTTTAGAAAAATAGTATGGGTTGGGGGAAAAATACACCAAATGTAAGATAAGGAATGTAGGTAGTAGTAATATTTTGATGATGCTCTTGCATAATTCGTAACAAATGTTTCATACCAATTCAAAGAGTTGGTGGAGGGGTGATGTATAAGACCCCTGTGTGATGTTATATATGTTTATTTTGTAAGTTCACCATCTTTACTATACACTTATTATTTATGCATGTTCATGTATGTATGATATACTTCAATAAAAAATTAAAAATTAAAAACAAACAAACAAAAAAACATGTGGTGGGCCAGATTTGGTCTGCAGGTCACAGTTTGCTGACCCCTGCTATGGAGCCTAATTAAAGCAAAACCAAAACACCAAAACAACCCCATGAATAGCAAAAAAGTGAATAAAGGAGATGAAATGAAATGCTAAAAAATCAAGAAATACTACATAATATACAATTTACCCAAAAGAAGGCAGAAAAAGAGAAAAAGGGGATGCAGGATAAACAGAAAACAAGTACCAAGATAGGAGACAAAATTATCTGTATCACTAATCAGATTAAATATAAAAGACAGGGACTGTCAGAATGGAAAAAAAGTAAAAGACCTAACTATATTCTATTTTTATAAGAAACTTTAATTACAAAGACACAGATAGCCAGTAAAAAACTGAACAAAAATATACTTAAAATAGAACAATGCTGGAGGGCTTATGCTATCTGATTTCAAGACTTACTATAGTCACAGTAATAAGACAGTGTGGTTTTGGGATAAAAACAGATGTGTGTGTATGTATAAGAGTCCAGAGAGACCCTACACATATATGGTCAATTTATTTATTTATTTATTTATAAATATGTTTTTTATCCCCCCCCTCGCAGTTTTTTGTGTGCTGTCTGCTTTCTGTGTTCATTTTGCTGTACGTTCTTCTGTGTCTGTATTTATTTATTTTCCCCTCCCCCCTTGTGGCTTGCTTGCTGTCTGCTCTCTGTGTTCATTCACTGCCGGCTCTTCTGTGTTCTTGCTTGTCTCCCTCCTTTTTTTTGTTGCGTCACCTTTTGCTGAGTCAGCTCTCTGTGGTGTCTTAGGGCCAGGCGGCGCTCCACAGTGTCTGCAGGCTGGGTGGCACTCCACAGTGTGCCGGTGAGCCTGCCTTCACAAGGAGGCCCTGGGACGCAAATCAAGGGCCTCCTATATGGTACACAGGAGTTCATCTGATTGAGCCACAGACATTTCCCTGGTCAATTTATTTTTGACAAAGGTGCAAAGTCAATCCAATGAGGAATTTTAACAAATGTTGCTAGCACTAACTAGCCATATGGAAAAAATTTAACCCTGACCTCTGCCTCATTCCATATATGAACCTAAATGTACTGGCCTAAATGTAAAAGCTGAACTATAAACCTCCTAGAAGAAAATATATGAGAAAATCTTTACAGCCTTAGGGTAGATGAAGATTTTTTGAACAGGAAAGAAAAAAAAACACCCACTAATTATAAAAGTAAAAAAAAAAAATCACATTAAATTTCATCAAAATTAGAAATATCTGCTCATCAAAAGCTTCATGACCTGAAAAAAATGTATTTGTCATAGACCTGAAAAAAATTTATTTGCTGCACATATATCTGACAAAGGACTTGTATTCAGAATAAAGACGTCTGACAAATCAATATTTAAAAGACAAACAACCAAATTATAAAATGGGCAAGAGACAAACAGTTCCACAAGAAGATATATGGATGGTCAACAAGCATATATAAAAGTTGTCAACATCATTAGTCTTCAGAAAGCTGCAAAACAAAATCATAATGTGATACCATTTCATCTTCTCAAGAATAGGTAAAATTTTTAAAAAACCTGATACCACTAAATGTTGGCAAGGATGTGGAACAACTAATTCTCATACAATTCTAGTAGAGTATAAAACGGTGCATCCCACTTTGGAGAACTGTTTGGTTGTTCTTATTAAGTTAAAAATACATCCATCCTAAAAACCAACAATTCTACTTCTAGATATTTACTCAAGAGAAATGAAAATGTATTCTCCCAAAACTATTTCTTACAAGAATGCTCATAGCAGCCTTATATGTAATAGCTCCAAAGAAACTATCCAAAAATATCCACAATAGGAGAACGGATAAAGTAAATGTATATTCATACAATGGAATACTATTCAACAATAAAACATAATGAACTACTGGTACAAAGAATAACAAGGATGGACTTCAAAAACATGTTAAGTGAAAGAAACCAAACACAATGCCATATGATTCCATTTGTCATAAATTCCAAGAACAGGCAAAACTGATCTATAGTGCCTGAGATTAGAAACAGTTTCTTAGGGCAGTGGGGGTATGGGGTTGAATGAAAAGGGGCACAAGGAAATTTTTAGAGGAGATGGAAAGGCTCTATATCACATTTTGCTGGTGGTTATGTGGGTATATATGAGTGTTAAAACTCAATGAGCCAAAATAAAAAATAAAAAGACAAAAAATTTAAAAATGTTAAAAATTCATTGAATTGAACATTTCAGATCTGTATGTTTTATTGTATATTAATTATACCTCAATTTTTAAAAATCCCTACAAAATCATTTATGTGGGACAATCCCAAATAGTAGCTGACTGCTTCTGGTGGTGGGACTCTGGCTATTTTTGTCTGTTCATATTTTTTTAAGCGCTACAATTTTCTATAATGAACATGTGTTTTTTTCCCCCTTATTTTCCATGTTTCATGGCTTCAACAAGATATCAAAATGTTAGCAGTTATTTATCTTTTGAAGGTAGGGTTATAAGTGATTAAAGGAAGTATGGATCAAGTACTCTTCCTACAGTAGGCATGTGGTGCATTGTCCACATGGGACCTGAAAGGAGTTTAGAAGCTCAGGCAGAATTCCACTCTCTTATGGCTCTCTCATAAAGTGCTGGGCAAGTCATAGCCTCCATTTCCTCACCCTTACAATGGGAATAAGACACATTCTGTCTGCCTCAAGAGGGTTGTGACAGTTCACTGAAACAGCTGTGGTCTATAAAGATTCTCTAAAATTAGGGTGGTAGTTACTTCTGATGAAAATTATGAGAAAACTTAAGTCTTTTTGCAAAGCCAGATTCATTACTTACAGTCCTCTAAGAATCAACAAGAAAAGCTATTGCTAGAACATCTCTGTCCCTTCAAATCAATAGCCAAGAACTCTTACCTATTGGAGCGGTAACAGTGATTCTGTACTGCATAGGATATGCACTGAGTGTTTAACCGCTTTCTCTCAACCTCCTTCCAACTATCTTCTGTCCACTTTCTCTTGATCTGCTTCTCCTCAAGTTTTTTTCCCACATATTCAGCATAGGTCTGGATCCGATAGCTTTCTGCATATCTGCTGGTATTGACAGCTACGAGGGAAAGAAAGATACCTTATAAAGAGTCTGGCCTAGCCCCAAAGACACCACTCTTTGAAAGGTGGCCTGAGGTCATCAAAGGAGCCCTGGGTTCAGGTCTGAGCTCCAACCTGGCTCTGTCACTTAGAAGCCAGGGCACCCTGGGCACATCCTGTAAACTCTCCACGTCTGAGTCTCCTTATCTGGAGAAGAGTCAGAGCTCCCCAGACTCCCTTACAGTGTGAATGTACTTTGTAAATCATAAAGAACTGTAATGATGAAAGTAAAACATTACCAATTTTCTAAGTATTCGCAGTTAACATTTTCGTTTGGAAATTGTTCATATTTAGAATAAGGAAATGAAAATAAAAGCACCAGGGGAAAACACTAAACTCTCATTTATTTTATTGTTAAAGATAAAAATTACAATAACAGCAATAATGATTAGTGATAATTTTGTTAAATACTTAAGCTCTCGTATGTCAGGTGAGTGCCTGGTGACCTACATACATTATATCTAATCTTCCCAATACACTTGCAGGGAAGGAAATGTTTTTACTGCTAGCAAGCAGGGTCACTGAGGTCAGGTGGTGATGAGTGGCAGTGCTGGGATGCAAAACTAGGTTACTCTGACCTGAACGTCACTCTTCACCTCACTTTGGACTCTGTAAATTCAACATAGCTCCATAATAATTGAGGGATGCCTGTTCTTCCACTTTTAAACACTACTTTGATTCAAGACAGCTAATTCTCTGCAACTTACTTCTGGCTGGCAAGGGTACTTGAAAGCTGGGACTTATTTCCTTGGTATTAATACTTTAGACTACGGCCAGGTCAGATGTGGCCTAATCCCATGCTGCCTCCTCCTCTGAGGCTGATGGATGGAACATGCTGGTAATGTGGGAGTTGGGAGCAATGGAAGGATACTCTCCTAGCCCACTATCCCTACTAACAGTTGTCACCCATGCTGGCAGTGAGACAGGAAAAGCCTGGCCAGGTTTAGGGTTACCTGGCCAGGGGTACTTTAGGTTTTAGTACCTGGGTACCTGGAAAAGCACTGTGACGACAAAGACAGATTCTGTACACTAGCACCTAGTGCAGTTATTGGTACAAAGTAGGTGTCAATGAATATTATGTGTAAGAATGCATGTCAGACACAGGCCCCTGAGCCACAGAGAGGCACAGGCCCCCATGCAGCAAAGCAACACAGCAGAAAGATGATGATGCAATCAGATAGGAAAAAAAAAAAAAAAAGAATGCACACCAGAATGCAACAATGCTGATGAGCTTGGAGTCTAAGAACACATGAAAGCTGGACAAGGGAGTTTGGTAGCTCATGTACTTTGGAGGCAGAGGAAAAGACTGTATGAGAGGCAGCTGCTTCACGTATCTGACACCTGATGCTTTTAAATCTTTGCATCAAGAGGACCAGACTTCCCTAAAACTTCTCAGCATGACACTGGTTTACAGAATGTCATGTCAAATAGTCACACTAAAAACAAAATAAACAAGGAAGAAAATTCACATATTTAAAAAACACAATTTTAATAAGTTTGCTGTGCTTTTCAAATAGTCACTAAAGTAAAACAGAGGGAAAAAATTGAAAAACACCCTTCAAAATATTGGAGAACTTTCATATTACACAAAGGCTCATAAAGAAGTAGTGTTAAGTTACTGAAATCTGAGCTCAGTGTGCTCTGATTCACTGGCAAGGAGATAAAAAGTGAAAGCAGCCAGTTCTGGAGATGTGCTATTGACCAACTCTCATATCAGAGAACCACAGAAATAGAACACTTTCTTGAAAATCTCATTCCTCAGGACAATCACTTTTCCTGCTTTCAGTGTGTCACATTTCTGTTTTCTTCATTCATTTATCCAGCCACCTAACAATTTATATATCTAACAAACATCATACATCATTCTTTCATACCACAATTACTGAGTGTCTTTGTCCTAGGGACTGTGATAAGTATTTGGTTTATGTAACACTAATATCCCTGCAAATTTGAGACTATCAACTAAAATGGTGTGATCTATCAATGTGATATTATGATGAGAATCCACAGATTCTACTATCTATACTTAACTGACTGTGAGTAAATGAGTGTTTCATGGATTTTTTTCTTGTTTTTTATTTTATTTTTTTAAATTTTTTTAATGAGGCAGGTTTATTTTGCAAGCATGCCCAAAGGGATGGTGACATAAGCAATAATCCGGCTTAATTCTGTTTAGTTTGGGTCAATTCCCCATGAAAGCAAAGATGAGAGGTTCACAAAGGAGCCAAGATAATCTATTTAGCAGTATGTGATTGTTTCTAGTAATTTACCTCTCAGTGCCATGGACAAATGTTACAGACACTTCCCTACCCATGGTGAGGGAATTTATCTCAGCACATGTGGAATTAGGATCACTTAAAAGGGGAAACAAATAACCATCCACTTTTCACTACTGGCCTTCACATGGCAATAATTTACCAGCATTCCTTCAAGTCCCAGCAGCTTTGCAGCTCTCGCCTTTAATCTAGAAGCCAAGCTCTGGCTCAAAGCCACCACTCTAATGGATGAATCAGCAAAATGAATTGCCTGTCAGCTGTGTCCTCCAGTGATTCCAGCTTGCCTGTCAGAAGCAGCGTGTAGCAGGCTGCTTGGTAACATTACCCTTTTCCAAATTTGTCAGGGAAATGATTCAAGGCCATCTTCTGGTTGTGCCACTCAAAGTCCCCTAGGGAAGCAAACACATTGAGCGTCCTCTCTGTCTCCCTGTAGCTGCGTGAGGGCAGCTGCTCTCACCTAATAGCATCATCCACTCATGGCCTCACTGGGCCAGACTGCTTGTCTCTTGACACTTTAAACACATTATAGTATTTAATCCTCATAACACCCCACAAGGATGATATGTTCTAGTCATCATACAGATAAAGAGTCTGAGTGAGAGAAGCTTGCCTAAGGTCTTGGGAGAGACAAAACTGGTTTGGAACTAAGACATAATTCTTTTTTTAAACAATGTAATATGGTTACATGTCTGCCATGTATTTGCATATTTATGTGTTTATTTAGGCAGACAATTATTTTATGTAATGCTTCCTTTTCTAAGAGTTTTAAATAATTATTTAAAATGTGTAGACTTGTTTTAAATTAGGAACTTTACTGTCAAGTCAAGCTTCAACTAAATTAATGGAGGCAGATTATGTTTATGGACAGGAAGTCTCCCCAAGTTATTTATAGATTTAATGCAACTCCAGTAAAAATATAATAATCCATTTTAATAAGACATTGGAAAAATTAAAATAAAATTTAAAAATCTCAAATGGACAAAAAATAAAGCACTGGCTGCTGGAGGCTGGGACGAAGGGGAGGATGCCAATTAAAAAGGGGATAGGGGAATTTTGGGGGCTGATGGAGCCTGTTTTCTTGATTGTGGTGGTGGCAGCGGTTACGTGATTTTAAGTATTTGTAGAACATAGAACTATACAACAAAGAGGGTAATTCTGCTGTTTATTTAAATAGTTATAGCGCAATTATTTTGTAGAATTTGAAAGGTTGATTCTAAAATTTAAATGGAAAGGCAAAGGGCCAAAAACAGCCTAGACATTTCTGAAGAAGAATAAGGAAATGGGGGGTCTTGCCTTGTTGGCTAAAAATGCCTAGTATAAAGCTATACTAATTAAGACAATGTAGTAATGGTATAGAGATAAACTGGCCAATGCAATAGAAGAGAAAGCCTAGAAACAGAAAATGTATGCCTTTGTGAAACTTTAGATTTTTGACAGACACAGCGTGACAGAATATGGCAGAAAAGGACAAGTTGGAAAAATTATTTATCCACAGGGAAAAAATGAAATTATAGCTGTACTTATACCATGCCAAAAAATCAACTCCAGACACAGGAAGAATTTACATGTTAAAAGTAAATGTTGAAAAACTGAAAAGAAAACAGAAGTGTGAAGTAGGGAAGAATTATTAAGACACAGAAAGGATTAAGCATAAAAGAAAAGATCAATACAGTTGGTTATACTAAGATTAACACTTTCGTCCATCAGAGGATATTTTAAAGAGAGGGGAAACAATCTACAAATTAGGAGAAGATATTTGTAAGACATACAACTGACGAAGGTGCAGAATATATAAAATAAAACACCTAAAATTAATATAAAAACAGCCCAACAGAAAAATGGGCAAAGGACATGAGCATACACAGTCATGCTGCAGCAGAGGAAACATAAGGCTGGGAAACAAAGAGACACTCAACCTCGGGCAAAGGCAAATAATGACTACAATTCAAATATCATTTAATACCTATTTTGTGGGCAAAAATTTAAAAGACTGACAATACCAACTACTAAGAAGATGTGAAGCAACAGAATCTCCCCTGGAACAACCATTTTGGAAAACAATTGGGTATTCCCGTTTTAAGTTGATCATTCTCACACCCTATGTAGCAGTTTGATATTATTGATGAATTCCAAAAAGAAATACTGGATTATGCTTGTAAACTGATCTTCTCCTCTGGGCATATTAAATTATATTGGATTCATAGGTTTACTGGATTAAGTAATTATGTAAAACTCTTGTGACAGTGGGGCAATGAGTCCCCATCCATTGGTGGGTGGGGACTCACAGATAAAAGGCATGGCAAAGGCTAGAGTTAGGGGCTTTTAATGTGGGAGTTTTGATGTTGGAGTTTGATGCTGTAGCTGGAGCCCCAGGGAGACAGACAGAGCTGTTTGCCTGAGAGTCCACAGCTGACCTTGTGGAGAAAACAGAGGAGCTGAGCCAAGAGGAACCCTGGTAGCCTGAACCCTTGCAGAGGCCACAGCCATCTTACACCAACATGTGAAAACAGACTTTGGTGAGGGAAGTAACTTAGGCTTTATGGCCTAGTATCTGTAAGCTCCTACCCCAAATAAATACCCTTCATAAAAACTAACCAATTTCTGGTATTTTGTATCAGCACCCCTTTAGCTAATACACTCTATGACTAGCAATTCTACTCCTAGGTATATATTAACATACCTAAATATATGTGTATTGGAGATAAATACAAGAATGTTAAAAAAAGAAAAAAAAAAAAGAAAGAAAAAAAGACCTGTTTAGAATAGGAAAAGAAAAAGAAAAAGCAATCCAAATTTCCATCAACAGGTAAATGGATAAATGACAGTATATTCACACAATAAAATATTGCCTAAGAGTGAACATGGGGAAGTGGACTTGGCCCAGTGGTTAGGACGTCCGCCTACCACATGGGAGGTCCGCGGTTCAAACCCCGGGCCTCCTTGACCCGTGTGGAGCTGGCCCATGCGCAGTGCTGATGCGCGCAAGGAGTGCCCTGCCACGCAGGGGTGTCCCCCCGCGTAGGGGAACCCCATGCTCAAGGAGTGCGTCCAGTAAGGAGAGCCGCCCAGCGCAAAAGAAAAGTGCAGCCTGCCCAGGAATGGCACCGCACACACGGAGAGCTGACGCAGCAAGATGATGCAACAAAAGGAAACACAGATTCTCGGTGCCGCTGATAAGGACAGAAGCGGTCACAGAAGAACAACACACAGCGAATGGACACAAGAGAGCAGACAACGGGGGGAGGAGAGGGAGAGAAATAAAAAAAAAAAATAATAAAACAATTCTTTTAAAAAAAAGTGAACATGAATAAATTACATACAATAAAATGGATGAGCCTTAGTAATCTAATGGTGAGTGAAAACGCAAGTCCCAAGAGACTATATGTAGTATGATATTCTTTTCATTAGTTTCAAAAATAATGAAAACTATATATACATACATACATATCTATATTGATATATGTTTTATGTGTGTGTGTGCATGTTTTAAAACATAAAAAGTAAAAAAATGATGAGCACAAATTTCAGATGAATAGTTATCGCTGGTAGAGAATCAAGGGGATGGGACAGGGGAAGAACAACAGAGAGATTATTTATTAGGAGTATGGTAGCTCTTTGGTTTTATGATGGTTTCAGAGGTGTTTGTTTTAAATAAAATATCCAGGCCTTCTACTGTTTATCTTGTCTAACTACAAATGGCCACTTCCAGTACGGACTGTCTTAGCTAGGAGGTCTGTTTAAGACTAGTTCAAAGATACTGTTTCAATGTCCTCAGCAATATGCAGATAGAGGCCCCTGAAGAGTACATGTGGTGCAAATGAGCACTGCTGCTGAAATACCAGATACCTCCAAGTCTTATGAAGTCCTTATGAAGTGAAGAATATTTCTGCAGCCTGCTTCTCAGAAATCAGCTTAACTGCAGCAACTGTGGAGGGTGGAGAGAGCACTGTGAAGCTGCTAAAGCAGTTACATCCCATTACTCCAGCAATTTTCATGATGGCTTTCCTAGGCTAACATCAAGTTTTCAATTTCCAAGGGAATTATGTAATTCTTATTAACCAAATGGTTATAAGAATGGCAAGTATTTGCTGGGTACTTACTTTGTGCCTTGTAAACATTATCCTAACTTTATTAGATAAGGAAACTGAGGGTCAGCAGAAGTTACCAGCCAAGGTCCCACAGATACAGGTATTTGGGTTGGGATCCAAAGCAACGCCTATGTTCTTTTCATGAATGCACACGCAATGGGCTGCCCCAGATCTTGTCATTCACGTAATGGCATGACATTTATCTGCAAGAGAGTTCGAGGATTTGTCCATCTCTCCAGGTTGCAGTTTTGTGTAAACAACAGGAGTCACCAGATGATAAACCAGTATGTTAACCCACCACCATAAGGGACATATGCTCAGTGTGGCCTCTTTCCACTGCTGTGCAGATCCAAGCCCTACTCCCCATATACCAATGTGTACCTGGATCCTCTGCTGTGCCTTGCTCTGATCCCTTTTGATGGCTTTGGCTTCCTCCCCCCACAGCAACCGGTCTAGGCAGTGTACCACCATGCTATCA
Source organism: Dasypus novemcinctus (assembly GCF_030445035.2). Taxonomy (NCBI): domain Eukaryota; kingdom Metazoa; phylum Chordata; class Mammalia; order Cingulata; family Dasypodidae; genus Dasypus; species Dasypus novemcinctus. The sequence goes on from NC_080695.1 coordinate 61,378,738, forward strand.
TTCCAGGTTTTCACCCAACGGCAGACTGACACCAAATACTGTTTTGTATTTGTTTATTTAAATATGAATATTTTGGATAGAAAAGTACTTTCGTATTCCATATCATTTTGATCAGGTCTGGGTTTTAGTAGATTGACCACCTGTCTAATTTTACCAGATAGAGAACAGAGGGTCTTTTCTTGGATTCTATGGGAGGGGAAACTTCAAAATCTTTAAAGAAAGGGGTAAACAAAGTAAAAATCCTCAACCCTAATGGTGACTATGAATACTGTCCTGTGGTCAAAGGAATGATCTTGGATGTATTTCTCCTCAACCCATCCAAAGGACTAGGCATACATGAAGTGCTATGCAGGAATCTGATCTAACACAAACATGCTGAAATACAGACCTTTCCAAAATGCCCAAAGAGGTGACAGCTCTGGGGAGACCATCTCAGAAAATGACAGCCTTCTCTCTTAGCTTCTCTAGTCCCTTCTTCTGCTGTTTTGATCCATTCTCTCCAGCACAACCCTCCAAAGTCTTCAAGAGATTAAGCCCAAACTTGCTAGTATATCATACAATGCCCTTACTAGTCTAGCACTAGCTAGCTCCTCACCTCAACTCTCAATCATTCTTCCACGTTTACCTGTTTACCTACCTATCTGTCTCCCTCTCCAAAGGACCAGAAGCTCCTTCGGAGCAGGGACCATAACTTAATTTATCTTTGTACCATCGGATCCTATAATGGCACTTGCACAGAAAGGAAGGAAGAAGCAAAGCTTTTTAAGAACCAGGATATATATTTACAAATTTTTCAGTTAACCATTCTGTGTTGAAGCCCAGTCTACTACTAGGACAAGGAACCCTGGGTTGGAAAGGAGAGGAGCTGGCTCTGGCACTGGCTCTCATTCTAAAAAGGAGGTTCCCTGGGCAGTGATCACCTGTGCATGTCGCCACACCTGAGACTCCCAGCAGTGCTGGGAAAGAAATGGGCAATCATTATTGACAGCTAATCTCAATGAGGCTGAGTGCCCTGCCTCAGTCACACAGTTAGGATGTAGGGCTTGTGGTCCCTAGCCCTTATTCTTTCATAATGTGGGTGCTTCTCCAACAGGGTAATTAACTCTTAAAAAATAGTATTGAAGCTGAGAGAAGTAAAAATTTGGGTAATGAAAGAGACCGAGCTCTGTAAAGGGGAAACGGACTTTGGCCCAGTGGTTAGGGCGTCCGTCTACCACATGGGAGGTCCGCGGTTCAAACCCCGGGCCTCCTTGACCCGTGTGGAGCTGGCCATGCGCAGTGCTGATGCGCGCAAGGAGTGCCCTGCCACGCAGGGGTGTCCCCCGCGTAGGGGAGCCCCACGCGCAAGGAGTGCACCAGTGAGGAAAGCCGCCCAGCGTGAAAGAAAGTGCAGCCTGCCCAGGAATGGCACCGCCCACACTTCCCGTGCCGCTGACGACAACAGAAGCGGACAAAGAAACGAGACGCAGCAAACAGACACCAAGAACAGACAACCAGGGGAGGGGGGGAAATTAAATAAATAAATCTTAAAAAAAAAAAGAGGAGAGAAGGAAGCAATGGAGTAAGAGGCAATGAGGGGACTTGATTCATTCATCTTTGCTTTCCCAGAGCCTCCATCACAGTGCCTGACATACACGAGGCATTCAGTAAAGGAAATGAATTAAGGGAAAGGAAGCAGGCTCGGCATCCATGTTTACAAAGATGTAAAGTGTGGAACGTAACAGGAAGATCAACTAACACTTACTAACAACTTCCACACTTCCTACCTCACTGGTTTCTCACGTGGCCTGAGAAGGGACGTGTTGTTAGCACTGTTTTACTGATAAGGCTGAGAGAAAACGCTGTACCCAGCTGGGAAGTGACAGAAAAGCCAAGGGTGAGATACTGGGTCTGTCACCTATGACAAGTCATGCCTTCAACTCTGTGCTCTCTCCATGTTATCTCCCTTGATTACAGACAGAGCCTCATTTTGGTCACTGTCCCCATACCTCATTTCACCTCACAGTTCTTCACTTAAGACCAAGGAAGAGGCAAAGAAAACACTCTTCATAAAGTGGTCAAAGGTTGGCATGTAGATATGATGAAAACGAATTACTTAAAGTCTACTCAAAGGGCAGCAACAAACCCAAGTGGGAAAACCACAGCTTCTGAGGCCACGCTGGCCTAGGTTCAAATCCTGCCCAAGACAACTTGCCTGAGTCAAGTCACCTGCCTCCCTAAGGTTCTGTTTCTTTACACATAAAATGGACACATCAACCAACCATACAAGGCTCTTAGGAAAAGCAGGGTATAAATATGTAAAGCTCTTAGAGAGGCTGGTGCTTCATTAATGAGGCAACTGTTGTTAAGTCGCAAAACATAGAGTTCAGATGACAGAACCAGGTGGGGAGCAGTTATGGCTCAAGTGGCTGAGCTCCTCCTGCTTCCTACATGGGAGGTCCTGGGTTCCATTCCCATGCCTCCTAAACAACAAAAACAAACAATAAGCAAAACAAATGGAAAAAAAACCACAACACAACCAAACCAAACCACTCAGGGGAGCCATTGTGGCTCAGTGGTTGAACGCTGCTTCTCACATATGAGGTCCGGGGTTCAATCCCTGGCCATGGGCACCTCGGGAAAAAAAAAAAAAGACCCAGGTCTAAAACCAGTAGAGGATGTCCTACAGTGACACTGATTCAGCAGGATGTCCTACAGTGACACTGACTCAGCAGGCTACCACTTGCCCCACTTTGGTGTGACAAGAAGTGCAGGTGGTCTGACATACCCTGGGTCATGTAGTAGCTCATGGAACACTGCCACCACCTAGAACCTGGATGTGATCTAGCCACAGCCAGAGCATGACTGGAAGCTAGCCAAGTCCTTCCCATGCAAAACATGGAAAATGGGAGATATGGAAACTAACATATATCACCCATACTTAACAAGTATAATTTCAAAAAGCCTTAACTACAATATTTAAAAATCACACTGAGACAAAGATTATTAATTTTCACTAACTCATTTAACGACACCAGAGTCTGCTTTTAAAACATTCACCTCATTCATTTATTCAATAAACAATGGCAATAAAAGAGGAGAGGGGAGAGTGGAGAGAGACTGCTAATGGGTACTGGGATTCTTTCTGAGGTGATGAAAATGTTCTGGAATTAGATAGAGGTGACGATTGCACAACTTTATGAATACACTAAAAACCACTGACTTGTATACTGCAAGATGAACTTTGTGGTATTTGAATTATATAACAATTAAAAACAAAACAGTGCAAACAAACAAAGGCAACAAGTACTGTGCTGGGAACTTGAGTGTGGCTGAAGGGAGCAGACATCCTTGCCCTTAACAAGACCACAATCTAGAGGAGGAATAAAGGAAAGGAAACCATTAGTGGGGAGACATCAGATATAGTCAAGAATCTAGGTAAGAAATTAAGATTTCTGAACCTGAGTAGGGTCAGTAGAAAAGGAGAGGAGACAAAAATATGAGCTAATGAAAAGTCTGTGCTATTTAAGCTGTAAATTCTCAGGGCATAAGCCAACTGCCTTAGCAATTAATGAATGATGTCACTGAGGAATATTGCTTCAACTACCAGCCTGTGGATGGTTTTTTTTTTTCTTTCATGATTACCAGCTGCAAAGTCAATTAAAAATAAATAAAGCTACCCTTTATTGAGTACTCATTTATTTTATGTTAAGAACTATGCTGATTTACAAATATATTTAATTCTCACTTGTTCATTTATTTCGCCCACCCATTTGTCTGTGAATACAGACACGAATGGATTTCATTCTCCTTTGTTCATTTATTCATCTATCCATCCATCCATTCATGACCAATCAAACTATCTGGGAACTGGGGCTCTGAGGGTAAATGAGAGACACAGTCCTTGTGTTCACTGGGGAGAGAAGGACAGGGCACCAGCTAGCCACGTGTCCAAGGGCTCTCAAGGGAGAAGTGCTGGGGAGCTTACAGTGGGGAACTGACAGCCCTGGGGCTCAGGGCCAGCAGACCTGAAGAAAGATGTCCAGGCTTTCCTGAGACTTGGAGATGGGACATGAGACAGTGTGAAAAATACTAAGGGTGGGAAACTGTTCCAGGCAGAAGGAATATGAGTGACTAACCTTTCAGTTAAGGAAGCACAGCCTTCCCATAGGAACAGAAAGACTACAATGGTGGCAACTTAGAGTGAGGGAAGAAGAGCTGGCAGTAACACAAAAGTGACGGCCAGGGGGAGGCCGTGATTAGATGTGTGTTTCTACAAGAGCACTTTGAAAAGGGCGGAAGAGGGAAGCGGACTTGGCCCAGTGGTTAGGGCGACTGTCTACCACATGGGAGGTCCGCGGTTCAAACCCTGGACCTCCTTGACCCGTGTGGAGCTGGCCCATGCGCAGTGCTGGTGCGCTCAAGGAGTGCCCTGCCACGCAGGGGTGTACCCCAAGTAAGGGAGCCCCATGCGCAAGGAGTGTGCCCCGTAAGGAGAGCCGCCCAGCACGAAAGAAAGTGCAGCCTGCCCAGTAATGGTGCAGCCCACACGGAGAGCTGACACAGCAAGATGACGCAACAAAAGGAAACACAGATTCCCGTGCCGCTGACAACAACAGAAGCGGACAAAGAAGATGCAGCAAATAGACACAGAGAACAGACAACCGGGGCAGGGGGAAGGGGAGAGAAATAAATAAATATTTTTTTTAAAAAAAAGAAAAGAAAAGGGCGGAAGAACGGGAATGGATCCAGGGATGTCAGTAGGAGGCAAGTGTAATATGTAAGGAAAGAAATGGCAGCAGCTAGTTAGGCTGATAAACAAGGAAAGAAATGGCAGTACCTAGTTAGGCTGGAAGCAGTGAGTTTACAGAGAAAGGACAGAACCAAGAAAGGGCCCCAGGAATCCTCACCAGAGCAATGCATGGTGGTGCTGTTTACTGACCAGGGAATAGTGAGTGGGAAGACAGGTTAGAGTGGGCTAGATGGTGGCTTTAAGGTACCTAGGAAACATCCAGTGGAGATGAGAAGGCAGATGCCCAGTTTCTGGATGCAGATACAATTTTGAGAATAACTACATGAGGGTAATTTAAGTCCTGAGAAAAGATAAGCTTGTTAAGTGTAGAAGACTCAACTTTGAATAAGAGCAACATAGAATCATCAACTAGAAAGGGGACAAGTGGCACTTTTTTAGAAAAGATGGAAGGGATTCAGCAGGTTTCACACTGTTAGAAAGAAGCCAGAGGGGGGCCCTGAGAGGAGATGAGACCCAGAGCACATGTCTGGGGACTCACATCTGAAAGAAGGCACAGAAGAAAGGGGAGGTGTGAGTGTAGACAGCTTTGTGAACCCGGGGAGAGGGAATTGCACCTGGAGGGTGGCTACTTCAGGGGAGGGAGTAGGTCTTCCTGAGAACCCCCAGGCTGGAGACTGGGAAAGAGGGGAAGAGCAGAAAAAGCCATGGAGGACTTACTGCTTAGGACCTGGCCCGCGTCGGGGGGGCCTTTCATTCAGAGCACTACCCAACTGCCCCATGCTCTTTTTCTCCACCAAACAACCTTACAAGGCAGGTGGGCACTGTTTTCACAGGTGAAAGAAGAGAGGCTGAGAGGGCTGCCGAGGACCACAACTGCTAGGAGCAGAGCCAGGTCCTGAATCCCGGGCTCCCGGGCTCCCGGGCTCCCGGATGCCATGCTTCTAACAACAATTTTCATTTATCCCTCAAAGCTGTCAACAAAGTAGGTGCTCTAAAAACCAAGCTAAACAAACAGAAAAAAAAAAAAGGTTTTCACAAGTGCTGACAAAGCTCCTTAAAAGATGGTGGCAGTGATAAAGAGAAGGTAAGAAAGAATTTTCAGATGGAGTCAAGTAAAAGCAGATGGCGTTTAGAAAAGAAATGTTTAGGAGTGTTACTTTAAAAAAAAAAAAAGAGTGCCTTTTCTTTCTAAGATGAAACTCACAACTTAAAATAGGGCATGGGAAAAAAATTCCATACTTAACAGTCTTGATGAACCTGACAGACAGCTGAAAGACCTAAGCAATTTACAACATTCTTCACACTTTATGGGAGAAAATTAAGATTGATGTCTTAACTACACAAGAATAATTTAAAGCAAAATCAAAGACCTCCTAGATCTTGGCAAACAGCAGATCCTATGAGTCAACAACACTGAATAAATTTCACTTCAGAGAAGACCAAATAGTAAATGTTTTACTTACGCAGTTTTGTAACTGTATCTTTAAAGTCTGCTTATATACAAACCCATAGGAGTTCTAATAAATAATCATAGTTTACAGAGCTGTTACTGTGCACCAGATGCTACAAGTATGTTTTCTCTAATCCTACTATCCTAGCTTGTATCCTATAATATCCTAACATATGATCTCTAAACTCTAATCCTACTTTCTTAAATTTCTAATCGTCAATTTGAATATGGCAAAATGTAGCCTCAGACAGGTTAAACTGCCAGATGTCACTGAGCTAAGAGGTTGAAAATGGCCAATATTCAGCCCAAGTCTGACACAACTTCCAGGAGTGCCTTTCAAGCTTTAACTGCAGCATATACTGTGCTATAGGATTTAAATTACAGCAGTATCACCAAACAATACCTACCTTTCCTATATGTCACACACTGAAATTTTCCACTGTGTCTTTCTTTTTTTTAATGCTGGTGTCAACCAGCATTGATTTCACAACCCACTAATGGGCCCTGACCTGAAGCTCCAAACATGCTACAATCTCACTGACACCCACATTCTTAACAGAATTTCTGTGCAACAATGTGCTTTGTGTTCTAAACGATTAATCAACAAAAGGACTTTTAGGACGCAACCTATTCACCAATCAGAGCCTGCCTGGTAACTGAGCTGCTGGATGGAGGTAACGGCTGCATTGACAGTGAGAGATTTTAAAAGGGTCCTTTAATCTGGACTAGTTCTAGCCAACAAGGATTCAGATACTGGATGCAAATATACACCAAATATAAATATACACTACACATACCAAGACATTTTTTGACTAGTTAACCATGGCAACTTGTTGAGCTGTTTATGAAGCATTAAACCTGCCACAATCTCTGTGACAGAGCCTAGGTGCACCTTCTTTTTTCCACTTCCCACAATCACACAAGCAAAAAAAGTCTGATAGAGCAGCATATATATTAAGATTTAAAGTTTCAATCGTTGAAAAGCTTAAAGTCTGTTTGTAAGCCAATCAGAAAAGGGAAGCAGCAATATTTATACTTTCATTAAATGTTTCTCTGTGGATGTTTTGATGTTGCTTTTATTTGACAAAAGAATTTACTTATATCTCATTACTCAGCTTATTCATTATTCAAGTGAAACCCAGGAGGAAAGGAGGGGCACAGGGGAAGAGAATGAGAGGTAGGTAGGCAGGACTACGCTACCTCACCTGCAAGGTGAGTCATTGCCCCTTCACCAAATGCTGCCTCTCCCAACCTATTAAGGAAGGAGTCACAGAAATTCCACCTAAAGGGCTATCAGCACAACCATGCCCTTGCCTCAGGACCAGTTCAGAACCACCCAGCACTCTCATGATGGTGCCACCATGCCTTATCCTTGAACAAGATCCTTATTCCTTGTTGCCACTCACTTCCCCACTGCATCTACAGATGAGAGCATTCTCAAGTCTACATCAAATGTCTGGACACGCTCCCCAGTATCTCTAGCATACCCCACATGATCTGTCACCACCAAATCATTGTTAGTAAGTACCAACATGACCTCCTTTACAACTCAGGCCAGTCGCTTCTCTGCTTTCACAGACCCCTCGCTGGCACTGGGTCTGTGCTTTTGATTGCCTGTGGAAAGAGAATAGTTTAATAACAAAAGGATTGAAATCTTTCCTTCGTACTACAGGCTGCCTTGGGTCAATGTAATTTATGTTATAATTGTCAATATTTGACATCAGAAAAGAAGTATATAAAAAGAACCCTCTCCAAAGGAGAAGTAAAGAATGAGGAAGGTAGTTTTATTTTCCATATCAGTCTGACTCTCTGCCTTTGTTGAGATGAGGTGCCCGACAATTTATTTCACTGGTGCATTCCATCTGTATACTACACACCAAAACCCTAAGGATTACCAAGCATCACGAAATGGTGGCACGAAACCAAGTGAGAATTATTTTGATTTGAAAGTCCCATCCCTTCTTTGGCTTTTAACACATTCATTCAACACTTGTAAATTTCCTCCCTTTTAATAACCAAATCACTTCATGATTTTAGGAAGATTATTCCATTTCTTTATTTTCTTCTTCCATAAGTTTCTGTTTCCCTGTCACAGAGGCCACTGCTGCCAACTTTAATTCCCCCCTTTGGTGAGTTAAGTACTTCCAGAAGATGGCCTCTCCCGAAATTCAGAGAAGTAAAACAAGTTATTCACAGCTCCTGCACATGTAAAGAATCTGTGAAATTCTTTGACAGCAGAAAAATGAAGACTTTTTTTAAAAAGGGATTTTGGCTTTCCTGCTAGTAGTTGCTAATATCTTTAAATTATTCTAAACATTTGTTTCATTTTCTACATCTTCAGGAAAAAATAATGTGTATCTTTTTGTTATTTGTTCTTTCAATGCAAAAACCAACTGATCAGATAAGAGTCAAGCCTTTCACTTAAAAACATTTCTATATAAAAACGAACCCAATGACAAGTAACGTGATATTGCATATATTTTTTAAAATTTTTACATTTTATCACAGTAAAATAAATATATATATAACATAAAATAAACATTTTATATATTTTAACCATTTTAAGTGTACAGTTCAATGGCATTAATTACATTTACAATTTTATGCTACCATAAGAACCAACACTTCAAAATATTTGTGAATATTTTGTAATACTGTATCTTAAAACTCAATCAGCCAAGGGTTTCCTACAATGTCAAAATACAACACTCAGAACACTAACTAGGACTTTGAAAAACAACTTTTCAAAAGAAAAGTTATGTATCTTTATCGCAGAATACAGAATGCTTTTTGATTGATAATGGAGTGTCATGGATTTAAAAAGTAATCTCTACATTTTTTCCCTAGAAAAATATTCTCATTCTTTAAAACATAACTCTGAGGTCCTGTATCTAATGCCTCTAAAGTAGGCAGTCTTAACCTTTTTGCTCCACGGACCCCTTTGCCAGTCAAAACCACAGAACCCTCACTAAATCCACACTATACTGTGTATTATTTAATACATATATCGTACCCATACCAATACATTCCCTAAGGAATAGTTTTCTGAATTTCAATTCAAGCTCACGGACCTCTTGGTGAGAACCCCTCCTCTAAAGAGCCACTGTAAATGTAGTACAGTATTTAGCCCTCCATCTTTAAACTGCAACTCCGAAGTCCCATATCTAATGCCTCCACAGTCATTTTAAAGCAAGCAGTACGTTACTTAACTCTCAATTATGTTTGTTTAATGAATGCCTTTATATAATATACTGTGATTTTAATCAAGAAAAATGTTTAAGTATCTGATATCACATTCTAGGGAATCCAGCTGTAAAGTGAAACTCCAGAAACCACATTTTCCAGTGAGTTTCCAGTCAGTGCCCACTGGCCTATCCAGGTGTGGGTAGCAGGTAAAGGACCTACTGAGAAGGAAAAGAACAAACCTGAGTTGCTGGCATCGGTCCTGTCAATGCTAAACTGGTGGCATGGAGATGCACTGTTACAGGCTCTCCCCCTGTAACACACGCAGTGGAAGAGCCCCATAGTTCCATATTACAAATGAAAACATTTTGGCTAGTGTATAAAAAAGAATGAACTTTCAGTAATTAATTTTCCTTGAAATTTGCTTTGGGAGTTAAATTGCCCCGCTTCCACTTTAAATGATATATGCGAACAGAAGAGTATGAGGTAGCAAAATGTTAAAATGCAAGCAGAGCCATGGAAAATAAAAAAGAAAGCTTCCAGGGCCGAGTCTATCTCCTTCTACACCCTGATGTGGTCTGCCAGCAACTGAGAGAGAGCTTTTTGGTAAAGGAGGTAGAAACACCACCAACTCTTAGGTTGCCAGGCAACGTACCACCATTTTATTAAAGCAGAAACAGTGAGAATCCTCAGGCAGACAGACAGCCTGCTGGAATGCTGAGTCACTTGTTCTCCAAGCATGTGGAGAGGTGACAGTGCAGCTGGTCACCTCCCCTTGAGATCTTTCCCCACAAACACTCTTGGGGGAATTCATTTGGAAGTGGCTACCTGAATGCAGCCACAAGTCACAGCCAAGACATAAAATTCATGCCACTCGGGGGTGTGTCTGAGGCAGGTTAGTATAGGGAAAGAGGGAAGCCCGAGTCACAGCTGGGTCAGGGCAGAGAACACCGCTGTGAGACCCCACTGGAGACCGCCCGAGGGAAGGCTGCTACAAAGCAGGGAAGACCTCGTAGAGACCCTGGGCTGGGGAGGAAGCCCTGGATAACCCCAAAGAAAAGGTCTCCTCACTGGTCCCCTGAGAGCTAACAGTGGGGATCATAAGGCAACCAATCAGAACAGCCAACAGCTGGGGCCCCTCCCCAACATTAGAAAAGGGGAGGAGGAAAGGTCTTTAAAAGGCCTAACCCAGGACCCCACACGCGTGTCTCACCCTGTAGCATACACCTACACTTGTGTCTGGGGTTGTGTACTATCTCTTTTCTTGTTTCTTAATAAACTCTTTACTCCTTTGCCTACCCTATAGCACGTCCTTAAATTTCTTTATGCGGCACTGCCAAGAACCGATAAGCCCAGATCCCTGAGCATTCACTAACATGTTCTTTCACCAACTCAAGCCAGAGTACAGCCATAATTCAGTATTTCCAAGACAGAGATGACTGGCAGACCCTATGGCTCAGTTCAGTTTAACTATGGAATGAATGATTTAAGAGATTTTCACAAACATGCACACCCATTAGTGGAATGAGTATTCACTTTGGGCTCAGACAATTCTGCAATTGAACAGCCACTTAACCTGTTCGCACAACCGTTTTCTCATCTCTGAAGTGCTTTTATTTCACTTTAGGGCAAGCACCTAGGACTAGGGAGTTCCAACAGTGTATACATAGGGAGAGGAGCAGAAGGCCAGAGCTGAAGGCCGCTTTTACTCAAAATTAACCCTGGAAAGTTCCTTTTAGAGGAATTGGAGAACAGCATGCATCTCAGTGAGTCCGAAACAGCCATTCTTTCCTCCAGCATGGGAACACACTGCCATTTCTTCTATCGCCTTCCATAGGAAGAAGGCGGCTTGCCCATGAGGGCCATATTATTAAGCACACACACATATAAAGTGCTCCTGCACAGGAGGACGGTAGGAACTGATATTCAAACATGGAAAGCAGACCTGCCTCCATTTCTTCTCCACCTCACTCTGGTGCATATGTTCACTGAGTGGAGTGACAAACAAAATCAGTCTCTCTACGTAAAAAAGAAATTCCCAAAGAGACAGATTCTGAATTCACCAATTTAAACTGTATGATGCAACTCCACTTGGAATATGCACCCAGTGTCTTTGTGCCCATTCTCTGCTCACATATACCTGAGCTAGTCCTTTGACGATAGGGACTGTGTTTTGGTCATACTATATCCCCAGTGAGTTTTCTTGAGGAGAGAATTTCTAAAAGTGATTTTTCTGCTTCGGAACAGTTCTGGCTTACGTGTATTATAAGCTTCTGAATAACTATGGATTTGCTTTTTAGAGAATGGATTTTACTGGCAGATCTGGGAGGGAAGGTAAATAATTAATTTGGTAATTTAAAACATTTTAATATTAAAATAAAAGTGCATGTATTATAGAGTAGAATTTAAAAATTTTGCAAGAATGGTTTAAATAAAACACAAGACTGCAGAGAAGTTCCAACTCATCCTCCTCCCATTCCCCACCCCCTTGGGGGTTCCTCCTATCTGTTCTTTGGTATTAGGGTTACTTAGAGGGAAAGTTTAAGAATAACCTCCACCCACATAAGCACTTAGTAAATATTAGCTGGATGAATGACGAGTTTTTTCTGAGAATATCAGAAGGAAGAAGAGATTCTGCCTTCTCTTCTTGGCAACAAGGGGGTAAACAGAATTTATACATAGTGGATAGCTGAGTAGTTTACATAAGTCAATTTGTTCTCTAGATTCACAAATGACAGCCATGGGTTGTTATGAGTTCTTTGTGGTAAGAAGCAATCCTGGAAAGAACTGATGGGAGTGAGAAATGGGTAATGTAATACCCATTTCTTTGAGCAAAGGTGACAGAAATGGATGCATCACGTATAAGGAAGGAATGACGAGGATAACCTGAGCTGAAAAGGCATGCGTTCAGAATTAAAGGAAATCTGCTATCATAATTGCCTGAAAGAGATTCTAGTGCTGCACCTTTCACAGTGAGAAGATGGGAATCAGGTCCTATAAGTTAACATCCTGGCCCTTTCTAGAGCAAAACCCAGTCACCCAATGAGTATTTCCTGGCCAAGATGAAGTGGTCCCATTGCATCAGCTGGACCAGGGACTAAGCAAGCTCTGAACAGCAGGGACCACCTCCCCTAGAGCTGCAGGTAACATTCTTGAGCCAATGCCGCAGGCTCTCTTACCCTCACTTTTTGGAGGAGAAAATGGAAACTCTGTTAAGGGATTTGCCCAGTCTGACAGCTAGAGTAGGAAAGGAAGTGGAATTCAATCCTAGGTACTTCAGTCACATTATCTTGCAAGGAAAATGATGTTAAGGGAGACTGATACCAAGTACCGGCCACCTACTCTGTTAGCAGAAGTCTGTACTTGGTTCTCAGAAGCTGTGAACAAAGGATCACCATGTCAATAACATATCTACACATCTCCTTCAGAGACAGGTCCACCCACAGCCAAGGAATGCTCTTTCTAAAAGAGAAGAAAGAAATTCATATCCTTTGATCTAGTAATTCCTCTTTTAGCAAACCATTGTATGAAAACAATCGGAAATGGGGACTTACTTTTTAATGTATAAGGATGTTCAAAAGTAAAAAATATATATGTAAACATTTTTAAAATCACAAACATAAACCTCCTAAATGTCCAACCAGTAGAGGAACGGCTAAATAAATTATGCAATTCATATTCGCTAATTAGATTTTTCAAGGAGATAAAAACCAAATAAATAATCAACAAATTATCTGGCTAGTTTTTTGGAAAAAAAGTGACTTGAATGCCTATCTCACAGGTTATATCACTGATTCATTCAAAAAATACTTGCTAATTTCCTACTATGTGTCAGGTATTATTTTAGGCATTAAGATAAACACCTTTGTCCACCTGAATGATGGTTATATATATGGGTATGTTCACCTTGATATAATTCACTGAGCAGTATACTTACTTATAAGATATACACTTTCTATGTGTATGTTTAACCTCAATTTAAAAGTTAAAAAAAAAAAGAAGAAATAATCCACCTCACAGAGCTTACTTACATTCCAGTGGTGGCATACAAACACTAGAAGAAGTATAATACACAATGTGGGTAGAAAAATAAAGCAGCAGTGCTGGGATAGGGGTTATAATTTTTAAAAAGTGACCAGGGAAAACCTTTATTGATATAGTCAGCAAATAAAAATATAGGACATCTAGTCAAAGTTGAATTTTAGATAAACAAATAATTTTTCAGTATTAAGTATGCCCCATTCAATATTTGGGACATACTTATTTTATGCTAAATCTGCAAAGTCAATTTACTATAATAAGGTGATGTATAGCAAAGCTCATTCCTAATGGATTGAATATTTAATGCAAAAAATAAAAACAGTACTAGAATAAAATGGATGCAGGCAGAGATTTTCTAAATAGGACATCAAAGCCAGAAACTATATATATATAAAAAAAGGACAGTTGCTACTATGCAAAAAATGTAAAGCTCTCATGCAGCAAAATAGACTATAGCAACAAGTATACAACAAACTGGAACAAATATTTGCAAAATACAGAACCCAGGATTAACCACTCTAAGCTTCAGTTTTTTCTGTAAAATGAAGGGAAGAAAATGGTACCGGCATTTCACAGAGTTGTTGAGAGGTTTTCAGAACACTGCTAGTATCTGTTAACTAACTGCTCACTAAATATTAGAAAGAATAATAATGATAATAAAGATAAACTTACAAATCAATAAGGAAAAGATACAAGTCACAAAATTAGACCAATACACTTTAAATTTCCAAGTATTATCCTTAGAGTACTTATTAATTACAAATGGGGAAAGGTACCTCTACAGTGTGGAAATCTGAGGCCACCATTTTACTAAATTATCAAATATAACATCAGCCATAATGGAACAAACTGACATCACGTGCCTCTTGGTGTGATGCTCTGAGAAGAACATTTCACCTACGGAGTACTCCTGCCAAAATGGTTTAATCTGAATCTTATCAGAAGAAAATCAGATAAATCTCAAATGAAGGACACTGTAAAAACAACTGGTCTGAACTTTTCCAAAAATGTCAATGTTATGAAAGACAAAAAAAAAAAAAAAAAAAGTTGGACTATTTTATATTAAAGGAGACTAAAGAATATGATGGCTAAATGTAATACAAGGTTTTGACTAATTCTTGGATGAAAAAATAAAAATAAAAAACTGTAAAAGACCTTATTGGTACATTTGGGGAAATGTGATGACAGCTTGCATGTTAGAGCATATCAATATCATATCCAAGTTACATTTTTTGAGTGTGATAAATATATTAGGATTATGTACAAAGATGCCTTTAAGATACATTCACAACCCTCACAAAGTGAATATATCTCAATAAAACTGCTTTTAAAAAAAAGATGACTTTGTTCGTAAGAGAAATACACTGAAATTTTACAGGTAAGTATTGATGTCTGCAATGACTCTCAAACAATTTAGCCAAAAAATAAATATATAAGTGTATAGTGCTCATATATATATATGTATTGCAGAAGTGTGCATATATGATTTCTTTATTCTACTTTTTAATATTTCCCAAATTTTCTATGATGAACATGCATTAATTTTATTTTAAAACAGGTTTTGTTTTGTTTTTTTTAAAACAAGACCAAAACAAATTACATTCTTGGACTTGGAGCATAGTGCCATTTTTTGTTATTGTAGACTTGATTAGATGATCTGAAAGAAGGGAACACAGGTGCACTCAAAGAAAAAAGGAAATATTCCCACAGTGATGCACTGTGCAATAACTAGGAGAGAACCCTATTTTTTTAATTTTAATTTTTACTTTTTTATTTTAACTG
The DNA here is from genome assembly GCF_030445035.2 of Dasypus novemcinctus. Lineage (NCBI taxonomy): Eukaryota > Metazoa > Chordata > Mammalia > Cingulata > Dasypodidae > Dasypus > Dasypus novemcinctus. The sequence continues at coordinate 61,393,926 of NC_080695.1, forward strand.
ACCTGGGCAAAGTGTTTGAAAATTATAGAGGAAAGTTATGAGTTATGAACAAGTTTGCATACATTGTTATTATTAGTATACTGAAATGTTGTACTTAAAAGGATTGACTCAATGCCAGCAAAAGACCAAATACACTCACTTGTTAAGATACAATTTTCAGTATTTCATTCAATTAATTTGGTGTTTAGCTATAACTCAACCTCAAAATTCCTAGTCAAGGCTGAACCAAAATTCTACAATTAATTTCATTTTTAACCATAGGCTTATGGGTAAGTTATCATAGACCGAATGGAAACCTGTATATCACTTTTGAATATATGCAAATCAGCATCTAAAGCTGACAATTTTCAATGTTTGATAGAATTAAAAAATTATTTTTGGAAATAAATTTCTCTGAGAATAAAATCATTCTGAGAATTCAGAATGATTAAAATTTTAAAATGATAAAAATGTCCAAACAATACAAATAAATAAAATTATTCTGAAATAATTAAGCAAAACTATTCTGAGAAATAACTAATTTTGGAGACTTCACCCAGGCAGACTGACTTCTCAAGAAAGAAATCTCTTTCTATTGAGAAAGGAATCTGACCTACAAGGCTACAGTAGTAGATAAGATGCTTTTGGCTTATGGTACACAACTTGTCTGAGAAGCTGCCAAGGAAAAGATATAAACAATGTGTGAACCTGTTTGTTAGACCTTAGAGCAGGAAGAGCCTGATCAGCCCCTGATCTGGCATCTGGGCTTCACTGATAGGCACACTGTCTTTGAGCCTGCAACTTGGGAATAGCATCATTAAGCTGGCCCTGCCTGCTCAATGGTAAAGAATAAACAGTGCACTTAAGAGTTACTGAATTGGGGGTAGAGATGAGGGGGACCAAATTCTTTATTTAATAAATGTGATTTACTGCATGATTATCCAGTAATTTTTTCCCTGCCTATACAAAGATGTTTAAAAATGTTATCACAACTGGTAAAATAGTTTAATTACCAAGTCATTTTACATATTAAAATATGTTTGGGGAATGTAAATTTTAAACCCTAAACCCTGCCAAGAGATATTAAATTAAGATAAACACTTATCATCATTATTATTTCAAACCCACAAATAAGAAACTCTAGTACTTAGCTAAATATTATCAATATCTAAAGAGCACCTGAAAAACATTTTAATTTATAATATTAATTGTAATACATTGGTATTAGAGCAAAATGTATTAAAACAAATTACAAGGATTTTTATAGCAGGAGGGGAAAAAAATCCTGCAGAAGCTGTTTCAGGTAGAAACCTGCTTAATATGAACAAAAATATCTCCCAAACTTTGGGGGATGTCTGTATACATTTTTTTTTTTTTTTTTAATTTTTGAAGGAATAAGTACTTGGTATTGAACTTCTTTAGCAGAAAAGGACAAACATGGTTAAGTATCCTTTTACTTCTGGTTCCTAAGGAAATGAATTTCACAATTTAGCTAGGTTTTTTTAAAAAAGGCATAACAAAAATCTGATGGCTCAATTTATGCTAACATATTCTTAACAATTTCTTTCAGTGGAGCTTTCTAAATCCTCACTCAAACAAACAAACAAAAATCCCAACAAAACAATGACAAAAACAACTGGTAGAAAGGTTTCTATTCAGAAAAGAATCCCAGAACACCAAATTTTAGATTACTAAATTAATCTACCTGGTGGTTCTGCCAGTTCATTTCAAGCATCTTGGCAGCCTGAGAATCTCCCCAGAAGAGAATAAATATCAAAGGGTTAGGGGAATGTGTTAGTTTGTGAGAAAAAGGAAAAAGTTCAGGGTCATTTCCAAAGCATGAGGTTATGAGTTTCACCCAACAATTTTCAACAAAAATTACAGAAAAACTAAGTAAAACTACATATTATCCTAAACTGTAAACTGCCAGGCAGGGTAGCGCTTTTAATCAATACAAAATAAAATCCAATTTACCCAGGGCTTTTCTATCACTTTCATAAATTCTAGAAAAATAAAGTTAAAGATGACAGAGCTATCTAATTAATCATATTTCAGTCCCTGTATAGAATTACAAGGTATACAGGATTTTATAAGTAGGAAAAAAAATGTGGGCTTAATGAGAAAGAAAACAATTACTTACTTAAAACAACCAATAAGGAAACCCAAACCTTTAGCTGGACTTAGTAATTTAATTTATCATTCCCTTTTTCCAAAGACCACAAACATCCAGTGGCTATGTTTCAAGCCTGGGTCCCCAGACCCAGTAATGGAAATCAGTACACTATCCAGCTACCACCACCTAAGACAAGGCCCTCTGACTTTCCTATGCAGACTATGGTGATCATCCAGCCAACCTTACTCCTCTATTAAGCTCAACCAGGAAGGAAGAAAGACAAGACATGAGAAGAAAAAAAATAGATATAAATAGCAGAAAATGTTGAAAAAAACTGAACCAAAGAGAAAAAAATATTCACCAATGACAAAAGTTCTGAATGTAGCCCAATCAAAGGGCTGATCAATAAAGGCAGTTTCTGGATCATATCCCTTTTTAAAGAGTCTAAGAATACACAAAATCAGATCATAAACCCTTATTTTTCCAAAATTTCTAATTTACACTAGGATTTCCTTTAAAGTGTGCATTAGCCCTCCCTTGTTTTAAAAAATAAACTAAAACAAAATTAACAATTCACTGCTAGCTCAAACTCTAAAATACAAAGCTGTTTATCAGTGAGTTGACACAGAGAGATAAGTCCAAGGTCCCAGTATCTTTTAAAGGTCAAGGATGAGATAATTTGGCCTGTTTTATGGACACAGACTATACCCTGCACTTTCAATGATGGCTCAACATTGGCTCAGAAATGAATGCTGTTGCACACAAAGAAGAGGGTAAGAGTCTAAACAGATCAACACAAATCTACTCCCAGTGCTGAGAAAATCCCCAGGCACATCCTATTTGACCGTTCATTGAAAAAAAAAAAAAGAAAAAAATGTCTTGGGAAATGTTCAAGCAGCAAAGAATTCCTATACTAGTCAGTGAGTGTAGCTAATTAACAACGTATCACACATGAAATAAACTTGAACCAATGAGCTGAAATCAACTTTCCCCTGCCTCCTGAAATATTCTTTTCAGCAGTTTCAAGTAGAGATCCATGAATCTAAAATACAAGTATCCATTTATCTAAAAACTATACGGAAGTAATTTTGAAAAGCTGTTAGAATCCAAAATAAGCGATTTTTTTCTGCTTATGGAAGCCGTAAGTTAAAAAACCACTAATCATGTACAAAAAACCCCAGAAAGACAAACAGTTACATTTTCTGTCTGGTAGGTAAGAGCCACATTTGGTTGAGGGCTTCTTAAATGCCAGGCCTGTACTAAGTGTGCTGATAATCATCTCGCTTATCCTGCAAGGCCTAATCCAAAGAAGTCACTGTGAATGGTGCCTCCATGAAGTGAAGGTATCAAAGAATGACTCACTCTTGCTACAGATGTATGTGCAAACAAAGTACTATTTCAGCTTCATTTTACACAAGAGTAATCTTCAGCTCAGAGTCCTGAGAAGTAACAGGCCAAGATCACACAAGCGCCAGGCCCCAGAAATCAAAGAGCGAGCCACAGAAAGCCGAAATGATCTGCCCTTTCGACTCTGCCTCATTGCATCTGACACATTGTTTATCCATACGCTTCTATGAAACATGACCTTCCAGGTGACACTAATGATAAAAGTCGTTGTCTTGTATGTTTTTAGGTTTGGGTTTCTTTATTTTTAAACTTACAACTAAAATAAATAGTTTTCTTCCAAGAGCATTTAAAAATTACTGTTAGAACTTCAGCAAATAGTTTATTATTAAAAACAAAAATTCCAGTATTATACTCTTGCAAAATATAGAATATAAAAATGAACTATTTACCACACATATATTAGTTTTACCTGAGCTATGGTCTGACCTCTCAAAATTGCTAAGGCTGTTATGAATGGAATCAGCTGTTAATCATTATAGGTTCCACGCTGGATGTCCTGTAAAATCCAGTCTTTTTTTTTTTTAAAAAGATTTATTTATTTATTTATTTATGTACTTATTTCTCTCTCCTCCCCGCCCCACCCCGGTTGTCTGTTCTCTGTGTCTGCTTGCTTCGTCTTGTTTCTTTGTCCGCTTCTGTTGTTGTCAGTGGCACGGGAATCTGTGTCTCTTTTTGTTGCGTCATCTTGTTGTGTCAGGTCTCCGTGTGGATGACGCCATTCTTAGGCAGGCTGCACTTTCCCTTGCGCTGGGTGGCTCTCCCCACGGGGCGCACTCCCCGAACGTGGGGCTCCCCTACGCGTGGGACACCCCTGTGTGGCAGGGCACTCCTTGCGCACATCAGCTCCGTGCAAGGGCCAGCTGCACACGGGTCAAGGAGGCCCGGGGTATGAACCGTGGACCTTCCATGTGGTAGACAGACGCCCTAACCACTGGGCCAAGTCTGCCGCCCTGAAATCCAGTATTTTTTTTTTAATAAAAAAATCTTTTTATTATTTATTTATTTAAAAAGATTTATTTATTTATTTAATTTCCCCCCCTCCCCCGGTTGTCTGTTCTCTGTGTCTATTTTGCTGCGTCTTGTTTCTTTGTCCGCTTCTGTTATCGTCAGCGTCACACAGGAAGTGCGGGCGGCACCATTCCTGGGGAGGCTGCACTTTCTTTCGCGCTGGGCCGCTCTCCTTATGGGCACACTCCTTGCGCGTGGGGCTCCCCTACGCGGGGGACATCCCTGCGTGGCACGGCACTCCTTGCGCACATCAGCACTGCGCATGGGCCAGCTCCACATGGGTCAAGGAGGCCCGGGGTTTGAACCACAGACCTCCCATGTGGTAGACGGACGCCCTGTCCACTGGGCCAAGTCCGTTTCCCTGAAATCCAGAATTTATTATCCATAATATGATATGCTATATATACTGAGTCATGACCCATGATGTTACCTATGTGCCTCTAAACTAGGCTACTTTTTAAATAGTCCACTAAGAACAAAACCTGTAACTGTTCTAAAGGCCCTGCTTGACCTGGTGCTGCCCATCTTCCTCAGCTTCACCACTCACCTCTCTCCTACTCCCTCCCATCAAGCATTCCAACTGCCCTTCCGATATACTGAACGCGTCAGCCTGGCTCCTATTTGCTGCTGCGCGCTCGTAAAGGTACTCCATCTTTCCGGAACATTCCATACCATCATCACCAAATTCATACACAGCCAATGGAAGCATGCCAGAAAGACATGCCTACAAACAAAAGGGATGAGAAGTGTACTTAATATTCTAAAATGAGACAAAATAATTTGAAAATGATGTATTAAAAAGTAAATGTTAGAATTAAAAAGCTCAGAAATGAGGTGATAATATTCATGAAAAACCTAGAAATAAAAGAAAAAAATTACTTGGCAAGTGAAGATTAAATTAGAAGCAATACAAGAATGGATAAACACAACATGCCTTAAAGGAAATAGAAGATGAAAAAGGAGGAAAATTTAAAAACCAAAAAGCAGAAATTAAGAGATTAAAAACATTTGAGGATCAACATAGTAGAGTAAGTGCTTTAGGGTTCCATCACTCCCCACCCCCCACCTCCGCCCAGAAGTTCTGAACAACCTAGCAAGAACTGGCAGAAACAGCTTCACAAAGTTCCAGAAAACTGGGCACTGCAGAAACAGGGGAGCACCGAGTTAAGAAAAAGGCTTCTTAAAAGTAGTAGGAGCAACCAGTGCCCTGGCTAGCCGCTCCCCAACCCCTCAGAGGCTTGGCATGGAGCGAGCCCGTGCTCCCGGTGCATGGATCACTGGTTCTGCTGTGGAAGCAGAGAGTCAACGATCATGTATGGAAGGGCAGGACTCAATACTATTCTTGGGAAGGAAAATTTATTAACAACAGGCCAGGCTGGGGAACTCTTGTTCAAAAACCCAAGCCTCGAATAGGATCTTTGGGTTTCTTTTATACAGAAGACACAGGAGTGGGGAGTCAAACGGAGGTGTTTATATGCAAAAGTACTGTTTGATAGTTTCTTAGAGTTTCAAGTGCTTTATCTGAGTATAAGATAGGTCTTGAATTAACACGTACTCTAGGTAAACTTGAATTAACACCTCCCCCCACCCCACGTCTTCCACATTCCAGGTAAGCTTGAATTAACATATTTAGCTTATGACAACAGCCCTCCCCCCCCTCCCCGCCCATATCACTTCCAGTTCTGGAGTGAGCACCGGAACCCTCAGGCACATACTGCGAACATCCATGTCTGGTCCAATCTTTTGGTGGTGGCCTGAGGAACTGGCTGTCCCAGACTTTTTGCCCTGCACATAGAAGGCAGTTCACAGAACTCTATGGGAGAACCCTGTGGGAGGGCAGTCAAGTCATGCTGCCTGAGACAAGGGATTGCTAACTGTAGAATCTACAGTGCAGTGCCCAGAGCAGTACCCAGACCCACTGTGAGGAAATTATCCTCTAGGAAAGAAGGTACACTTGTATGCTTGTAAACAGGTGAATTCCTAGGGCCACAAGCACATGCCTAAACCAAGACATATGGGCAGAAAGGATCCGGGAGGCCCGTATGCTTTGGCCCTGGAGCTATTCCCCACTCATTGTAAGGATAAGCCCTGAAGGAGAATACAACCTGTAAGGACTGGGGAGGCATTTTCTTTTTTACCTTCTTTTGTTGTACTTAGCTCCTGGCATTCAAGGAATAAGAGCTATCCTGTTACAAACTTAAGGAACAGATGCCTCAGGATCTAAATTCCAGGGATAACTCATTAGAATATCAAAATATCCAGATTTCAACATAAGATTACAAAAGAACAAAGAAACCAGAGGCATGGTCCAGGCAAAGGAGTCATTTACAGTACTAGAAGCCAACAATGAAGAAGAGGACCAGCCCTGCAACTTATTAGACAAAGATTTTAAAATGGCCCTAATGATGCTCAAAGACCTAAAAGTAAAAACATGGACAAAGAACTACAGGAAATCAGGAAAGTGACATAATGAGAATACCAATAAAAGAGATGGACATAATGAAAAGGAACCAAAGAGACCTGAAGACCACAGTAACAGAAATTTAAGATTCCTAGATTGGCTCAACAGCAGATTGGAGCAGATCGGAGCTGGCAGAAAAATCAGAGAATTTGAGGACTTGAAATTTGAAATCATCAAGTCTTTTTTTTTTTGAAGATTTCTCTCTCTCCTTCACCCCCACTGTGTGCTCTGTGTGTCCATTCGCTCTGTGTTGTTCTGTGTCCGCTTGCATTATCTGGCGGAACTGGGAAACTATGTCTCTTTTTTGTGCATCATCTTGCTGTGTCAGCTCTCCATGTGTGCAGTGCCACTCCTGGGCAGGCTGCGTTTTTTTCATGTGGGGCAGCTCTCCTTGCAGGGCGGACTTCTTGTGCGTGGGGCACCTCTATGTAGGGGACACCGTTGCATGGCACAGCACTTCTTGTGTGTGACGCACTGCGTGTGGGCCAGCTCGCCACATGGGTCAAGAGGCCCTGGGGATCAAACCATGGACCCTCCATGTGGTAGGCGGACGCTCTATCAGTTGAGCCACATCTGCTTCCCTTATCCAGTCTTAATGCCTGACAAAAGTAGCTTTTTTTTCCTACTGATTTATTAAAGTTTCTATTTCCTTAGTTCCAAAGCTCCATCCCTTTTATGTATATGAATAGGAAACTAATGTCACCTTATACATATTAATGGGACTATTAGATGATCTAATCCCAAAATCTATGTTAGATCCTGCTTTTGTCCTTCACTTTAGAACCAGATAAACAGGTTCTGGCCACTAAGATATGCCCAGTTAAGAGAAGCTTGATGAAAAAGTTACCTCTGCTTCATTATAACACTAAAAATCACACCCAACCACCATTCTTATATGCTATATATGAGCAAGCATGTTTTGAAACAGCACATGCTCAGCTAAGACCCACCCCCAGCTCCACATAATCTCACTCCATCTTCCTCTTTATACTAAACCAGCCCCACAAAATTATGTAAAAATCAGCAAAGCTTTAAGCTCAGGGAGAATGAGCTGAGGAAATTTGTCCTCCGGTCCATGCTAGACTGGCCCTTGCTGATAAACTCTTTTCTCAAAATACTGGTGTCACTGAATTGGCACTGAGTACATCAGGCAAAAGAACTACTTGAGTGGGAAGCAGATATGGCTCAACTGATAGAGCATCCGTCTACCATATGGAGGGTCCAGGGATTGACCCCCCCAGGTTCTCCTGACCTTTGTGGTAAGCTGGCCCATGCACAGTGCTGCTGTGTGCAAGGAGTGACGTCCCTGCATAGGCGTGCCCCACGTGCAAGGAGTGCGCCCCATAAGGAGAGCCGCCCCACATGAAAAAAAAGCACAGCCGCCCAGGAGTAGCACCACACACATGGATAGCTGATAGAGCAAGATGACGCAACAAAAAAGAGACAGTGCTCCAGATAATGCAAGCAGACACAGAAGAACACACAGCGAATGGACACAGAGAGCAGACAATTGGAGGGAGGGGCGGGGGGGGGGGGGGGAGAGAGAAATAAATAAAAATAAAATAAAATAAAATCTAAATAAATAAATAAATACTTGAGCAATTTCAGTCTGAGGAGCAAAAGGAAGAAGAAAAGTGAACAGAACCCGATGAACCTGTGGAACAACCATCAAGCATACCAAAATATTAACTGTGGGAGGAGCAGAAGGAGAAGAAAGAGAGAACAGGGCCAAGAGAATATTCAAAGACATAATTGCTGAATACTTTCCAACTTTAACGAGAGACATGAACACACACATTCACCATGCTCAATGGACTCCAAACAGGATGAACCCTAAAAGATCCACACAGCTGCGTATTTTAATCAAACTGGAGAACGACAAAGATAAAGAGAGAATTCTGAAAGTCACAAAAGGGAAATGATGTGTCATGTACAAAGGAGCCTCAATAAGAGCCAGTAATTATTTCTCACTGGAAACTATGGAGGTAAGAAGGCAGCAGCATGAAATATTTAAAATGTTAAAAGCAAAAAATTGCTAACCAAGAATTATATGTCTGGCAAATCTGTCTTTCAAAAATGAGGGAGAGGACGTCGGGGAAGATAGTGGACTAGAAAAACATGGGACTCTCTTCTCTCCCAGAAAAATAGCTACAGGACAAGAGAAACGGCATGGAAAAAAAAACTAGGGTTTAGGATGCCAGGGGAAGGCTGGACACCACCTAGAAGACAGAATAGTAAAGGAAAAGAATCGCAAAGGCCAACTGTGAGTTAAAAGAGGCAGTTGCAACCACCAGCATCCTCTTTGGGCACTGTCTAATGAGTTAAAAGCAGCCTATTTAATGGGAGAAAATATTTGGAAATTACATATCTGATAAGGGTTTAATATCCATGATATAAAGAGATGCTACAACTCAACAATAAAAAGACAAATGACCCAATTAAAAAATGGGCAAAAGACTTGAAGAGACATTTTTCCAAGAAGAAATACAAATGGCAAAAAAAAAAAAAAAAAAAAACCTGAAAAAATGTTCAACATCACTAGCGATTAGGGAAATGCAAATCAAAGCTACAATGAAATATCATTTTACTCCTATTAGAATGGACACTATGAAAAAGAAAGAGAACTGCAAGCTTTGGAGAGGGTGTGGAAAGTACTTATTTATTGTTATGGGAATGTAGAATGGTACGACCTCTGTGGAGGATTCTTTGGCAGTTCCTAAAGAAGCTGAATATAGGTTTGCCATGTCACCCTACAATACTGCTACTGGGTATATACCCAAAAGAACTGAGAACAGTGACATGGACAGACATCTGCAAACTGATGTTCACAGAAGTGTTATTCATGATTGCCAAAAGTTGGAAACAACTCAGGTGTCCATCAAATGATGAGTGGATAAACAAACTGTGGTGTATTCACATGATGAAATGTTATGCAGCTGTAAGAAGAAATGAAGTCTTTAAGCATGTGACAATATAGATGAACCTGGAGGACATTATGTTAAATGAAGCAAGCCAGACCACAAAAGGACAAATATTGTATGACTGCGCTATTATATCCTCAATATATTGTGTAATCTCATGGAGCTACTAAATTGAATATGGGTTACCAGAAAATAGAATTAGGTTAGAGAATGCAAGCTGTGGGTTAACTTGTGCAGAACTGATTTTTTTAAAAAGGATGTGTGTTAATCTTTGGAAATGAATACAAAAGGTGAAAACACAACATAATGTTTATAACTAGAAGTGCTATTTTTTTAAATTAATTTGTTTTTAAAGAAGCTTTAGATTACATAAATGTTACATAAAAAATATAAAGGATTCCCATATGCATCACTCCCTCTACCTCCCACACTCTCCCACATCAACAACATCCCTCATTAGTGTGGTACATTTGTTACAATTGATGAACACATATTGAAGCATTGCTACTAACCATGAATTACAGTTTATATTATAGTTTACACTCTGTCCCACACAATTTTGTAGGTTATGACAAAATATACAATGGCCTGTATCTGTCACTGCAAGGTCATGCAGGGCAATTCCAATGTCCTGAAAATGTCCCCATATTACACCGATTCTTATCACTCCCATCCCTCAGAACCTCTGGTGGCCATTGCCTTTATATCAATGATAAGAGTTCTTTCATTGCTAGAATTTAAGTCTATAGTAGAATAATAAGTCTACTCCATTGTTCATTCCCCAATCTGGAGCATTTAGGGACAGTAATGCCCACTCTGCTTCTAATTGAGAGGGAGCCTAATGGTATTATTATATGGGTATTACAGTGGTTTAAAGGGAAAGCCTAAGGTCAGATATATTACTAAAAGGAAAGCTAAAAATGTAACACAGGAATGTATAGCCTAGTAATATCACAGGTGAAATACGAATATGGATAAAATTTTTCTTTGAAACTGAACAAATGTTAATACATTAGTATTAATGTATTTTTTGTCTGATAAAAAATCAGACAAAAAATTAAAAAACATTGTTAAGTGAAAGAAACCAGCCACAAAGTACTACATATGTATGATTCCATTTATATAAAACATAAATATAAATCAATTTATAAAGATGAAATTACATTTAATAGTTATTTAAGGCTGGGGAAGGATAGAGAAATTGAGAGGTGATTGCTAAGGAGTGTGGGGTTTTTCTTTTTGGAATAATGAAATTGTTCTAAAATCTTTTATGATACTTAAAAATAGTAAAAGAACTAATTCTTCTATGCTGCAAAATAGTGAGATCTCTGATGAATGCACAGTATTTTGATTATACTAAAAGTCACTGATTTTACACTTTGGATAGATTGTATGATATGTGAATATATCTCAATAAAACTGCTTAAAAATAAATAAATGAAATGCTGTAATAATGATTGAAGTGATGAATGCACAACTACGTGATTATACCAAATACCACTAATTGTACACTCTGGAAACTGTATGCTTTACTAATATGCATGAATAAAATTGATTTGTTTAAAAATAATGAGGGAGAAATTAGGACATTCCCAGATAAACCAGAATGGACAGCATTTGTCACAACTGGACCAGTCCTATAAGAGATGCTGAAGAGTTGCACAGGTTGAAAAGAAAGGACAACAGACACAAGATCAAAGCGACATGAAGGAAGAAAGACTCCAGTGAGGGTAACGACTGGGATACATATAAACGCCAGTACCACTGTATATTTGGTTTGTAACTGCACTTTTTACTTCCTACAGGATTTAAAAGGCAAATGCATAAAATGTATGAGGAATCAGTGGTTTTAGACTCAGTGTATGAATTTGTCATTTGTGACAAGAACTACAGAAAGGAAGAGGAACAAAGGGATGTAGGAACAGAGTTTGTACATACTATTGAAGTTAAGCTGGTATTAAAAGCAAGGTTGTCAAAGATTTAAGATAATAAATTTAAGCCCCATGGTAACTATAAGGAAAATATTGGAGAGAAGCGGATGTGGCTTAAGCAGCTGGGTGCCTGCCTATCATAAGAGAGATCCCGGGTTCAGTTCCCGGTGCCTCCTAAAGAAGATGAGCAAGACAGACAGCTGACATGACAGGCTGGTGCAGCAAGCTGATGCAACAAGATGACACAGCGAGATGACACAATGAAGAGACACAGTGAGGAAACACAATGAGAAACACAACAGGCGGGGAGCGGAGGTGGCTCAATGACTGAATGCCTCCCTCCCACATGGGAGGTCCTGGGTTTGGTTCTCAGTGCCTCCTAAAAAAAGAATATGAACAGAGAGCAAACAATGAGTGCAGACAACAAGGGGGGTGAAGGGGAGAGAAATAAATAAAATAAATTTTAAAAACTGGAGAATATGAAGGCTCATAGAGATAGTAATTAGAGGGGTAGAGGCATGGGCAACAGGTAGTTATCCAAAATGGGTATAGGGCTTCTCTTTGAGATGGGAGAGTTTTAATAATGGAAAGTAGTGTAGGTATTACAACACAGTGAATATGATTAATCCCACTGAATGTTATCTTGGGAGTGGTTGAGATATGAAAGTTTATGTTGTATGTATGTTCCCACAGGTAAAAAAAAAAAAAAAGAAAGAAAGAAAAAGCAACTAAAGAGACAATGACAATTAAAGGCAATACACAACCCTGACAAGTATTTGAATCTAACAAAGGAGGAGAGATGACTCAAAAGGATACTGGGACATGGGAAAAAATGGAATATGGACTGCAAGCTTTATATCAATGTTAAATTTCTTGAACTTGATAACTACACTTGGGGTAGATACATAAATGAGTATCCTTGGTCTTAGGAAGTGTACATGTCAGTATTAAGAGTTCAAAGAGCATGATGTATACAACCTATACCCAAATGTTCAGGAAACAGACTGACAGATATACAGATAGATGGACTGATAGAATGATATGCAAAATGTTAAAGTTGGTGGATCTAGTTATCTGGGGTGGGGGGAGGCGGTGTATGCTGAAATTTTCTGTATGGAGTTTGTATTATTTTTGTAGCTGCCCTGTGAGTTTGAAAGTATTTCAAAATAAAAGAAAAAAAATTTCAAAGGAAGAGACATATAGAAGAGAGGCAAAGAAGATCCACATAGGTATAAAAGGAATTTCTGTACATAAAAATGAAACAATGAAACCGAACAATGATGAAAATTATAATTCAAGACAACTTAGTTGAAATAACCAATAAAGACTTGACAATGCACATCAACATGGCATACCATCTATCTGGGAAAAGTGATTCAAAACAACTAGCCTGAAAACATACTCTAGTAAAACTTGTGGACTTTAAAGGAAAAAAATCTTTGGGCCATTAGCCAAAAAGAGCTAGTCACTCATAAGGGGGAAAAAAATCAGACTGCTACTGCACTTTGAGAGCAGCAGTTAAAGCCTGTAGAAAAAGGAGAAACATATTTAAGATTCTCAAAGAGAGAATATTTGTGTCAAATGTCCTTTTATATAAAATTTTATATCTAGCTAAATTGACTTTTTTTAAAAGATTGATTTTTTATTTATTTCTCTTCCCTGCTCTCCCCCCGAGTTGTCTGCTCTCTGTGTCCATTCACTGTGTGTTCTTTTGTGTCTGCTTGTATTCTTGTCCACAGCACCCGGAATCTGTGTCTTGTTTTGTTGTGTCATCTTGCTGTGGCAGCTCTCCGTGTGTGCGGTGCCATTCCTGGGCAGGCTGCACTTTTTTCGCGCTGGGCGGCTCTTCTTACAGGGCGCACTCCTTGCGTGTGGGGCTCTCCTACACAGGGGACACCCCTGCATGGCACGGCACTCCTTGTGCACATCAGCACTGCGCATGGGCCAGCTCATCACACAGGTCAGGAGGCCATGGGTTTGAACCTTGGACCTCCCATGTGGTAGGCAGACGCTCTATCTGTTGGGCCAAATCCGCTTCCCCTAAATTGACTTTAGGGTATAAAGACTCCAAACAAACTAAATCAACATGTAGGAACTCAGCATTTCCCCCATGATTCCTCCTAAGAAAATGTACTAGAAAAGAAGCTTGACGACCAAACTGACTGAAGAAGCATCGCCGTTAAGTACTGATAGAGAGCACTAAATGTACCTTATATGTACAACTAAAACTAAATGATGGCTATAAGAGATAGAGGATAGTGCATAAGGGCTATCTGCTCTAACAACACAAAGTGCAATTATTAAAAAAGGAAACAGTGAGAATGAGGACAGCATGTGAGAAGAGGAGCATAAGAATGCTGACTTCCTTAGGATCCGTAACTGGGAGTAAAAGGATATTTCTTTGAATCAAATGCAAAGGAGAGGCAGGGACAATCAGAGATTACTAGCTAATTTCAATACAACAAGATTGCAGTATCACAGACTGTTTTTTGTAGCAGATTGTGAAATGGACCCAAATTCTTCCTTCTTTGTATGCCCTCGCAATATAATTTTTCAGCTCCTCCCATCAAAAGGTGCAGAATATTTATTGTACCCCTTGAATCTAGGATTGGCTGTGTGTGACCTGCTTTGGCCAAAGGTGTGTTAACAAATGTAACTCAACAGAGGCTTGAAGAGTGCCTGCCTTGTCTTGCTGCTGGGAACTCTTCTGTCACCATGTGAACAAGCCTGGGCTAGTCCCCTGAAGAATAAGGGACCAGATGGAGAGACTCCAACTGTCCCAGTAATCCCAGTTTAAATGCCAGATATGTGAGAGATCACTCACTCCAGCCAATCTGGCCCAGATCAGAAGAACTGTCCCAGACAACCAACAGAACTATGAGAAATAATAAATGTTTTAAAGCACTATGTTTGGGGTGCTTTGTTATGGAGCAACTATCAAAAAATGAGGTGAGAATGGGAAGGGCATATGGAAAGGAGAATATGCTTGCTGATTGTAAGGATATTTTTTCCTATCAGATGCTAAAGGGTGGAGAAGAGATTATTAGCTAAATTCAAGATTTCTTCTAGTACAGAACTAATGGATAATGAAAAAAAGGGGATGGCTAAGGGTATTACATATGGTATTAGCATATGGTGGCCCTAGGATATAATAGCCCTTAGAACAAAAGTATGAGTTGCTCTAAACACATACACACAATCTCCACAAAAACATAGAAACATACTAAATAAAAGGGAGAGAGAATAAAGGAGACTACAGAGTATTCACATAAAAGATTTGTATACATACACATATAAAACTGACAGAACCTAGGCAAAACCAACTATATAAAAAAAATTTAATGGGCTTAATTCACCTATTCAAAGTAAAAAAACATTGCAGATTAGCTAACAAAGTGAAATCCAATACGATGCTGTACTACTCTTGTGATATTGCTGTGAAGTGATCTCCTGGATATCCTATAAAATGAAAAACATAAAGTGAAAAAAAGTAACTTGTCGATTTACCTAAGAAATGGACGGATATAAATATGTATCTTATCTGTTAATGTTTTTTTAAAAAACAAGGGAAGTAAAAAGCACTACCAAAAAAATGTTAATTGTTACTTAAAAGGTGAGGGAAAGAACAGGGTAGAGGAGACAGGGATAAAAACTATACTCTTCGGAATACAGTATACCTTTGTTTTGTAAATTTGACTTTGGAACCATGACAGTATCTAAAATTTATAAAACAAAAACTATCTCTAAGAATTGAAAATAAAAGAAAACAAATGAACCTATAGGTACCCAAAAGAGAACATAAACACAGAGATAAGGAACTATTTCAGAAGGCTTCAAAATTTAAAACACAGGGATCTAACTGTACATTCCCAGAAGGAAATACTCCATGGCAAACAAACAAATATTAAACTGTTTTTAATTATCATATTGCTGGTGACTACCTTGTTGAATATGTATTACTGGATGAAGCAAATGAGTAATAATATGATTCTGTATTTCTACCACTCCTGATGTCATTGAGAGACAGGATTGGGGTATGATTAGCTAGGAGAAAGAAGATATATATGTAAGACAGAAGAGATTAAGCAAAAAAATCTGTAGTCCTGATGTCGAATCAGAAATATCTATTTCAACTCATGATGGATGCACAGAAGGAAATTTTCTTGGCTCTGTCCATTGTAAAGTCTAGAAACAACGACCAACCCAGTATAATGAGCATTCTAGCAACCAGACTGTGGTCCTGAAATACCATTTTCCATGAAAAGTAACTAGAATTCCTTGCAGAAGTGCTGATTCCAGGTTTGGGGTAGAAACTGTACAGGATGAGCCTGGAACATCTTGTCATATCAGAGGGCAAGACAAAAGAACTCATCAGCCAACTTGAAGAGGCACTCACTTGCAAAGATGGGACAGGTGGAGCATTCGTAAGGATAAAAACTGCAATTAATTGAAACATATTATAAATGTCTAAATCCACAAGTTCCTTATGATACCAAAACAAATTAACGGACTGGTCACGATTGGAGAATTTCAGTAAATCAGCTCACTATTTTTAAAACCAGTAAATGAAAGGAAAAGAATCAAACATTTATTCTGTTTTTCTATACCAGTTGCAAACCATATGGCAGATTAGGTGGAAGTTTCTTTATAGCTGTATTATTACAACAAGAAGAAAGGAATGCTAAGATTAAAATATCATATTTCAACCCCTAATGAAGAAATGGATCTAAGCTAGGCATTAACAACTGTCAAATCACAAAAAGATGTTAGATACTACATACTTCCTTATGGAAGAACACAAGACACCTATGAAGTAAGTCTTATAGTTTGACCAAATTAAATCTTATTTGGAACAAGCCTCTTAGATTTAAGGACCAGTTTACAGGAAATAGACAGAAGAACATATAAAACGCTACAGGGCAATAAAATCAGTAACATCCAGACAGTAGGAAATTCTACATAACAAATGACTTCCATTTTTCAACAAATAACTGAGAAAGAGAGAGGGAGACACACGTACAGATCAAGAAGGGCATAATAGACTTCTCAAATGATCACAATGTGTAGCCCTTAGAAAAAGGCAAACAAATCATTGTGACACTTGTGAGATAACTGGAAATTTTAACATTAAGTGAATATTTGATATTAACATATTAAGTAATTAATAGTACTGTAGCCATGTTTAAAAAACAAACCAAAAAACTCTATCTTTAAGAGATACACCTGAAATATTTATTAGTGAAATGATACAATATCTGTTTTATGCTTCAAAGTAATAAACAGAAGAGAGTGTTGGTAGAAATAAAACAGGATTGGCCATGACAGTTGTTGAAGGGGGGGGAGGTAAGCACAAAGAAGGACTCATTATATACTTCTGTCAGTTTTTATGTATCTTCAAAGTTTTCCATGATATAAAGTGGCATAACCAAGTCACAGCAGATAAAACTGAGTCCAAGGCAAAACAAACAAAAAAACACTAATTAGAGATTAAGAAGAGTCTTTATATAATACGAGGAATAACATATTAAACTATCCAAAGCAAAAATAGACAGAATAACAAGGAAAAAATAGAAATTACACAACCATACTAGGAGTTGTTTTTTAAAAATAAAACCTAACTATAAATTTATATTAATCAAACAAATATAGAAGATTGGAACCACGTATTTAACAAGCTTCATCTACTTGAGCATACGGAACCCTACAATTAGCAATTAGAAAACACAATTTCCTTTCAAACACACATGGAATATTTACAAACTATGTCTAGGTCAATAAAGCAAGACTCGACAAATACCACAGAATATCTTAACTACACTGTCTAAGACAATGTAATTAAACCAGAAACTGTATGGTGGGTATGGGGTACAAATTAGAATAATCCATTTTCTGCCCCATTTCTCTAAGGACCCTCAGAACACGTCTCTCCTCCTGCTGCCCTGAAATTAATACTGTATATGTAGAAAGAACTGATCCAGGAAAGGCTAAAAGTTTATATAGAATATGGAATGATTATGATATTGAATCAAAGACCAAGTGGCTGAACACATAAAGAAAACACACCTGCTTGCCCTTATGTATCTTCTACAGCTGATAAAAAGATGAGGAAAATGAAAAGCTCAGTCGTTCAGGGGTGGAAAGAGGGCATGAAACAATAGTTTCATAAAAATTCTCATTTTTTGTAGCCTAAGACAATTAAAATATTTCATGAACTGTTGTTTTTCCAAGACAACTACCTAGTTATGAATCCTTCGGTTTGTCTATTTTTCTTTATCTGTAAACTTTCAAAGAAGAGCTGAAGGCAAACCAGTATGTTATCATACCCATGGTCCATCACTGGAAGTTCAGATAATCAATATTCATTACCAGGTACACTTTCCTTTCCAAACATGAATTATGCAAAGGTCTTTATTCCTGGGGCAGCTGTTCACTGCTGCTGCTAAGTTGCAGCATTAAGAGTATTCAATTTATCATGATAAAAAAAGATCAAGTTTTTCTTTTTTTTTTTTAAGATTTATTTACTTCTTCCCACACCCTCGTTTTTTCACTTGCTGTGTCTGTTGTCTTCCGTGTTTCTTTAGGAGGCACTGGGTGCTGAACCCAGGACCTCTGATGATGGAAGGGAGGTGCCTAATCACTTGAGCCACCTCTGCTCCCTGCTGTGTTATATCTCATTATGTTTTTTCTTCTTGTGTCTCTTGTTGTGTCACCTTGCCATACCTGCCTGTCATGCCAGCTTGCTGTCTTCTCTAAGAGGCACCAAGATCTGAACCAGCAACCTCCCATGTGGTAGGCAGGAGCCCAGTTACCTGAGCCACATCCACTTCCCAGATCAAGATCTTTAAATGCTTGCAAGCATTTAAAAGGGAGAAGGACAAGGAGGGGAAGATTTCCCTTTACTCTAATTAGAAATCTAATGAAAACTTAGAAGAAACTCTTTAAATTTACTTAAAATGTTTTATTAAACATCTCTGCTATTATATGTAACTTACCAAGTATTACTTAAAATGTCCCTGAAGCAATATTAAAACTGAGTATCTGGGTGGGGAAGGGGTAGTTAATGTTTAATTGGTACAGAATTTCTGTTTAGGGTGATGGAAAAGTTTTGGCAATGGAAGGTGTTGATGGCAGCACAACATTATGAATGTAATTAACACCACTGAAATGTATTCTTGAAAAATCCTTAAAATGGGAAAATTTACATTGTATGTATGTAACACAATAAAAAAAAAAGCCCACAGAAATGTATACCACAAAGAGTGAACCTTAATGCAAACTATAAACTTTAGTTAATAATATAATTATAACAACAATGGTTTATCCGTTTTAACAAAGGTACCACACTAATGCAAAATGTTAATAATAGGGAAAACTCTGTGTGAGTAGTAAACTCTGTAGTTTCTACATGATTTTTCTGTAAACCTACAAGTGCTCTAAACAAATGAACAAACGAAAAAACCGATTACACATTAAATCTTTCTATTACCATATACTATAGTAGTATCATATATATAAATGAACCCCTTATTTCATTTGTATATCAAAATGAGTCTCTCCTTTAAATTTTATAGCTCAACATGATATATTGTAACAGGGATGAAGGAGAGACCTTATTTCATGAGAAAGAAGGATTTAAACAATGACAGATTTAAAAATAGACTAGAACAAAGAAGCAGATGTGGCTCAGGTAACTGGGCTCCCACCTACCACATGGGAAGTTGCTGGTTCAGATCCCATTGCCTCCTAAAGAAGACAGCAAGCTGGCGCAATGGGCAGGCGCAGCAAGCTGATGCAACAAGATTACGCAAAAAGAGACACAGGGAAGAAAAACATAATGAAAGACTCAATGAAGGAGGGAGCAGATGTGGCTCAAGCGATTAGTTGCCTCCTTCCACATCAGAGGTCCCAGGTTTGGCACCTGGTTCCTCCTAAAGAAATAAGGAAGACAGACATAGCAAGTGAAAAAAACAACAAGGGAGTGGGGGAAATAATAAGGTAAATCTTTTTTTAAAAAAAATAGGCTAGAACAAATACTACTATTACTATTAAAAAGCATGGGGGGAAGCAGACTTGGCCCAAAGGATAGGGGGTCTGCCTACCACATGGGAGGTCCGCAGTTCAAACCCCAGGCCTCCTTGACCCGTGTGGAGCTGGCCCATGCGCAGTGCTGATGCGTGCAAGGAGTGCCGTGCCACACAGGGCTGTCCCCCCACATAGGAGTGCGCCCCGTAAGGAAAGCCGCCCAGTGCAAAAGAAAGTGCAGCCTGCCCAAGAATGGCGCTGCACACATGGAGAGCTGACACAACAAGATGACGCAACAAGAAACACAGATTCCCGGTGCTGCTGATAAGGATAGAAGCGGTCACAGCAGAACACACAGTGGATGGACACAGAGAGAAGACAACTGGGGGCGGGGGGAGGGAAGGGGAGAGGGAAAAAAAAAAAGCATGGGGTCCTAAATGAAGTATACCCTTGTTTCTGCCTGTTGGAAGTTATCCAAAATATTTACAGACAACATTGCTATGGAATTCCATTTGAAGCTCTCTAAGGAAAACATCCAGATTAAGTTCTTATGCCACTCTTACTAAATCTGAACCCCTACAGATGTGGAAGCAAATGTATAAATGGATAAAGGCTGTTCTTCACCAAGAAGTGAAAGAGATGACAACCCCCACCCCCAGCTGAAAATAAGGATGTGTCTGGAAAATTCAGGAAGGCTCATTTGAAGTTGCCCAAGACTTGTCAATTTTCAGTACTTAATACTGACATGGTCCCATTGATGCAGTAGTTACAAAAGGGACAAATCCTTTGAAATGGCATGGCAGAGTACCCAACCACTCTTTCAGGCCTAGGTAGGAAATACAAACAGCCAGTTCAAATAGAAATCAATGAGGCAAGCAAGCACTGACTGCCTACCAAGTCTACATTAGGGTGCGGGATAGCACTGACATGTCAGCCATGAGGCCTGCTGGGGCAGACCAGTCGTCCTGCTTGGTGTGTTCAACTCTCCTCATTATCACCCACACGCAAAAGGGCCCTGCATGCCAAATGACAGGTCAGAACTACTCAGCCCATCCAAGGATTTGATTAGCTCAGCAGACCAAAAAGCAACACTCTCCTTGACCGTGGGCTCCACCGGGAAAAGCCTGTGCCGTGTGTAATATGTACAGAGGTGAAAGGAAAGATTGCATAATGGGTGTTCTCACTTTGACTTCAACTGAATTTACTACAGGTTCCTTTTTCCCAGAATCTGCCAAAAGAATTAAATGAATTTTTCACTGCTTTTTGCTCTTCTCTCATCTAGCCCCCTTTCTTTTCCAAATGAACCAAGGCACAAGTGAAAATTCAGTGGAAATGAAGAGGCCAGCAGACTAAACCACACATCCCTGCTTTTTCCAAACCTCACCACACAAAGAAAAAAGTGAAGGTAGAAATCCACAATAAGAGGACTCATCTGCAGAAATAACGTATCAAGAAAAAGAGGAAATAAAGACAACATCGTCTTCAATTACAGTTAAATTCAACAGCTGTGGGCATTACAGGCACACAGACATTCAACACACAACTAAATTTAGCTAACCTCAATCCTCGATTCAGCTATAAGAAAAAAAATGACCAAAGTCACAAATTGAAGCTGGGGCTCATTGCCCTCATCTCACCAAATGAAGATCCTAAGACTAAGTTACAAGATCAATTCTCCAGTCATCTAGTTACCAAGCACTTGGAGAAGTCTAGGGTCACTGTGCCAAAGAGAACATAAGAGCTGCCCACCCACCAGGAAAGGCTGTGTCCCCTGTCGGGGGCCCATTTGGCAGCAATACTCCTGTTGGGCCAGGACCACAACTCTGCTGAAGTTTTGCAAAAGAGATCCCATCCATTAAAAGCAAATAAAAGGTGGGCAGCCCAGTGATCTTTCCCTAAGGGCTTTTGGTCAAATGCCCTGGAGGAGAAAGGAAGGCAGAAAGGAACAAATAATTTTAAAACCAGGCAAAGACCAGCTCCCCAAACTGAATCTGAAAACCCACAGACCTAATGACTCCAATTTTCTGTTCCCGTGATCTTACAAACTTCTGTTTCTGTAGAATCTCCAAATTACTAGGAACCTACTCAATCGCTAACCTCAATAACTAGTAACTAGTGAAGTGGGACTCTCTATCCCTCAAACAGGACCCAAAAAAGGGAGGTACATTGGTAAGAGATTATCTTTTGTAGGAAGCCATAGGAAAGAAATGGAAAGACAACTAAAAATCATTTTGCCATCAGTTTTTTGTTTTCTCTTCAATAGAGAAAGTGCAGGAGAAGACTTCACTGCAGGTTCGCTGATAGCAACAAACCTGACCTGCTTGGGGACCCCACTCTCATTTTGTAAGCTGGAGCATCCAAACACTGACAGTGTCACCCTCACAGTCTCTAAGATTTAGCAAAGCCTATTTTATAAAATCAATTTTTAATACTTTAAAGTCTGGATTTCTGAATGGGTGTAAGGGGGAGGAAGAAGTGAACATTAAACAGCTAGTGCCAGGCATTGTGTCAAAAAGTTTATATTTATTACCTCCCTCAATTCTTTCCAGCTGTGAGAAGTGGATTTCCCATCTCTGTTCTACAGCTAAGGGCTCAGAGAGGTTAAACCAAGCCCCCAAGATCACACAACCAATTTTACTCCAAGTCCATCAGGCCAACTACATTTCCTTCAACAGGTTAAAAGAAGTTCAGAGATTGCTTGGGAATTTCAACTAGCTGAGTATTCAATTAGGCAATGACTGGATAGCTTATAAGTATTTTTTATAAACTTAACTCATGAGTTTTTCTTTAGGTACTTTGTCCTCCAAAGGAAAAGAGGAAAAGGTTTTCTCTTTACAGAAATTTCTCCCACCTCTACTAATAAATCTTTAAGCCAAACTGTGAAGGACTGCATGCAAGTCAAACAGTACCCAATAGACGGCATCACGCGACCCGTGCAAGTGTCATCAGTCCCTGTGCGCCGTGACTGAGGCCAACGTACTGGGATTCTCTAGCTCCAGACTGCTGGAGGTTTGATCTCATTAATGTTCTTTGTCACCTATTTGCTACCCTGCTGCATGAGAGGGCATCGTTGAATTCACAAGCTAAATCTGTCTGTATCACTCAGCATGAATAAGCATTTAAATGACAAGTTTGACCTGGCGCTAGAATGTTGGACTGGCTGCCAGCACAACAGCACCATCTTCTGGTTGGTCAACTGTTATTAAACGAAAAGTCATATCTGCAGCTTAAAAGCAAAGTTGCCATTTCAACAGTTTGGTAACCCAGAACAGTGGGAAACTAGAAAATTTAGTTTCAGGAGAATCTGAACAATACCAGTAGTAAGTAAATACCCTCAGAGACCAACCACAGGAGAGAAAAAAATCTAACTGTATATTTTTTCCTTTTTTTTACTGGATACATATAAAAATTTTTTAAATCATACAATATGTTACCCAATATATTTGGTTCATAGTAATTGTACATTTCTACTGGTTACATTTGGAAACAGCCTTTCAGTGTTTCCATACTCTGGAACCCATTGCGCTTGTAATAAATTCCTTATCAGGTCATTAGAGTCATGGCCGTGCCCCCCCACCCCCCGAAAAAAAGTTCTCTGCTGCCCACATACCAAATCTGATAGGGCAGCCATCTAGCCCTCCTAATTTTCAACCATCTCTCTCTCTTGCACTTACTAGCAGTTAGGGGACATCTCCCAATACCTCGGGCTCTAACAAGTTGCGAAACAGATGGAGGAGCTAATGAGGACTTATTACCTTTATGTTCCTAGAGAGCAGACTGTGCTGGAGAGGTTTTGAGCTTGGGGCCAAAATGGGGCTTCCTATTATAGCCACTGCCAAACCCCCTCTCTCCCCCGGCAAACACACCAGAAATACAGACCAAAGACCCTGCCAGTGAGAGATCTGACCTAGTTCATTGTCTCGGCTGCCTGCAGAGGGCCCAGCAGTTGGTTTCCAGGCCTGTCTTCTTCAATGAACCAGCTCCATACACTCGTGAGCAAGGCCCACCGTGTCCAGATTCTTCCTGATTTCATCCATCAGACAAGCTATTCCTCCTCCTCCTCCCACAAGGAGGACTGAGCAAGGCGGTTGGAAAGAGAACTCGGACACATTCACAATATTCTTCTCTCAGTAAAAAGCACAGAAGTCTCCCCCAGCCTCTGGAGATTAAGAGTGAAGGAAAGAACATTCTCCCAAAACTGTATACATGAATCTCAAGCCTTCCCAGACTGGTCTGGTCTAGAGAGAGGAAGCACCCAAGGAGTGAATGCTGTGTCAGGGTCACCTTCACTTCCTTTTCTACCACTAATACTTGCCATAGTGTTTTGCATACATGCAAGAGAATAATCTTTCATTAAATGAAGATTTTAGTCTACTTATCTCCTAAACCATCTGGGGGCAAACTTTTTAGACCATGACCTACGACAAGAAATACATTTTTTATTGCAACCCAGTACACATACATACATATGCTGCAAATTTTTTTAACTTTTGAAAAATTTTTAATCTTTTTTAAAGATACATAAATCAAACTGTATATGCAAATTTAAAACTAAAATTTCTTAAAAAGTTACATTTAAAAAAAAACCTCTACCCATATTATATCACATGTAACTGAAATTTTCTAACTTCTTCCTCTTTTAAAAAATGCTGGTTACCACCCACTAAAATGATTTCACAACCCCGAGTGTGACCCACAGTTTGGAAAACAAAAAACAAGAAACACCACTTTCATTCCTAACTCTGTTCTGCTTATATTGCTTCTGTCTCCACTGCTAACCCAGACTAAGCCCTCTATCAATGACCATATCAAGGCCCCTCATCCTCAAAGCCTTCTTTTCCAGCTCTGTGCCTAGCACTGCCCTAAATAACAAGGATGTGAAATAATAACTAAGACACAGTCTCCATTTCAAGAAGCAAAGTCTATTGGGTGGGACAAACTAATAGCATATGATGTACTTCATCGTGGTCATTTCCTCCCCTTCCTCTGAACACAAAAATGCTTACCATCTGCATTCATTTATTCATTCATTCATCTGTATTATTTATTCATTCCCCCCTTTGACACCCTCAGCATGATTTATATAAACAACATTTAAATGTTTGTCAAAAGATGAATCCATCAAGATTTCTTTTTCTTGCTACCTTGTCAAGGAATGATTTTCTTGAACTCTAAATTAGAAACTGAAGTGCACTGTCACTAATTCTTGGAAGCCAATGGCCCATTTATTATTCTATGTAGCACTTATAGATGTAGCAGGTTCCCAGATAAATTCAATTTGGCCTCAACCTCTTAGAGGCTATGAACTAGAGTAAATACAAAGACCAAGAGTAATACAGCCTTCTAGACATTTAGAAACAAATAAAACCTGCTTGAAAACAGCCATCAATTTTTGATTGTACTATAGTGCCACCATACATACATGGAAAAGACTGCCAGTGGCGGTGCCACCCCTGACAACAATCAAGCTTTTCAAGGGCAGCTTCCTGTTTGGTTGCTCAATTTGGCACTCAATACCTAGAAATTCTTTTGAATGCCCAGGCTTTTAAAAAAAAACTGGTTAGATACAATATATTATTTTAAAATTTGATTTAATAGGAAAAACAAGTACCCTAAATCAACACTACAGACAGGATTGAAACTCCAATTTTTTTACATACACAATGTGTTTCCACCTTTTAACGTCCCTTCCTGCCGCCCCACCACGTGTATCCTCTGCTTCAGTCATACCAAAAGATGGGCTAGTCCCATGGTTTGCCAAATCTTTTCTCAGCCCTCCTCTACCAGGCTAACTCCTCTTGTTACTAAGGTCAGCGCAAGCATCACTTACTCCAGGAAGCCTTCCCTGTTGGCTCTCTTCTGCATCTTCATGCCAGCCTGAGCTGGTTCTCTTCCCCATACTTATTTTATCACAGCACTCATCATATCTTGATGCACTAATTGTCCAGATATGCATTGGTATCACTAGACAATGAATTCTTTCAGTACTGAGACTATTTAATCTCTATTTCCCATCTGAACTCAGTCCCTCATTTTAAAAAAAGACAGGCAAATAATTATGTAAAAAATAACACTTCAGATTTCAAACGAAAAAAACTTTAAAAACCTTGCAAAATAACTTATTCTTATTTCAGTTGTTACTATAAAGAACTCTAAACATATAAGCCATCTAGCAATACACAATGATGAATTAATAAGGAATAAAAGGCTTATACTCTACCTGGAAAGATAACTCCAGCAAATACACGCCCAAATACTTCCCTGCTCAAATTATCAAGTGATCCAACCTCATTTCAGGAATTCATAGGCAATTATTAAAACTAATAGGTACCCAATAGCTAGCTGTAGTTGGTGGGCTTTTGGTTATGTGTATTATAATAATTTGTTTCCAGTTGGGGGAGAGATGGGAATCTCATTTGAAAAGTTTTATTTTAACATGTTAGTGTCTTTTCTATGTTCCATTTCCCAATAGTATAGCCGTTTGTTCCTTGGCCTCTGATGCAATTTGAAAGATGAAGTCTTTATGGCATTTCTCACATTGCTTCAGTTCACACGGAACGGGATAAAAGGCATTCCTACTAGTTGGACAGTGTAATATAAAGCCTTATTACTAAAAGAGTACGTTAGGTCATGTTTGCTTTTTGTAATCATGCAATCTGAAAAGCACCCATTAATATCTAGATTTACTACAGTGGATACAGAAGTTAAGGTCAAACCCTGGTCTGAAGTGCTAGGGCCACCACCACTGTCAATTTGAGTTACTGAACACTCCTGTGTTCTGGTATTTTTGCTAAATGTAATGAAAGTGACATTTGCTCTTGCACTAAAGTGGTATTTGGGCTTCTTTCCAGGATAAACAAGTATATCTTTTCTAAGGAAAAAAAGGTTGTAAAAACACTCAATAGTGGAAATACTATCAACGCACACTGTCAATCAAAAATGTTTCACGTTCACCTTTGCAGAATAGCAGATTCAGAAGGAAAATTCAGAGACACTAATACCATAAAATAAGTAGAGTCAACCACATGAAGGGACTACTTGCCTGCCAGCAGTGCTGAGAGCTGAAAAGCAAGTTAGCAGATTTTTAAAAGACTTTTTCAGTTTTAAGTTTAAATATTTTATTACTTAGATGATACCTGTCAATCAGAAATTAAACCCACCTGTACTTTCATAACCCTAAGAGATTCATTTGTAACATTTTTAGAAACACAATCATATCCTGAATTATCCATTTATATAACAAAGCCCCCAAGGACATTTTGTTTATATTTGAAAGTTGCTAAAATCAGGTTTCATTTTTTAAAAAAATAGGAAGGTTGCAACAATAAGAATCATGTATAATAGTACCAACATGTAAAGACTAACAGAGCCAAGGTACTTACTCAAGTAGGCCATTATTTCTGCTGACAACAAAAACAAAACTGCATTTGAAGTCACAGGAATAAGAATCAAAAAGACATAACTTCTGAGTCCTCATACTTGGTCTTTCAGTGACACAAGAGCAACTGGGAATGAAATTAATCTCACTGTCTTAAATTTTCTATTACCACCAGCATTCTAACTTTTGCTAATTATGGCTCTGGTACTAATCAGACACATTACAACCTGCTCTCTAAAGTTATTCTGTATAGCCTTAAAAAGTATGTATGACAGTAACAACAACAACAAAACATACAACTACATTCAAAGATGTACAAATGTATCTGAATGGAGAGATTTTATATTATGACCATAAGGATTGAATATGTCTAAATAAATATGTCAATTCTCGTCAAATTAACTGATTTGTTAAAATGATGGTGGAAATCCAAATAGGCATTCTGAATGACCCTAACAAAATTATTCTAAAGCTTGATCAGAAATATAAATAAAAAGTTATAAAGAAACATTAATCAGGAGTCCAAAACTGTTTAAATTAAGTGTCCAGGGAAGCAGCTGTGGCTCAATCAGTTGGGCTCCCGTCTACCGTGGGGGAGGCCCTGGGTTCACATCCTGGGGCTTTCTTGTGAAGGCAGGCTCACCTGCAAGAGCCATGGAGTGCCGCCCAGCCCGCAAGCACCGCGGAGAGCTAACTCAGCAAGGTGATGCAACAAAAAAGGGAGACAAGCAAAAAAACACAGAAGAGCGCATAGCGAATGGACACAGAGAGCAGACCTAGCAAGCAAGCCACAAGGGGGAGGGGAAATTTTAAAAAATTAAGTGTCCAACCATAAGGAATCGATTAAATTATGTTACACTGATAGGATTAAATGCTATTCCACTAAACACAAAATTATGTAAAAGAATTAAGTGAGAAGAACAAACTCTAAAATAACATGTAAAACATAAGCTATCATAGATGCAATATACACTAAAACACTACATCCACAATTGAAAGGTAAACCTCAAATATTATCTGCAATTACCTTTGTTAACAGAGAGAGGGCACTAGAAAATTTTTTTGTTTCTCTATGTAGTTTTAAATCTATCAGCAAAAATAAAACTACCAGTTGGTTAATAATAAGGGAAAAATTAGTTGTTTTTTCTTAAGATCAGCATGGTGATTTCACTTCTTCAGAATCTATTTTAAGGAAATAATCAGAGAGAGTCAAAGACTAAAGTACAAAGATGCCCATAAAAGTTTTAATTGAAAACACTAAAAATTTGTATATAACATACATCCAAAAGGGATAGAGCTAAATAAATTGTCTATCTTAAAATGAAATATAATGCATTCATTAAAAGAAAACTCTTCTAGAAAAATGCACAAGGTCATGGGGAAATGCTTATGATATAATATTAACTAAAAAAGTAGACTCAAATCTGCATTTAAAGTCAGATATCAATTACTGTTAAAAATATTATGAAAATATTCATCTAGACAGAGTAAGAAACTTGAAAGAAAATACTAACATATTACTACTACTGATGCCTAGGCTGTGAGATCATGATTTAATTTTCTTTATATTTTCAAATGTTTCTAACATTTTTAACAATGAGTTTGACTGACTTCTAAAACTGGGGATTAATAATGGAGGTGCACAAGAAAATAAATTTTTAAAAGTGACATTTCAATTAAATTGGATAGATCTACTGAATATTCTGATAGTTTCTCACAAAGCAAATATTCTTGATCCATATAACATGGCCCTAAAAAAAAAAGCCAAAATCAATCACCACTGCTCTGGACAGTAAACAGTTTATGAGTACCCAAAAATTCAAACTCTAGGGCACAACCACTATATTTCTCCTCATTATGTTTGCTAACTGCCACCAGACACACTGTGCTTTACCACCGGTAATTATATTAAGGACTTGGGAATGGGAATCCTTCTCTGGCGGTCAGGAAGCTTTTTGCCCACTTCTCAAACCATGTAATGCCCTAAAGAATGATAATTAGGGAGAGTACAAGTTATTGTCACATTCTCAAGGAAATGTGCCTGATAGAGATTTCAGAGCAGAGGCATGTTAAGTCTGCTAGTTCTCAAAATTAAACATTATGGGACTAGGAAAACAAGAAGTCTCCTAATAAACAGTATTAAAGTTTTCCACAGTGCTTTTGATGGATTATGTAATTCAGAGAAAAATAAGAGTCAGTAGCTTTTTTCAAATCAGAAGATAGCTACACATTTACTCTTCTCACTAATAATGATTTTCCTTTAGCAATCTGGAAGTACTCTACAAGCCAATGTTGTAAAAATCTCGCTTACATAAAAAGAAATATATTGGCTTCGGAATCTAGGACTTATGGCATAAAAATCTTATGTGATTTAGGAAGCAGATGTAGCTCAAGTGGTTGAGTGCCTGCTTCCCATGTATGATCCCAGGTTTGATCTCTGGTAGCTCCTAAAAGCAGGGGAAAAAAAAAATCAACCCATGGAAATGAAAAAAAAAAAACAACTCTCAATAGGGAGCAGATGTCGCTCTGTGATTGAGTATCTGCTTTCCATGTAGAAGGCCCTAGGTTCAATTTCCAGTACCTCCTAAAAAAAAAAAAATTAAGTGATTTAAATCCATAAGTAAATTTCAGCCCTTTCCCCAAACAAGCTTATTTAATAGAAATCTTATTTTAAAAAATCATTCTCATTTATCTATGGACTCATTTATCTATTGCTACATTTATAATTCAAGATAATTAAAATTAAGTCAATTCTATACACAGTTTATGGAGAGAAAAATTAATATGCAAGGAACATCATCATTCACTTTTTTTAAAATTTCTTGATAGTTCTGTGCATTTCCTGTTTGACAAGAACAAAATATATGCTAACACATTAAGCAACCATGAAAGGCAGCACAAATAAAAGCAGATGCCAAGCCCTTTGGATATTGTCTTCCAGTATAGATGTACTTGAAAGGGATAGATGTTAAGTCCTTTTAATTGGATGAAGGAAGAAAGGAACAAGTTTTTTTGATGAATTAACAGTAGCCTTTCTCAAAACATTTTTAACAAAGAGAAAAAAAGGTAGTTTAAGCATTGTATAATACAGCATGTTCTGGAACAAAAAGCAGATGCCAAAAGGGTAATTAATTAAAAAGCACAGATAAGGGAGTTCTATCTCCAGTATGGAGTTAAAAGTAAGTTCCTAACAAATCAACCTTCCCACAGCTAACAAGTACAAACTCTTGAAAACAGTAACAACAACAAACCAAAAACAGAATATACAGAGTGAAAAAAAAAATAGGTAGATTTTGGAGGAAAGTTGAAACTTGGGGGAAAACAATTGGCACAGAATGAATTTCCAGTTGTTTGCAGTTTTGCCCTAAGGGGCAATTGCCAGGAAGGGGCATAGGCCAGCTAAAAACACCAATAGAAAGTCCCCTGACTTTCTGTAAAAGGGACCAAGGGAAGAAGCAATCCTGGAAAAGAGAAAGTCAAAGAAGGGGAAACCCAAACTTGGCGTATTAATTTAGCCTAAGTCTATGGGCAACTGTGAACCATGAATGTGCAAGGCAGACTTTTTATGTGATCTTGAGTCAAGATCTTAACCACCATTCACCACAGGCATGAAAGAGTTTGCAGTCTGAGTCCAACTAAGTTAAATGCCTAATAAAACTAAAAAATATGAAGATTCTT
The DNA here is from genome assembly GCF_030445035.2 of Dasypus novemcinctus. NCBI lineage: Eukaryota > Metazoa > Chordata > Mammalia > Cingulata > Dasypodidae > Dasypus > Dasypus novemcinctus. Next base: position 61,424,824 of record NC_080695.1, read on the forward strand.
CTGGGGAATATAACCAAATCCAGAGTCTCTACAAACAAGTACAATGTCCAGGAAACCATCCAATATTACTTATTATATCAAGTCCCAGGAAAATGTGACCTATTCGCAAGGGCAAGGCAAATAACAGATGCCAATATTCAGATTATCTGGATGTTAGAACAATAAGAAAAAGACTTTAAACAAGTTATTATGACTACATTCAAAGAGGAAAAGGAAAATAGGCTCATAATGAAAGGAGAGAGGAAGCCTCAACAGAGAAATAGAAAATACAAAAATGATATGAGTAAGTCAGAAACAAACGGATAAATACTGTATGACTTCATTACTCTGAATCAAAGATATTATGTAACATAGTGTATGATCCTCTACATACAATGTAAATATAAACCAATTTATAAAGATTAAAAATGAACTTAATGGGGAAGTAACTGTGGCTCAGTCGACTGGACTCCCGTCTACCATATGGGAGGCCCTGGGTTCGCGTCCCAGGGCCTTCTTGTGAAGAAGGCAAGCTGGCCCACGCCTGCGGAGAGCTGACGTACGGCCCGCACCCGTGGAGAGCATGCACAGCCAAGATGATGCAACAAAGGGAGACAAGCAGACACAGCAGAACATGCAGCAAATGGACACAGAGAGCAGACAGCAAGCAAACCATACCAAGGGGGGGGGGGAATAAATAAACAAATAAACAAAACAAATAAATAAATAGAAAGGAAGGGATGTAGTTATATATAAATAAAAAATGAACTGAATGGAAATACTAAAAAATACAATAAATGAAATTTTAAAATTCACCGACTAGGCTTAGTAGCAGAATGATGATAGAGGAAAAAAGCAGAAAGCCTGTATATCAGCAGAAATTATCCAATCAGAAACAGAAAAAGGAAAAGGAAGGAAGAAAAAAACAATAGAGCATCAGAAAACTCTGGAACAGTATCACAAGGTCTCTTACATATGGCTAAATGGAGTCCTAAAAGGAGAGGCAAGAGAATACAGAACAGAAAAAATATTTAAATAATGGCTAAAAACCTCCCAAATCTGATGAAACACAAATTTACAGATTCTAGAAGACAGTCTACTTTCTTTACAAAGAAAACCATGTCTAAGTACATCATAGTTCAACTGCTGAAAATCCAATGGTAGAGAGAAAATCTTGAAAGCAACTAGAGAAAAATGACACATTACATACAGGGAAACAGTGATTCAAATGACTGTGAATTTCTCATCGGGAAATCATAGAAGCCAGAAGTCAGTGGAATCACATCTGGAAAATGCTAAAAGAAAAAAACAGAATACTTATATCCAACAAAAACATCCTATATGAATGTAAGTAAAATGAAGACATTTTCAGATAAAGGAAAACTAAGAGAATTAGTTGACACCACACCAGTACTACAAGAAGTACTAAACAAAGTTCTTTATGCTGAAAGGAAATGATACCAAAAAGAAACTTAGGTTTTTGGGAATGAATGAAGAGCACTGGAAATGGTAAATATCTAGGATTAAAAAAATTTTTTCCCTCAATTTCCTAAAATACATACGCTTATTTAAAGAAAAATTATAACACTCCTTTGTGGAACTTACACTGATGATAGATGTAATATATATGTCAACTCTAGCATTGAAGATTATAGAGATTGGAGTAAATGGACCTATATGATTTCAAGCTTTCTACATTCTATGTGAAATGGTACAATATGAACTGTAAGATGACAGTGAAAAGTTATGGATATATACAGAGAGAGATTTCTACAGCTACCACTAAGACCTAATGCAAAGCCATAAGGTCAAAAAGCCAATAAAGAAATTCAAATGGAATTCTTTAAAATTTTCAAATAATGCAAAAGGCGGCAGGAAAGGAAGGAACAGAGGAACAAAAAACAGAAGGAACAAAAGACAATTTAAAAATTACAAACCTAAATCTGACCATATCAATAATTATATTAAATATTAATGAAGTAAACCCTCCAATTAAAAGGCAGAGTTATCAGAATTTTAATAAAAAGACTCAACTAAATGCTATCTACAAGAGACTCACTTTACATATAAAGACACAGATAGATTGAGAGTAAATAGCTTACGGGAAATTGCTAAACCAAGTGCTTAGCGGATAATTTATATCTTTAAATAGTTGTATTTAAAAAGAAAAAAGGTCAAAATCAATGACCTGAACAGAGACTTAGCTATCCACTCACTGCTAACTAAACATGAGGTATTGCACACCCACAGAGGAGAAGGCCTAACAGAAAGTAAAAACTGAGGTAGACTTATAAACTGCTTGACCAGTGAATATGTTCTCCACCCTGATTAGAAAAGGGTAGAAGCCTTACTGGCTCAAGATGTATAAAGCACTAACCAATTATTGACTAATAACTAAGCTATGCTGACCTAGGAGAAACCACTAGGATACTAGGGTCAAAATTTTTTAGAAGAAATAAAAAAGAAAATTCAATGACATAAAGTTCCACTTCAAGTAACGAGAAAAACAGGAGCAAAATAAAGCCAAAGAAATAAAAGGATGTAATAAAAAAGCAGAAATCAACAAAATAGTAAAAAGCAAACAATAAAGAAAAATGAACTAAGCCAAAGGTTTTTTGAAAAGATTAACAAAGTTGTGAACCTCTAGCTAGTGTGAACAAGAAAAAGAGAGAACACAAATCATCAACATAACAAACAAAATGGATTTATAACTACAGACTCCAAACACACTAAAAGAATAAAAAGTACAGGTAAAGCTTGGAGTTACAAGTAGCCTTTTAGCAATTCAGTATTGAATAATTGCCCCTGAAGAGTTATGTCCACAATTCTAACATTTACCAGTTCAGGACATGAAAAGCTGTACTATTAAGAGTATAACTTTATATAAGCACATTCATATTTTGGACTAGGGTGAAGCCAAATATCTTTCTTCCCTCATGCCAGTAAATCACCCTGAGCAAGCTCCTAAAGCAGCATATCAAGAGTTACATAACTACCTGAATTTGGGCTACCTTTGGAAAGGAAAATAATTTTTAGGTTTCTAGCTCTTCTAAAGTACCTTTATCAATTTGTTTCTTAAAAATTTCATGTAATACTACATGGTGCATGTGTGCACCAATCTCCAGCTTTCAAAATAAATGAAAGGGTGACTTTTTTCAAGCAATTACAATAAAAATTAGAGGCAGAGAGACAGTGTCCTATAATGCACTTAAGGACATTCAAGAGACTATGTCTAAATATTGCGTGTGACTAGAAAATTTTACTACATTTCAAATATCATTGTGCTCTTTCCCATTTATCAAAATTACATTCGAAATACAAAAATCTTAAATATGAATGAGCTATTCAACTGTGACCATTAAAGACAAGAATAATTCTTTTCCATGGCATCAAGTTTCACATTAGTCATGTATTGTCTTCACTGAAGAACCAGGGGTGCAGAATGCCAAACACTGGCCTCAGATGGATTAGAACCATCTGAAAATCCCACAGCAACCAAGGACCCTTGTGTTCAGAGAAGCAGGAGAAACAAAGAAACAGGAATCAATCCAAATGGCACTTTGTACAAGGAACTTTCATATTCAAGGTGTTGAAAAACTATTAACTAGACTTAAAATTATGGAAAAAGACAGGTGTCAGTTAAAAAGCAACTCCTTAAATGTAAATCAAAAAATATTTTCTTTCAGGGCCAAAGATGCCATTATGAGCTGCTATATAAATAGGTGTTCAATGATTTTTCCAATGTTATATTACTGATCTAACAGATCCTCCATTTCTGCTAAAATGAATACATAATTTGTTTAAAATAGCACTAGGTTTTGTAGCACATTAGATACCCTGAGAACTTTGCACCATTAGAATTACCTAAAATAAAAATTTTTATGTTGTGGGGAATAGATATGGCTCAAGCAGTTGAGTGCCTGTTTCCTACATGGTAGGTCCCAGGTTTGGTTCCCAGTGCCTCCTAAAAAACAACAAAAACTAACACCAAGCAAAAAAAATGAAAAAAATCAACTCAGAATGGCCAATGTGGCCCAGTGGTTGAGCACCAGCTTCTCACATTTGAGGGCCCAAGTTCAACCTCCAGCCCCTAGTACCTCAAAAAAAAAAAAAATTTTTTTTTACCTTGTCCTTTTTTTTCAGATTTATTTTATTTATTTCTCCCCTCCCCCACCACAGTCTGCTCTCTCATGTCCATTTGCTGTGTGTTCTTCTGTGTCCACTTGCATTCTCGGCAGCACCAGGAATCTGTGTCTCTTTTCACTGTGTCATCTTGCTTTGTCAGCTCTCCGTGTGTGTGGTGCCACTCCTGGGCAGGCTGCACTTTTTTCATGCAGGGGTGGCTCTCCTTGAGGGGCACACTCCTCGCCCGTGGGGCTTCCCTATGCCGGGGACAGCCCTGCAGGGCACAGCACTCCTTGCACACGGCAGCACTGTGTGTGGGTCAGCTCACCCCACGGGCCAGGACGCCCTGGGTTTGAAATGTGGACCTCCTATATGGTAGGCAGATGCTCTATCAGTTGAGCCACATCTGCTTCCCTTCCCTTATCTTTTATCTGCATAATTTTAGAAATTACAGCAAAAGACCTACAAGCATTAAACATATCCTTCATGCACAAAGGGATATTTCTAAATCATAATACTATGAATATCATGCATTCAATTCAATAAATATTTAGCATTTAGCATATAATTAACTAATATCAGACACTACTACTCTAGGTGCTGAAAACACAATGGAAAACAAGAGAGATAAGGAGCCCACCTTCAGAGTTTGCAGTCCATTTGGGAAGACAATCAAACAACCTATGTTAGTAAAGGATGCTACACAAGCATAGAGCACAGGGTCTGATCCCTACAGAGAGAGTCAGGGAAGACATCTGGTAGAAGTGGTGCTTAAGTTGAGATGAGAAGGGAAGGAGGATACAGTCAGGCTCTGGAGGGAGAGGATGGTTGAATAAAAGATCACCTGGCAAAGTAAATACTATCGTCACAGGTATAGTATGTGCAAATGGCCAGCTATTTAGGTTAAGAATCATCTTGGTGTAAGAAAAGAGACTAGAATGGAAAATTAAATTTTACTAGCAGAGTTGAATATACAGAAAGACAAAAATCATCTACTTCTTAATTTAGAAGGGAAAAGGTAAAAAGGTCACAATTCCATTTGGCCTATTGCGCATTCAAACATGTATTTACTTACTCACACCACAATGTGTGCCAGAACTAGAAAAAGATTCAGAAGTGAATGAGATGGGCCCAACATTGCCCTCAGGGAGGTATCACAAATGAGCAAACTATCAAATACGACAGATTGTTTCTGTCACTACCTATGATTCTGAAATGTAGTTTCCCAATGTCAGTTATCATTGAATAAAATATTCTACCTAAAAGCTACTGTCATTTTTTTGACATCAAATGTGCTATAACAGAAACATTAAAAAAAACTTTGCCATCCTATACACATAAACAAGGAATTATGCTTGTTTAAATACTAATAATGAGTGTTTTAAAGATTTCAAAGCACGTTTACACACACTCATTTTTACTGTTCACAGCAAGAGAGGCTAAGCAGATATTTTAATAATTACCTACCATTTGTCAAGCACTGCTTGTAGAGTGCCAAGTTTTTTGCTGGGAACTTAAAATCCATGATCTTGTTCATCTTCAAAATAATCCTTTAAAGTAACCATTATTATCTCTCTCTCACAAACGAGAAGTCTGTGTTTTGATAACTTGCCCCAAGACACGTGGTTGACAAGTAGTAGAGCCAAAGTTAGTCCCCATGTCAGTCTGACTTCAAAACCTATGTGTCTCCTTCCATCCCACTGGACTGCTTTAATGTCATCCCAGTGCAATCAATGAGGGAACTAAAAGAAGTAACTTTCTCTAACTCACACCTGGTAGGTAAAGGAGGCTGGACTACAGCACAGGTCAGAAGTCCTAGTTCAATGTTCTTTCGGTCATACTGAAACCTCACAACAGTCTAACCTCAGGGTCCCTGTTCCCCATTTGAAGTTATCTTTAGCTCTCTTTACAACTTTCCAAGGGCTGTCGGGGAATGGATCACTTTAAAACAGAAACAAATCCAAGAAAACATTCAAATATTTAAGAAGCAACATCATTTACCCCCATGCATTCAATACCACATCTGCTGTTACGTACTCCTGAAGAACACTTCACACCGAAATCTATTATTAAATAACCATAAAAAATGTTCAAAGCTATCCAAGCTTTAAATATATAATGTCATGTAATCTTCATAATAACCCTAAGAGGTTGATACTACTATCACTGGTTTATAGAGAAATGCAGGAGCTTAGAAAGGTAAGTATCTTGCTCAAGGCCACACAAGTGATGATTCCAGAGGTTAAGCTTTCAACCCCTACAACTTAGTCTCTATTTCTGCAATGGTTAAATAATTCATCAAAAATATCAAAATTTTCTGATCTAAATTTGTACATTTATAAAAATTTTTACATGCAATTACTCATCACTATATACTTCTGATAGTTACAATATTGGATAGTTAAGATATCGGAGTTTTATTGTGCAGTAGTTTGTTTATTAAAAAATCTCGTTTTGGTCTTCCCTATTTCTCTCAATCTGCTCCTAATTTTTCAAAACAAAAAGTCAAATTTGGCTAATCTGCAACTCATTTTAGAAATTGTACAATGGAAAAGGAACAGAATGGAGGTAAGTGAAAAAATACATTCTAGTCATCTAGAATACAGTCTCTTTTTTCCTAGTATATCTAGTGAATAGATACATTTGTCTTCTTTTCTCAACTACACATGATATTGTTAATTTCTTTTATTTTACAAAGAAGCTGACAGAAAGCCACAAAACCAGGCAGCAATACTTGTAAATTGAGTGATCAAATCCACAGCTTTTAGATTTGGGGTAGAGGGTCAGGGGAGGGGTCAATACACAAAATAAATATCCAAAACACTTACCTATCTGTACTTGTTCAGGCTGGCTCAGAGAAACAAATGCTGATGTGTCATCAATCCAGGATATCTGAATGTTACCTGTAATAGTGAATCAACAGAAAACTCAACATTTGACTATGTAGAGAGCTGTCAGATTTTATTTGTATATTTGATATATTATCAGTATGGGCTATAATTTAAAGAGATTAGGTGCTGTTTTAAAAATTGATCAGAATCTCAGCCCTACTGACAGCCAGCCTACTCCCACTTAAACTTATTAATTACAACTATCACAGCAGTTATTTAGCTTAAAAATTTAAGAGACAAGATAAACTGGGGTGGCGGGAGTGAGGGGATGGGTAAGGGGATGGCAGGAGACCATATTAGGAAATTTGTTTTTAAAACAAAATAAAAAACCATCGATTACATCCTGGGGAATTTCATCATTCAGCTCAATCTTATATCAGGGTTGGAGACTTTTTTCCTTTCAAGGCCACTAACAAAAATCAGAGACCAAGTTCACTCACCACAATTTTTAAAAAAACATTTCTTTTTAAGAAACACAAACTTCAAAAATTAAGAATGGGAACATTCAATTCTGATAATCAAAGCCAAGTAAAGGAAACAGGTGGCAAAAAAGAGAACAAGAAAAAGGAGTCAGAGAGAGGAAACCACGGTAGACTAATAGAGAAAAGAAAAACATGGGCAAAAAGCAGTACAGTAATATAAAATGACATTCACACATTTAAGAGGCAAATACTCCTTAGAAATTTAATGCAAAAAAGGGAAGTAGATGTGGTTCAAGCGACTGAGCTCCCGCCTACCACATTCGTTTCCTGGAGAAGATGGGTAAGATGGTGAGCTGGCACAACGGCCTGGCATAGTGAGCTGATGCAACAAGATGAGGCAGCAAGGAGACACAAAGAGGAAACACAATGAGACATACAACAAAGCAGGGAGCGGAGGTGGCTCAAGCAACTGAATGCCACTCTCTCACATGGGAGGTCCCAGGTTTGGTTCCCAGTGCCTCCTAAAGAGAAGACAAGCAGACGAAGCGAGCCCACACAGTGAATGGACACAGAGAGCAGACAGCGAATGCAAAAAAGAAGGGGGGGATTGGGGAATAAACAAATAAATACATAAATAAATCTTAGTGCTGATGCGTGCAAGGAGTGCTATGCCATGCAGGGGTGTTCCCCACGTAGGGGAGCCCCACGCGCAAGGAGTGCGCCCCGTAAGGAGAGCCGCCCAGCACGAAAGGAAGTTCAGCCTGCCCAAGAATGGTGCCACCCACACAGAGGGCTGACACAAAGAGATGACGCAACCAAAAGAAACAGATTCCCGTGCCACTGACAACAACAGAAGCAGACAAAGAAGAACATGCAGCACATAGACACAGAGAACAGACAACTGCGGGCGGGGGGAGGGAATAAAATAAATAAATACATCTTTAAAAATAAATAAAAATAAAAGTTAAATGCAAACAGAATGGGATGGAGGGGACCACTGAGGAAGAAAGGAGGGTGGGGACAGGAGGGGAGAGGAAGGACTAGCGGGATAGGAAGTTAGAGAAAATAGAGGGAAAGCAGAGACCTAATTATCCTACTAAAAGTCTTGAAAAAAACACAGGACTGAATTTTAAAAATGGGTAAACATCATCAGAATTTAGCACTGAAAAATGTTTTAATTCCTACTAAAATTTCTGAAAGTTAGAAATTCTTGGAAACTGTTTAGTTTTACCATCAAGGGAAAAAAAAGTCTAACTTCTTGTGTACCATAAATTGTCATACTGACTTTCCCAATTAAGAAAGTCATTTACTATTTATTTGGTTACCTCTCCAGTCTGCGTGTGTTGTTTCTTAAATAATAGCTAACATTTATTGAGTAGTTACTATATGTCACACTCTAATGCCTTCTGTGAATTAGCTAACTTAACCCTCATGACATGCTGATGAAATAGGTATTATTAACTCCAATGAGGAAAAAAAAGATACAGAAGTTACTTGCCATGATCACAGAGCTTTTTTCCCCTTAATTTAACTGAAAAAACTTCTACTCTGAACATTTTACTTAGCCAACTGAAGTTTGACTGCACAGAGGTTAAGAAGCTTACCAATACAAGAAAAACAACAAAAGCTTTCAAAAGAAATGGGCCTTGAAATTCAACTGCATTTCTATGTGTGTATTTTAAATTAAAAAGCAGGACTAAGATTTCAGAAGTCATCTGGACTATCTGCAAAGAATAGGATAACTGCAGAAATATATCTGTCTTCACTCTTTTAAAACTTACACGTATAAAATTTTCAATTATGAAAACGAATGTATGCTTATTTTAGAAAATACAGGCAAGTAAAAAGTGGAAGGGAAAAAAAATCCTATCCAAGACCTTCAGTGTGACAGTTTTATTTCTTACGTAGTTTAAATAGTATTAGTTATACAGAAATCACTCTTTGTATCTGCTTTTTATTCTACATGTAAAAAGATATAATCACTTTACCATTTTTCAATAAACTTCAAGTATTTTTGAAAAGACTACATACTACTGAAGTACTATTAAAAGTTTCTCACGTCATATTAGCTCAAAGATAGCACCATATTAAAAAAAGAGATTAAAACCTTGCATATTAACATTCTTTTATGCCCAAGCTGAAGTTGTCTGCATACCTTTGATCACCTAGGCCAAAAGAACAGCAAAACCCTCTGGCTTACCAAAGGCACTGAAAAGCTGGTAAAGATCACTGGTTTTCCATTCTTTGGGGAATGTCACATGGAGAACGTGATCCCGTTTAGGTTGTACTATAAGACAGAAATGGTTACTGCTCAAAAGTGAACAAGTACATCAGTGGTTCTCTGATGAAATTAAGCCCATGCTAACTCGGACAATTATTGTGAAGGCCTCACAATTATTAAACAACTCCTAAGGTATTCTTTTGATTAATAGTACTTTGTCATTACAGCCTAGCCCTGATTCTGTGACTTAGAACCCACAATTAATTTGAGCCCTAGCAATTCTATGCAGAAATATATCTTTTCATGAGGTTCCTGTACAATTTTTTTTAAGGAAAAAAACAGGTCAAGAAGTTTCAGTAAACATTTAACTTCCCCTCTAATCCCAATGTCTACATGTTATTTAAACAAAACAAAACAATGCACTGTCCAAATTAAGAGAACTCATTTTGTTTTAGTAGAGGCAGTCCCTAGAGTCACAATCTTGTGTTCTAATCCTGGATTTGCATTAACGGTGCAACTGTGAGCAAGAGAACCAACCACTCTGAGCATCCATTTCCTTGGCTATAAATTGGGAATGATATTTATCTTACACAATGGTAGGAAGAATGACAGATAATTTAAGTCTAACAGGGAGTGTAATATAGTATGCCTGCAAACAATCACTGTATTGATTATCAATACTACAGATCACCCATTTCTAAATCCCTAGGGCATGTATTAATGCAAATAAACCAAGGCTAGAGAAAGAATAATGGAAAAGAAGAATGGGGTGATGTGGATAAACCAGAGAATAAGCAGAAGAAAATAAGAAGCAACCACCTCCCATAAACACTGGCCTTCCAAGGTGTTTAATGGAGAAAAAAAATCAACCTACTAAACTTAAATGTATAAATATTCAGATAATTAGGAAATTTACCAAGTTACTATAACTTAAAATCTATTATAAGGAAGCGGATTTGGCTCAACTGATAGAGCATCTGCCTACCACTTGGGAGGTCCAGGGTTCAAATCCAGGGCCTCCTGACCTGTGTGGTGAGCCGGCCCACGCGCAGTGCTGATACACGCAAGGAGTCCCGTGCCACACAGGGGTGTCCCTCACACAGGAGAGCCCCGTGTTAGGAGTGTGTTCCGCAAGGAGAATCGACCCGTGCGAAAAAAGCGCAGCCTGCCCAGGAGTGGCGCTGCACACACAGAGAGCTGATGCAGCAAGATGACACAACAAAAAGAGACACAGATTCCCAGTGCTGCTGAAAAGAATGCTAGCGGACACAGAGAGCAGACAACATGGGGGGAGGCAGGAGAGAAATAATGAAAAAATAGATATTTTTAAAAAAATCTATTATAAATATTTAGAGAAAAAGATGACATTAGAGTTGAGTGATAATTTTAAGACTCAATTTATGCATAAACTGGAAAATGTAAATAGAGAAAAGAGTTAATCGAGGCCTAAGGGCTCTTTAACTCAAGCATACTATCCTTGTCAACCACCAGATCACTACAAACCAATAAAAGAATAAAGCTCTTCCTTAAAGTAATACTTTTCTAGTTATCCCTTCCAGACCACACACTTAAAGATGCAATGAGAACATAAAAAATTTACTTACAGTCTGGTCCTTCCAAATTTAGATAAGGGATATCCATGACCCTCATAAGAAATAACCTATGGAAAATAAGGAAAAGATGCAATGAACTAATTTTTTAAAAAGATGGATACAGACATCTATTAAATTGTTTTTAGTAGAAGTTCCTTGTTTACATTATTCTATTTCTAAAAGTACAGAGCTCTAAGACTCATTTCAGAGATTTTAACATAAAAAGAAAAGAATACTATGGTATCCCCAACACCTACAACAGTTCCTGGTACTCAGTAGCTGCTTAAAAAAGATTAAATAAAGGAAATTAGAAATCAAAGAGTTGAAAAGGAAGTCCAGTACAGAGCTACCCTGTTGCCTAGTCTGGGGAAGTTGAGAAGAAAAAAATACTATATGCATTAACCATTTTACTGACTTATGAACAAGTGTTTTTACAAATTACAAAAGTAGCTCTATGATCAATCTCGGCAAGCTGAAAATGACAGCATAGTTTTGTTTTGTTTTTTAACCAAACTACAAAATCGATGGATAAATGGCAATCTTTTTGGATAAACTGCAGAGTCTGAAATAAGTGACTGTTCCAAAAGTCCATATCATTATTACCATTTAAGACATAGTAAAAGCATAAAGCAAAATAACTGTTGGTAAGGAAAACTACCAAAACTATGGTTTACACCGATATAAACCATTGCAGTCATTTTATGTATACCTTCCAAAATGGATACAAATACACTTAAAAAATAGTAGTTACAAATTATAACTTTCTACAATACCAATGTTCTTTTCTTTTGAAAGATTATGGGCAAACTATCAGTCATTATTGTTTGAAAGATGATTTTAAAGAGTTTTGCTTAGATAACAATATATAGTGTATTTCTAGTAAAGAGTACATTAGACAGCAAATTAAAAAGGCCATCCAAGTGCCGAACAAGCAATTAGTTTAGCTCCACTGACCTGCAATTAAGAGTACATTATTACCAGGCATTCAAAATTCAAGCAGGGCATGATCTAGTTTACAAATGGAACCATCGGCATGAATAAGAATGTTCTGTTAATACCAGAAAAAACCAAAGTCAAGGTACTCTGTAGTTTGAGAAGTTGTTGCCTGGCCTACAATTTAATAAACAAAATACTATGGCCAAGAAACCGAATTTATTTTTAATTCACTAATTTAGGCTTAAGTGCACTAGTCTGGTTTATGCAATTGGTAAGCAGTTTTACCAATTTACTCAATACTAACTGCAATCCTAAAAGACAATAAAATACATAAAGCATCTAGCAGAGAGTAGGTTCTTAATGATAATAGCTAATAATAGTATTATTATTGCTAACCAGAGCCTAGAAAGTTATTGCTTTGGAAGTTGAGAGGCTCAATACTTTTATGCTTTATATAATTTTCAGTTCTCCATTTAGTAAAATTTAGAGATGGTCCCCAAATTATAAAAATTTAACACAAAGCAAAAACAAACCCTCATTTGAAAGTTAATAAAGGGAGCAGATGTAGTTCAAGTGGTTGAGCTCCTGCTGCCCATGTTTGAGGTCCTGGGTTCAATCCCAGGTACCTACTAAAAACAAACAAACAAACGAAAAAACCAACTCTCACTGGGGAACGGATGTAGCTCGGTGGTTGAGCACCTGCTTCCCAAATACAAGGTCCTGGGTTCAATGTCTGGTACCTCTTTAAAAAAAAAAAAGTTAATGGATATCAAGCGCCACAAAACAATTAAAACTTTTTAACCTAATTTCAATGGAAGAGTAAATGTTTAATCTATAGTACTACTATGCTGTAAATTATATTGAAAATCAACCTCAAGACTCAATATTTGGGGACAAATAAATTACGGTTCACCATTTCAACAGAATATTAAGCAACCAAAATCACCATTAAACTTCAAAACATGAATAAATTGTGATGTGATTTTAATTTTTAAAGTGTATTGTATGTGAATATATCTCAAGAAAATGGCTTTAAAAATAAATAAATAAATGTGCAAGAATAGCCAGATTGCAGCTATGTACGGCAGGGGAAGCACAGAGATTGAGAGATGAAGAATTTTCATGTTTGTCTGTCTGGTTTTTATTATTCTTGAAATAATGAAAATGTTCTAATAATGACTGAAATGATGAATATACAACTATACAATTATACCAAATACAAATGATTGTACACTTTGAATGAACTGTATGCTCTATTAATATATATCAATAAAATTTGTTTTTTAAAAAAAGCATGAAACTGTAAGATGATTTTCTTTTTTTTCCAGAATACAGGAATTGAACCCAAGACCTTGTACATGAGAGGCAGGCACTCAACCACTGAGGTACATCCACACCCCCTTGATTACATTTTTGTAAAATAGTTATGGTGTTAAAACCAAGAATAAAAAAGAAAAGCCTTCCCAACCACAAAACAACAATTATATTGGGAAACTATGAACTTTGTTTTTCAAAATTTAACTATAATCTTTTAAACTTAATAAAGAAAATAAAGGTTACTGGAACTGATAAGCCCAGGAAAAATAACGACGACACTTTCTCAGAAAAGGCACTACTGAAAATGTTAGCTGAATTAAACGTATGTTTCTTTATGTCCAGTCTGACCAGGTTGTAAGGGAAGGGAATATAAAGTAAAATCATTAGAGTCTGTAATTTATTCCTTTTAAAATTTTTAGTTTTAAAATCATGGGACCTCAATAAGGAGTTTAGAAAACCTACAAAAAAAGATTAACCCCTAAGGAAAAAAAGGAGAACTTTCCCAAGTTATCTCACATAAATGTTTATAAAGTTTTTTTTGAATGATATCATTTGTTAATCAATATACAGGCTATTTGTTCTCAAATATTTCGTCTGACTTTTAAATATAAGATCTGAATTAAATAAGTAAAAATAAATTGTTGGCTAAAACACTCAATAGACCAAAAAAAAAAGATTAGTTATTCCACACTATCTTGTCTGCTCAAGACCTGAACTACATGCCCTTTTCAAATAAACTTACTTCTCACTCTTCCCCTATGCCTCAAACTGCCTATCTGGCCTTTAGAGAGAAATGTGTAGCCCCAAAACCTAGAAGAACACAAAAACTAACGGTGTGTTTCTGACTTGGCAGACTCCACCTCTGGAGAGAGCCATGCAATTGTGAAACTAACTCAAATCTACAGATAAGCCTCTCCGGAACTGAACCAAAGTCAGTTCTCTCAAGGGCCTCTCACCCTTTTTATGCCATGCTGTTTGCAAGCTATTGTTCTGGAAACATTCCTGCCCTTTGGAAATAAAATCAAAACAATTCATTGCACACACGCCTCATACAAACTGGCTGTCAAAAGGCCTACGCTGCCTGGAATAATTTGATAAAATACTTCACATATACATCATCTGACTTGACGGTTTTCATCTTAACACATGAAGAAATGCAATAGGTAAGCAGAAATGTTGATACATACATTATGGAGTATACTAAAGAACTATCTCTCCCACAAGGCCTTTATTTGCAGATACCAAAAAGACACACACTTAGGCCAACTTGCGTGAAACATTATTTCCATTTTAGTGAAAGATTAAAGGGGCTCTAACCTGGTAAGGACTCTCACAGCAATGTGTGGAAGTCTTGCCACATTCCTGCAAGCTTTCTGATGAAACATTTTAGCATATATCTACTAAACACTTGACATTAATTATCAAACACTAAAGTTAAAATTCTCACTTGATGCAATGGCCAACAGCATACCAGGAATTTATCCCAAGAAACTGTGTAACTCAGGTTCACATTCTAGATGCTATAAAACATCTTTATACCTTCTGTGGAACTTATTAATTTTTTAATGTTCTAAGATTATAGGACTGGGAATGCCCTTTATCCCTGCTTTCAAACATGTCTGGAAAGACCAAGGGTGAAGCACAGCGTATACTCCAGGGTCTTTTGGTCAGTCAAATGGGTGTTCAACTCAACCCTTTACTGCGTACAATGTCTTTATCTCCCAAGAGTCAGTCACCTCTGTTACCCATGTGCCGTATAGCATTCATAAAACATCCTCCTCCAAACTTTCTTCCACAACCAGGGCAGTAGGAAATTTTTACCCAGATTGTGAAAGAGGACTCACTAGCCACTGAAGAATTTTATTTGAGACGTAACACTTCTTTAGGTACACAGAACTTTTAGCCCTCTAGACTAGTTCTTCCACATACTCATTCCCTAAAAAGAAATTTTAAAGAGAGGTAGATCCTGAAGCTAATTTCTATCAGTTAAGCAATTTAACTGTCAATTTTTCGGTCTATCTCTAATAATCCAGATAATGGTTGAGATTATCTACATTTGTGGGTCTCAATCCAAGAAGCACATTAGGGAACTTTTAAAAGATCTTGATGTCCAAGTGGCACTCCAGATCAATTAACTAAGAATGTTTGGGGTGAAGCCAGATATTAACACATTTTTAGAGCTCCCCAGCTGATTCCATTGTGCAGCCAGAGTTAAGAACTTCCACTCTAAGCATTCCATTGATTGCCACACCTATTGGTCAACTGGTTAAGAGCAGAGCTTCTGGAAGTGTGGTTCCACATACCAGCAGCATCAACATTAGCAAATTCGAATTCTTGGGCCCCATCCAAGACCCACTAACTCAGGAACTCTGGAGACTGAGAATCACTACATTAAGAGGAAAACAAAATGCCTGATGTTGTTGTCAACTACCCACCATTAAAGATGAGTCATTAATCAGCTGGATAGCAATGCGCCAACTTCTCCAAATACTGATCTGTCCGTATTAAATGATTTTGACTTGGAGGTCAAATTTTGGAAAGCAACTAGATTCCCTATGAGAGATAAACTGGGGGAAATCATTGCTGACAGCTATTATCATTTTTAAGAAGAAAGTAGAAGATGACCAACTACTCTCTTGGCAACTCACTGGCAAAAGTTCAACCTGTGAATTAACCACAACTGAATACTTCCAGCATCACAAATTAGGTGCGACACCAAAGACCGGCAAACACCTGAAGGAATATCACACACAATACAAAGAATCAGATATCTCTAACATCATCAAAATTCTCCAACCTTACCAACATGTTTCAGAAACAAATTCTGGTGACCACAGAACACAGAGGCTGCCCTAAGAAGTACATTAAGACTAGCTGTTCTATGATGACACAATAGCTAACCTTAGATATTGACTATAGCCTACCTGAGCCATTCCCTAGTTGTCCAGTGAATAAAAACAGATCACAAAACAATGTCAATATGAAGCCATTTTATGCAGCTATGCTCAAGAAAAGAAAAAGGACAAATGTGTTATACAAACAAGCAAGCAAGCAGTTAGTAGCAGTGCTTCAATATCTACTCATCAATTGTAATAAATGTACCACACTAATGAAAGATGTTAATGGGGGAAAGTAAAGGAGGGGGAGGGGGTGCAGTTTATGAAAATACCCTATATTTTGGATTTAACATTTATGTAATCTAAAGCTCCTTTAAAAATAAAAAACAAAAATTATTTTTTAAAAAAATGCATATAAGAAGTCCTGAAGGGAAGCAGACTTGGCCCAGTGGTTAGGGTGTCCGTCTACCACATGGGAGGTCCGCGGTTCAAACCCCGGGCCTCCTTGACCCGTGTGCAGCTGGCCCATGCTCACTGCTGATGTGCGCAAGGAGTGCCGTGCCACATAGGGGTGTCCCCCGCATAGGGGAGCCCCATGCACAAGGAGTGCACCCCATAAGGCGAGCCGCCCAGCACGAAAGAAAGTACAGCCTGCCTAAGAATGGCACCGCCCACATGGTAAGTGACATCAACAAAGATGACACAACAAAAAGAAACATAGATTCCCATGCCGCTGACAACAACAAAAGCCCATAAAGACGACGACGCAGCAAATAGACACAGAGAACAGACAACCGGGGCAGGGGTGGGGGGGAAGGGGAGAGAAATAAAATAAGTAAATCTTTAAAAAAAAAAAAAAAAAAGCTCAAAGCTCTGGGAACCAAAATGATGACTAAAGTTCTTTAAAATTCTGTATTACCAAATGTATGTATAAAATCAGTAATTTTATTCAGAAATGAAATTATTTAATTTTGCCACTGAAGCAGCATGCTTTCCAATACTATAACTGATGGTAGAAGATAATGAATCAGAGGTACACTGTTGGCCATTTTAAGAAGTAGTTGACAAAAATATGGTCACATATTTTGCCCGGGCTGGAAAGAGGGCAATGAAGTGGAAGCGTATACTGACAAGAGGAAAAGCTTTAAGTAAACTGTTATATTCACCTTGTAAACCACTAAGGCCGTCAACATGATGCTGATCACAAGTTTTTTAAATATCTTTTGGAAATTCCTTATCATATTTTTTGAAGTATACAACAAGTATATAACCAGTATAATCTCAATTAATAAATGGAAGGTAGTGATCTCAATCAGTAAGTTAAATAGAAAATGACTGACAGAAAATTCACTAAAATACTTTTTTTTCTTGTTGGCTGGTAGGATTGAGTGGGTTGTGTTTTTTCGTTTGTTTTCCTTACATTAGGAAAAAACTGTCTTAAAAAGTACAAGTTTCCTGAATAAAACAATATTTATTTTTACCTATTCGGCTTCATGTGATCCTCTGATATCTGAAGAACCGGCAGGGAAGTATCAGTCCCGTTATACAAGGAATGAGGAAGCAGGTTTTTACAGGTCAGTTGCTTGTCATGGCTACCATGGAGGCAGAGACAAGACTCTGATGCAAAGCTTCCCATTACTCTCACAGATGGCTTTTCATCTATTTCCAAAGCCTCTATGTGAAATGGTGAGCTTCAATGCCTAGCAGGATATATAAGCGAAGCAAGAGCTCAGGATACAAGTAAAGATCCCCAAGACATTTTTTTTTAAATACTCTAAGGGCTGATTAAATTATACCTTTATATAATGAGTTATTATGAAACCTAGATACAAGAAATAAGGTTGCTGCATGAGAAAAAGCTTTTGGGCAGACTGAATTTTCAAGGCAATGGCAACATCTATAAGAAAACAGTGTTGCCACAGATCAAAAGGACAACCTTCACACATGTGCACTGCAAAAACTGCTGCTATCAGGGTATCAGGGTTTCCAGCCACGTCTGCACTTGCACATCGGGAAAAACCAGTGAATCAGCCCATCCAAGGGTTAAGGCCTCTGACGTATCTGAAAATAAGGGGCCTATTTTATGTAAAGCCAGATTTTTACACACACACTTGTGTACATGTGCACATACAGACAGGCTTTGAAGGTCTATAAGGACTTCTAATGTCATGATAGGTTTTAATAAAGAACAGTACTTATTCTGGTTTCTTTCCTGAGCAAAAGGAAAAACCTTAAGCCCCAAATTTATCTTCCTTCCAGAAACCCAGTATTTTAGTCAGAGTAAAAATTTACATTTCATGTATCTGCTTTCATCAAGATTACACTTCTCTTCCTAAGAAGCTTTATCTCAAAAGAGAGATTTCCAAGAAAAACTGCACCCCTCTTATACCACTCAAGACTAGGACACAGAAATGTTAAGTAAAATCTAATCTCAACACAATTTGAACAGTGAATTAATTTGTAGCTCAGCCCAGGTCTCAAACCTTCCAATGGAAAATTGAAACCTTTAACGACTTACCAGCTCTATCCTACTTGCAAATAGTCTTGGTATTTCCTTCAGGGCACAGCAGTAAAAGCACTTCATAAAAACCTTGTATGCAAGGGCTCATCATTATACATATTTATGTGCTATAAAAAACTAATTTTATCATCCAGGGGAGGAAGCATGCAGACATCTCTCACAAAATAAGCTCATTTATTTTGCTCACTAAAGCTCCTGTGTAAAATAAGTGGGCAACCACTGGCTAGAAGGGAGTTACTGTGGCATCAGTTATTTTAATTTCACTCAGGTGGGGGGATACAATTTTCAATCTAGTCACTTGCTGTTTTGACAAATAGAGTGTTACCGGTCATTTGTCCTGAAGCCAACTCATGTTCTTCTTAAACAGAGACACAAGACTAGAAACAAGAGAGAGAAAGAGAGAGGGAGAGAAAGAGAAGAAAGAAAAGAAACAAAGAGAAAACAAGCACCTCATTTGAACAGCATCCAAATGAACCATACCAAATTACATTAAATAAAAATATTAAACAGAACATTATACAAAGACAACATCTGCAGGGCCTGCAAAACAACAGATTTTAAAATGTTAGAGGCAACTAGCCCCACACAATCCAATGGTCAAAGTCAATATTTTTCAGAACGACTGCTCAGGCCAAACACAAAGGAAAAGTAATCTTTCAAAGATACCAGAGTACTGTCTTTTAAGAAAAACGTGCAACAAACTACAGAATTGTCACTTTCAGAGACTGTGTTCCGGAGAAAGAACCTATTCTTAGCCAAGGGAAGACTGGGTTAGACCCTGACTGCCACTCCCGTGGCCCCACTCAGATGGCCTCTGCAATTAAACAGGGACTTTGTCACCAGAAATGACAGTCAATGCCACGCGATGTTCTCTGCAGAGTGGAAGATGTTCAATGGATATTTGTTAGCTATACTAAATTTTTTAGAGCACACTGCTAACCCTTGAATAATATAAATTAAATGCTAAATAGTCTTGGAAATAATGATTGCCTACTTGCCCTTGGCCAGGCTCAGTGCATGGCAGGAATACCTAAGAATGCCGACTTTGTTCTTAACATGCCTGCAGCAGGGGCTCCACGAGAAAGGCCCGTGTCCTCATGCCCAGGACCTGTGAATGTCATCTTATTTGGAAAAAAGATCTCTTCAGATATAATTAAATTCAGGATCTTGAGATGAGTAGATGATCCTGGATTATCATCTAGGTGGGCCCTAAATGCCATCAGTGGTGTCCTTACAAGACAGAAGCAGGTACACAGAAGTGAACGAGGCAACACACACACAGAGGCGGCAGTGTGACCACAGAGGAAGAGAACGATGTGACACAGCCACAAGGCATGGAAGGCCTTTAGCCACCAGAAGCTACCAGAGGCAAGGAATGGACTGACCCCAGAGCTTCTGGAGGAAACACAGCCCTGCTGACACCTTGGTTTAGGACTTCTGGCCTCCAGAACTATGAGGTAATTAAGTTCTGTGGTTTTAAGTCACCCAGTTTCTGGTCATTTGTTTGGGCAGCCCCAGGACACTAACGCAATGCCCTAGCATGGAGGAAGCAAGCTGCTTAAGTACATCCAAGGGCTGACTGATATTTTTACCTTACCAAATTACTTGTTTACTATAATGATAAACAAGCCATTAACCCTGAGAGAAATGTACTTTAAGGTAACCAAAGCAAATACAAGACTGGAATGGCACGGCACTGGTACAGCCCCTACAGTGCCCATATAGCTGGCAAGCCAAGTAGAAGTCTTGTTGGTGGGTACCCTTTAAGGTTTCTTAAAAGAGCAGACTTTATCACAGAAATGGCTTACCTAATGTATTTTTTGGCAATCAAGATCTCAAGGTAGAAATAAGATAAGGCAATCTCAACTTGAAGCAAACACTGTGTTTCCTGAAGAAGTCATGGAAACAAGCACTAGTTCCCAGTGTTTCAAAAGCAGACACAAAAGGCTTAAGAAGAACTTTAATGTGCTCTATAGTCACCTACTTTTTACCTTTATGAAAATCAATGTACTAACAAACCTGTGGAGTAACCAAACTAAGCCAATTCTTAGAGATTCTTTTTATCTTAGAAATCTAGGGAACCAAAAGTGAAAGGAATGTAACCCTGAGGCAAAATAAAGTACTTTGGTTAAAGGATCTGAGGATAAAACACATCTTGTAATCCCGCAAGATGTTTGGCCAAGAAGTTTCAAATGAACTGTCCTTCATCATTAAAAAGTAATGTCCCAACAGCACCACAGTCCACTTACAAGTTTACAATGAGTTATACTCCCTCTCCCTGGCTAAAGACCCATTTTTGATAGAAGCTAGGGGTCAGAGGACAGTATATTTTTAAAACGATTGTGTCACTCTTTTATTCAAGCACCATTAATATAAAATTAAGGGATTAACTACCCCCAAGTTCCTGTGAAAGCTAGCCACCCAAAAAGGCAGGGTCCCACAATCACCTATGGGGATGACTCTTACCATCTGCCATCAATTTGCCTCCACCCTGCGTATCCTGACCTCTCCACCAGTTCTAGCACCACCAGTGGCTTCTGGGGAAAGGGCTGTAAAAGGCACAGCTGTCGTAGGTGGCAGATGAATGGAGGAGAGACTGCTTCACTTTCCTGACTCACAAATGAACAGCCTCACCCAAATTATAAGGTTCAAAACACATGAACACACAGGGTAGGTATTTTCTTTTTCTCATTCATAATCCAACATCACAGCAAGACATTTTAAATTAAGGCCAAAGACAGTTACAAAGTGTTTTCTTAAGGGGACTTCTAAGTTGCCATTCTCTATAAAAAGAGTCCACTGGCATCAGGCCCTTTGCCTCCTTCCTTCTGCCAGCAGAGACGCTGCCACTTAAGGACACTCAGCTAAGTACACACAGCCACTCTGTGTATCTACCACTGCTCCCATGATACCAGGAAAAACCAGATAGATGCACATTCTTTTCTTGGAAGTTCACTGTGGTGAAAGTCACAATAACAATCAGTCTCTGTACAACTGCGACATGCCATATACTAGGCTAAAGAGCTTTGAAGATGCAACTACTTAACCTCAGGGCCTACCTCCAGCTGGACATTATCTCCATTTCTCAGATGTGGAAACAGAGCTTCAGAAAGGCCAAGCAGCTTGCCTGAGTTGTGACCTGAGCCCAAGCGGACACACCCTGGAACCGCTGCTCTTTTCACTATGCCCCTGCCGCCTTTCTTATAAGCAAACTTCAAACTGAGGTCCTAGTACAGCTACATCCTTCGAGGTTTATGCGCCCAAGAAGTGATCTAAACTTAAGATGATAATACAAAGACAAAAGAAAAACGCTCCAGGTGTTTTCAAAATAGCAACAATTTTAATGGACTAAAATCCCACTGAAGCAATGAACTGCTCAAAAAGGAGCAGAATCCAATGGGTCACTTGTAGAAGCTATTTCTTTACTCCCCTCTCCAGTAAAAATTTACAACTGAAAATGCTACACAGCACAAAGACTGAGAAATAACCACATTCCTCGAAAGGGAAACAAAAACAACAAAAAAAGGCATATTGAAATTTCTCCCTGAATGTCATTTAGTTATAAGCAGGCTTCCCCCTGTTTTTACTGGTCAAAGCATACTTCAATACAAAGTCCCATTTAAAGGGTGTGTATAATGAAAAGGTAAAACCTTATGGTGTTTCTATGAAATCAAAACAGGCTTCCTTTTGCTCCCAGCATCTGGTTCAGAGAAGCATGTCACAAAGTATGAACGTTCCCACAGCAGCGACAACAGTGGCATGCTGACTGAGCCTAGTACATGACAGGCACTGTGCATCTTACACACGTTCTCCCATTTCACCCTTGCAAACTGCCATTTCAAAGAGGTACTAGTATTCTCATTTACAAATGAAGAAGTTGAGGTGCAGAGAGGAGTAACTTATCCGAGATCAGGTAGGTGATAAGGAGTGGGACTGGGATTCAAATCCAGGTATCTGATCCCAAAGATCGCACTCGAGCTGGCACTAGAGTCTCCCAAAGTGAAGAAATTCTATTGGAGAAATCAATTCAAGAGCTATTTAGGGAAGCCAACTTGGCCCAGTGGTTAGGGCATCCGTCTACCACATGGGAGGTCTGCAGGTCAAACCCCGGGCCTCCCTGACCCGTGTGGAGCTGGCCCACGCGCAGTGCTGATGTGTGCAAGGAGTGCCATGCCACACAGGGGTGTCCCCCGCGTAGGGGTGTCCCCTGCGTAGGGGAGCCCCACGCGCAAGGAGTGCACCCCGTAAGGAGAGCCGCCCAGCACGAAAGAAAGTGCAGCCTGCCCAGGAATGGTGCCGCACACACGGAGAGCTGACGCAGCAAGATGACGCAACAAAAAGAAAAACAGATTCCCGTGCCGCTGACAACAGCAGCAGACAAAAAGAAGACGACGCAGCAAATGGACACAGAGAGCAGACAACTGGGGCAGAGGAGGAGAGGAGAGAAATAAATAAAATAAATCTTAAAAAAAAAAAAAGAGTTATTTAGATTTTAAATTCAAATGGAAACCAATTATGTCGATACAGCTGACAAGTGTGATACAACTGTGCGCTTTCAAACTGTACAAACTGTGTTATAACTCTTTATGTTGGGAGGTTGGAAGTCTCGAGAGAGAAAATTACTGTACCACTCAAAACAAAGGACTTAAGGAACACATGACCTGAGCAGTATCAGTAAGAACACATTCGACGCATCACCCAAAGTGTAAAATACTGATAGCAAACACTGGGAATCAGAAGCGATTAGCTTCCTCCTCTAGAGGGAGGGCCAGGTAGGACCAGAAGAACTGTTGAGGGAGGGCTTCCCTGTAAGTGACCAGATAATGAGACAGATGTACATTCAGAGACATGGGCCTGATAACCACCCAGTAGCAACCATGCACACTGTGCCGCTCGGCAGGAACAGCAGTTTTGCTAGTAAGCAGCTTAAAAGATTTCCTCTGCCCATTACCAGCAAGAGGGTGGGAAGACAGGAGGTACAGCTCTGATCTTTACTATTACTTTTCCTACAATCTTTCAGTTTAAAATCTCTGATGTTAAATATCGAGCATAAGAAAATCTAACTTGTTGCCAGCATGACTGTGTGCCACAGAGGAAGACAGAAATGCTATGTGCCCTGTTTCAGGCACTCCACTGTTCCTCCACCCTGTATACTTACGACTATTACATATCCCTATGCAATCTCCCATAAATTGCTGAATTATATTTGAAAAACAAAACTTTAAAAAATGATCCAAGTCAAAGCAATCTTGCTTCCAACATGTACAAATTAGAAACACTTCAGCATCATCTCATTTTTCAAAAGCAAACACTAAAGGGTAGGTACAAACTAAAGTAGACATTTCACACTTGCTACCACTATACTCCAATTTTATGTCTACTTGATAAACTTTCAGGCTTATCATTAAATGAGAAACAAATTCTGCTATCACATCAACGTTTTTCTATCTCCTAGCAAGTTAAACTCTCTTACACTTCAACCAAGGAAAATAATATATACTGAGCACCTACTACATTCTAGAACTACTAAAGTTCTCTCACATCTCATGCAATCTTTATAATTTACGTGGGAGGTGAGTAGTTTTATCCCCAGTTTTACAGAGGAGGAAACAATTTGTCCAAGGGCATATCATTCCTTACTACGGCTTGCCCCCTCACCTGTAGCTGAGGAAGGACAAAGGCAGTATCTTCCCAGGAAGACCTAGATCTCTGGAAGAATCTTGCTCAGATTCAGAATACTTGTATCAAGAACAAGACAGCAATCCTGTACAGTAAACTGCAGACACCCCTTCTTTTTAATTCCGTTACTTATAGACAAGAGCCAAAATCAGAGACTTGTGCATTCTGTTCCTCTAAGAATTGGGGTAAAAGGAAAATAACCTTCCCTGAAACACATTCATAATAGGTTATCTACAAGAGAGTTTCAGGGTGTCTTATAGAAGCAGATGACTGTTAATAAAACATAAGGTAAAAGTCTGATTCTGTGCTCTTTATGGTATAATAAAAAGAGCAGAGTATTTTTAGCTGCTTCCCACCTAAAAGGATTTGACCAAAGGATCTTCTCTAAGTCTGGTTTTCCACGCATTGATTAAAACTGACCAAGGTTATATAAGAGAAGGTCAAACATTTCCTGATGAAAGAACATCCAGCATAAACCAAGAGTGCACCCCACACAGCCGACAACTGGCAGAGGCCTGCTCCTGACATCCACAGCCAACCTCTCTCAGGACTTTCCTCCTCATTCCAAAAGAGCAAGGAAGAATATGGGAGGTGCCTAGGCCTACAGAGACAAAATGGCACCTTGCAAAATCCTCAGAGGACATTCCTCTAGACAAGAAGGGCTTAGACGGCATTTTTATACTGCAGGTGGCCTTGGTGTATTGCTCCAGCACTAGCTCTCAGGGATTTTCCCAACAGATGACTCAAAAAAGCTTTCCCAGAAGGTATAAGCGATGTAGCCCGATGTAGCCAAGTACTAATTTGGAATAATGCAGAAATAGGTGAAGTTTATTTCCCCTCAAGGCTTACTTTTTAAAAAATACATCTGATGATAGCATAACATACATTATTTGCATACATGGGCAGTTTGATGTCCAATCGAAATTTATGTTAGGATTCTGCATGTTTGGTAAAGCTTATATTAGAAAAGTCTGGTGCCAAAATAAATTCTCAGGAAAATGTATATATTTTTGTAAAATCATCAACTTGAGATAATATTGGTAGTAACTATTGGAAAAGAGTTGAAAAATGACAAAAACAAGGTTTAATGTAATAAATCATATCTGCATATAAGTTAGAATGAGGTCAATATTAACAGAAAGAGATATCAAAAGAAGCAACTATATATCTCATTTTCTAAATGAGTTACAAATGGATGACTGTACTTAACAATAAGCTATTCTAACAGAGAATAATTAAAGTAGTTCCCATCTTGATTTCAAATCCTGCTACATTTTTTTCCTTCAAAGATGAAAACAATTTTTCTCATAAGTAGGGGAAAAAAAAAAGAGACCAAAAAAAATCAAGTTAGGCAAAAATTATCAGTGCAATATCACAGGAGGATTCCTGAATCCTATATTCTATTCAATTATTTTTCGGTATATATCTAAATTTTTACTTTATGCACCAGCAAAAAAATCAAAATGGACAGATATTCCAATTTAAAAGTGAAGTTATGGATTCCAGGTCTTTTGAATAATAATCCTGCACATTATAGTAGTAGTAGATTGATCTAGGAAGTTTTAATTAAGCTTTTTAAACAACAATCATTTGTATTGCTCTGCTTGTTTGCCACAATACATGCCTAAATGCTGTCTATTATCTAACCCAATTTGTATACATCTGATTTTATAGGGAATTGATTTTTCTGGAGAAGCAGGGTTGTTGTTTTATATATTTAGAAATTAGTAGGCTTCTCTCAGTTAAAACTACTGTAGCGCAATGAACTTAATATCATATACATAAAATACAAGGAATGGATATGAGTCAAGCAACATATAGGGTCAACTATGGGTCCCATGGTCTATGACACAGTCTGCCTTTCCAAAGATTTACAATGACAAACACCTCCAACATGAGAATGAAGAGCTAAGAAAATTATTTTACCCTTAAGGAACTGGATCGACAGTAGGAATTCGATTGTTAACAGAACAAGTTTTCTATTCAGAAAAATTCAACTTAACTTCCTATATTCAGTACATTATTACCTAGACCACTTTGAAAGATCTTTTGACAGTCATATACATTTACCTCTGAACTTCCATAGAAAAGAACAAAGATTACCAAAAAAAAGTCACAGTATGATACAATTCACTATCTCACATTACACAAATCTGTAGAGATCTAGAGGTTTGGATCTCTGCACATCTGTCTCTGCACCATCTCATCTAATTAGGAGCACTATGATAGTACAAGCATTTATACATATATATTTATACAAACATCCTAAGGAGACAGTATTTGTACCCAGGAAAGCACTCACAGGATTATAAAGCACTGTATATAAGGTAGAGAACACAATGTAACCACCCCAACGCTGTAGTGGTGATCAACGCAGGCTACCTGATTTTCTCTGGGTAGCCCAGAATCTCTCAGAACCAACCTTGCTCAGAGAGCTGGGGTAAAGATGAGGGTCTGGGGCTCTGACACAGAACCAAACTCTGGTCTGATTGAAGATGACATCCACAATGCTAGCCTCAACTGTGCCAAGCAAGCACAAACCACACTTTGGAATAATTATCTTGAGATTCTGTGAAAATATTCTGAGCTCAGGCTAAGTCACACTGACTTCTTCCAATAATGAAGGTACATAAGCAAGTTTTACTTCATTGGATCCATTCAGACGAGAGCCTGGAATGCACTGGAAATCTAAATTTCTTCAAAAGCCATTTCTGCAACCAACATCTTCAAAGAAGATGTTAAAAATCTTAAGTAATCAAACAATAATATAAGCAGAAATAATAATCTCACATGTAGCTGGTGGCGGCAGAGTTGCGACTGTAAAGTGTGTTAGGGTCTAACAGGGTATACCAAAAAACAAACAAACAAAGGTCTCCCTTATATGTCATTTAAATGCCAAAATCATCAGTTCTCTTCTTCTGGAAGAAATGCAATATTTTAGTGATGTTTTATTTGTTGAAAACCAATATATATTTAATAAATTATTTTCCCAAAGGTCAATTTCTATTTTCAAAAAACATCTGAGCCACTAGAGATGAGAAATATTTTATCTAATAATACACCACTTTCCCCAGTCATTCTTAACTGGCATCCCAAGATGTTGACTCCTCTACAGTGAGAAAAAACTTAGGGATTGGGACCCTCTGATTACTTACTTGTTAAAAAAAGGTTCAATGAGTTTTGATCTGGCAGATACATGAATTTTTGGAGGACTGAGAAAAGAACCTAATGAAGAAAAGAAGTAGGATATTATACACAGGCATGCAGACAAAGCCTGAAAGTTCAGGCAAAAATATATTTAAATGAACAATATGGTTCTGCAGGGGCAAAAAGTAACCTACCAAGTACCATTCCACAGGTGTCAAACGGCTCCTCCCTCCATTACACTTCCTTCCCGCAAATCACCTCCAATTCTTACCACAAAGCCCTTCCACTTCTAAGTCAGTGTTCCCAGGGAAATGGGAGACAGGTAAGAGACACTCGTATTAAACCACTTGCATTTGCTGTAGACATATATAGTGAATACCTAGGTAGTTTGCCATGGAGATGAAACACAGTCCTGTGATATAAGCATCATATCCTGCCTCGTGGAGCTGTTCAGAAGCTGTGTCATAACTTGGAAAACCTTCTGCACTTTCTAAAGGGAAAGAAGGAAAAAAAGTTTTCCCAAGAACAGCACAAACATGAAGACAAGCATGCATACTATCCTACCAAATCCAAACTGCATTAGTAGGTGCTGCAGAAATATCCTAAATAAGCAGGAAAAAAAGACTACTTATCACTCTCACCACACAAGACTCTACATTATGAAAAAACAGTCAATGAAATTAAGGGCTCTGGTTTAGACCAGAGAAATGCCTCAGTTCCTTTATCAAAGAACCAGACTCGGGCCTCCTTGTCTCATAGGACTGTTGTTTGCGATCACTCATAATTTGCTTTATGATAGTTCCTCTTCTTTTGGTGACTTTCTTTGGTCATGGAAAGGAGCTTCTTTCCTTACAGAGAATGAATGATAACATCAGGATACAAAAGGTATTTCACAGCAATGCTCCACAGTGTGGACTCTGAAGCTGCACTGCCTGAGTTAGAATCTCCGTCTGCTCCACCACTTACTAGAGGCAAGTCACTTCACCCTTTGGACTCCTGTTTAGACTCCTCTAAAACAGATCTGTGAAATGGAGATGATAATCAAACTGCCCTCATGAGGTTTTTATGAGGATCATATAGGATAATGTAAGTAAAGTTGTTGCATAGTGCCCGGAACATGGCAAACCCTTGGTAATTATTATCTATCAATACCTCAGATGATCCTCCCAAAAAGCAAAAGACTCAAATTCAATACTGTCCTCTACTATGTAGACAAAAAGATGACAGCAGATGACAGCCCAATTAACCTCCAAAATAGGTCATAACTTGCTCTAATACTGCCCTTAGAACATGGGGTCACTTCACAGGTGAGACCATTTTACAACATGATTCTTTAGTCACATGGATAGCCACAGATGATAGAATAAAGTCTGAAAAGAGTGATCTGCTTTGGACTAAATTCTCTACAGTTACCAGAATTTTATGTGGAAATAATAGGATAAAACTGTAATTCATAAATAATTGTATCTTAGAATCATTCTGGAAATGAATGTCAAGAGGGTTACAACAAAAAGAATAACAATTGTGAAAGGAAATTAGCAGTGAAAAGATTGTAACTGTTTTTATAATGCTCTTTAAACCAGAACTTTTTAACCTCTGTATTAAATATTAGAATTTAAACTTCAAAAAAAGTATTTTTTTAAAAAACAATTAAAACACTTGTAGGTTTACAGAAAAATCATGCAGAAAGTACAGAGTTCCCATATACCCCTCCCCTCATGCATGCAGTTTTCTCTTATTAGTTATGTTTTGCATTAGTATGGTACTTGTCACAACTGATGAAACAATAGTCATCAATTTCATGCTATTCATCAAATTATGCTATTAACTTTAGCCCACTGTTTACATTAGGGTTTACTCTTTGTGTTGTACAGTTATAAGGTTTTTGGTTTTTTGTGGATGGTAGTGTATATATAACCAAAAATTTCCCTTGTTATCCTTTTTCAAATATACAAATCAATGTTGTTCACTACATTCACAAAGTTGTGACTGTCACTATCACCCAATGCCAGAACTTTTCTATCACCCCAAACAGACATTCCATACCAATTAAATATTAACTCCCCATTCCTATCTCCACCCCCTTTCCCCAGACCCTGGTAACGTGTGTTCTCATTTTCTGATTTTATCAATCTGCATATTTGGCTTATTTCATACAAGTAACATATATAGTATTTGTCCTTTTGTGTCTGGATTATTTCGCTCAACATGATGTCTTCAAGGTTGATCCATGTTGCAGTATGCATCAGAACTTTTTATGGCTGAATAATATTCCACCGTACGTATATACCACATTTCATTTATCCATTCACCTGTTGCCTTTTAGCAATTGTGAATAATGCCAATATTAACAACAGTGTGCAAATATCGGTTCGAGTCCCTGCCTTCAGTTCTTTTGAGTATTACCAAGAAGTGGGTTTGAAGGGTCATAGGGTAATTCCACACTTAACTTTCTGAGAAACCACCAAACAGTTTTCCACGGTGGCTACACCATTTTACATTTCCATCAACAATGTACGAGTGTTCCTATTTCTCCACATCCTCTCCAACACTTGTTAGTGTCCATTAAGAAAAAGTATTTTAACATAGTAGCCAACTAAGTAATATCCTCTAATCTATGACCAGCTAAAACACATTATTTCCTAAATCAATTATTTCCATTATATTGTTATAGAAAAGGTTCTCTTTCTCCTTCCATCATCTTTTTTCTTAATTCCTTTCTTGGACTATTACCCAGAAAGGGAAGCAAATAACTGTAATCTTGGTTGCTTTACTATCTCTCATTGTCAATTTCTAGACCATTAGCCTGATTATCAATGTCTTTAGATGTTTTTAGGCTATAGCTAATGGAACGTTTATTACAGAAGTAGCAGCACAAGCAGGCTAACATGGACCAAGGAAGTAGCACCTGAAAGGCTCCCCAATACCTGGGTGGCAGCCAGAGCCTGGTATAGCAAGAAAAAAATGCCTCCATCTCTGTGAAACATTCCTCCCTACTTTTGGTTTTCCTCACTGCTGCTGTTTCTCCTCCTAAGCTTCTGAGGGTCAGGGTGGTACTATTCTCCCTCTCATCTTTAAGCCCAGTTCTTGAACTTTTCTAAGGCACAAAATATGTTTCCATTTGGCCCCTGGTAAGGAATTACCTGGCCCCTGGCAAGGAATCACCTAGTCTTTGTCTTTGATTCAACAATGCAAAAGAAAAACACATGAAGTTTTGGGGGAATTCCAAGCATTAGGAAATAAAAAACCCTAAAGCTTTAATCACTAAATTTCTAAATGAAATAGCTACCCAATCCTATTAACAGAATTAGAAGCTTATCTTTATTCAGTAAATGGCAATTCAACACAAGACATGAGCAAGTAAGTATTGTCAAAAGCAATAAAGGTACAATATAGTTTCTACAGCAATTATACCCTTCCTCCCCAATATACAGTAATAATTATCACAAGAAATTTTGGGATTTCTGAGACATTCTTACCAACTTTAGGAGGACTGAAAGGCATCTCTTTTAACCGCTTTTCCAATTCTGCAAGGGATGTGTTATTAATGATATCCTGCAAACCAAGAAAGCAGAGAATTATGAACCTTCATCATACCAGTACAATGCACATTACACAATCTCACTATATGTCACCATAAAAAAAAAAGCATGCCAATACTGCCCCCTTCTGCTCTTTAAATAAACAGGAGTCACTTTATTAAATGTGAGAGAAAGCAGGAGGTTTAATTTTTACTATATGAAAAGTTTAGCTTTATGAAAGGTTTTTCAGATTCATGAAATAACTAAAGAACTTCTGCAAGAAAGCAATACTGTTCTGGCACTGATTTTACTTAGCTATAAAATAAAATCACTTCAGAAAGTAGCAAATTAATATACCTTTACCTGAATTTTCTTATAATTAGAAAATGTATCCAAAATATGTTTATATACAAAGTAAGGAAAATACAATAAAGGAAGAAATGTGTGCACACATAACCTACTCAAAAATAAATGATATACTGGGGAGCGGATATAGCTCAGTGGTTAAGTGCCTGCTTCCCACATACGAGGTCCTGGGTTCAATGCCTGGTACCTCCTAAAAAAAAATAAAAAATAAGTGATATATTTTAATATTAAAAACTCACCATGCAAAAATAAAGGGGGGAAAAACCCCACATAATCTCACCACTCAAAGATAACTACTTTTCACATCTTGATTTACTTCTAGTCTTTTTCCAATATCTTTTTTAAACGTATGACATTTAAATAGACTAGAATTCCAAAGCTTTTAGTACCAGTTCAGAAAATTTCACATTATAGCTTATCAGTTATACAAATTTAAATAATACCTTAAAAGGTTGTGTGCTGGCCATCAATTTAGTATCCAAGAGTCTAAAAACAAAATAATATTTAATAAAGTAAACAAAATGCTTATCAAAGTCCAAAATGTATTTTACTCTAATGAATAGCCAAAATGTCTTCAAAGTGGACAGGGGGATTAAGCATGTTAACCATTCTGAACTCAACATGAGTGCCCCTTCTACATTAGACTGGGAACTCACAGCCTCATCACTGGGGACTCATCAAGCCACTGTGGGAGAGTCCAGACTCTGTTACACTCAGAGCACAAGTTCTAGACTCCCTTGTACTCAGAGAGGTTGTGGGATACATTGACCTCAAGAGCAAGTCAAATACCTTCATATGTTTTCATGTGGTTCAAATACTGCTGCAAGTCTAATGTTCCCACACTCTAACCATCCACTGCTATACCCAGGTGTAGATACAAATTCTTGTAGAAGGCCAAAATCTGCACTCGGTAGTTTGATTCTGCTGTTGTTTTTCACTACTATGTTTTAGAGATCGGAAATACTAAAAAGCAGTAAGACTCTATTTATTTTCACATAAATGTGAACACTATGGATGCTATAACAGAAACAGCCCAGCAAATGCTCCTGTCGTCTCAAATGAGTCTTCTAAAGCAGATCCTTGGTGTAGGCTGAGGGTCACATTGAGGTTCAAGCGACTTCAGGGTCGCCTTTAGGAGTCACCACCATGGCCGAAGACATCAAGACCAAAATCAAGAACTACCGAACTGCCCCTTTTGACAGCCGCTTCCCCAACCAGAACCAAACCAGGAACTGCTGGCAGAACTACCTGGACTTCCACCGCTGCGAGAAGGCAATGACTGCTAAAGGAGGTGATGTCATTGTGTGCAAGTGGTACCGGCGTGTGTATAAGCCCCTCTGCCCCTTATCTTGGGTGTCAGCCTGGGACGATCGCAGGGCAGAAGGCACATTTCCTGGGAAGATCTGAACTACCCACTGCACTTTTTCTCTGTCCTTCGTCCTTCTCCCAGGGTGGTGAAGAGGTACCTGGGTACATGGTGAACCCCACCCTGGGATCCTGATCATGACTTAACTAATAATAAAAACTTACTGGGGAAAAAAAAAAAAAAGCAGATTCTTGCTCTAGAGGCTCCACCAGAATGAGCTTCCAAGGAAGCAGGTGCAGCTCAGTGGCTGAACACATGCTTCCCATGTACGAAGTCCTGGGTTCAATCCCCGGGACCTCCTAAAAAAACAAAATAAAACAAAACAAAACAAAAAACAAGCTTCCCACAGCTGACATATGATCCAACATATCAGAAGTAAGAGAAAGCAGGAACTGTGGAAACCACTACATAAAGGTACTGACTTACAAAGTCCACAGGAGACATCTCAAAGAAACTTCACCATTTCTTTACATGTCAAGATGTGGGATGAGGAAAAAAGAGTTGCTATCTACTTTCACTTTTAGTTCAAATTATGATTTTTAACAGGATAATAAAATCAATCTTAAATTACAAAAGCAAACCACCACAAAGTTGGAGTTTTTCTTTTTTTCATTTTTTACAAAGAATTGGAGACTGAACCCAGGACCTTGTACATGGGAAGCAGGCGCTCAATCACTGAGCTACACCCACTCCCCCAGATGCAGCTTTTCAATTCTTTCCCAGCTTATACAAACTGGATTCTAATTGTGACTTAATGATTTTAATAAATTACTCATTATATATATATATATAGTATTACTATATTAGATATATGTTATGATATATGCCAAAACGACTATGTGAAAAGAAATATAAATCCTCAAAGAAAGTTTACCTGGGGAAGACACATGTTGTCATTTCCTTAAACTCATTTAAGTCCTGAAAAAACAAGAAAATGACTTGTTACAGTTTTACTAATACACATACCACTAAAAATTAATAAATAAATAGGTTCCCTAGGTCTCTTCTCAAACAAAATGGATACCTCACACAGGCCCTTTAAGCTAAACTGCAAAACACATATCCAGTTAATATTTACTTTATAAAAAACCTCTCCAATTTCCTC
Source organism: Dasypus novemcinctus (assembly GCF_030445035.2). NCBI lineage: Eukaryota > Metazoa > Chordata > Mammalia > Cingulata > Dasypodidae > Dasypus > Dasypus novemcinctus. The sequence continues at coordinate 61,458,849 of NC_080695.1, forward strand.
ACGGATTGGGAATCTTATGACCTGATAACTAACCATTGTCTAACCAAAACAGGTAAATTTAAGCAATTTATGCCTGAAATAGGAGGGGGAAAAGGCTTTTACTATATGTAGACTATATATTTGAGAGGCTTGTCATATGTTCAGAAAACTTCTCGTAGAGTTAATAGGTTGTGCTCTATTACATATATTCATCATAATAGTGAGTCTAGCAGAGTCTCTTAAATTAAATGGTTTATCTAGGAGATGGATGTACTGAAATTAGGTTTTACTTTCACTGGGAACACCTTTGAAATATTAGTTAAAATGGCTACTAAAACACAGACCTTTCAGTACACATGTTTTTTGCTTTAACAACTCAGAAAATTGCTTAAGTGGCACTAATAGCAAGTGCCTAAATTAGACAATTCATTTCCTGAGTTTACTTTGATTGAGAAGTAGAGCTAAAATGAGACTGCTCTAATTTTGGATTCACTCATTTACATACACAATTGCCACACTAGACTGAGTCGTCACAATCCTGACCCTTTGTAACTTCACTGCTCTTCAAAGTTATTCATGCTTCATAGGAAAATGCCACTTCCAATTAGCTTTTCAAGCCTGTAAACACAGAACGTGTTTAGCTAGCATGAAATACTTACCAGATTTTCAATGGCTATCATTAAATTAAGGGATAATACATGAACAAGTGTTTTTGGTTTTGCTAAGTCAAATAAAAACACCTGACAACTGTTTGCAATCTCTCAATGCCACTACAAAGCTTCACAAGCAAGAAAAAAATTAGAATGCTGGTTACTTTCAAGGCTAGCATATGGCAGAGTTCTAGACCAACACTTTCTAAAAGGTCATGCTAAACTACCAAGAACACTCTAAGAAGAGCTACCCCTAAAATGGAGCCCCACAATGCAGGGTTCGTATACTTTAAAAATATAATATTTGGTAGCTATGCATGTAAAAGTTGTTCTTTTTACTTTTTAAAGGTACTGGGGATTGAATCTGGGACTGTGGATGTGTGAAGCAGGCACTCAACCACTGTGCTACACCAGCTCTGCAAGTTCTATCATTTTAAATTGGTTTTCTCCTTTACTCTCAGCGCGTCTTCCAAATGCAAATGGAAGAACACCATTTTCTCCTTCTGACAATGACAGCCTTAAAGAAGTTAAGTAACTTATCCAGGCACCCCTAGTAATAAAAGCAAAAGGTAAAACTACTTATCCAAACACATCTCTTATTCTGCAACAAATCACATTTTCTTTCTACTCTAATTCAAGTCAAAACTCACTTCATTCATGTTAATGTTCTAAGTGCTTACATAAAAGTGTTGTGCTAGGCACTGCGACATGAACAGTAAAAAGGTTATACTTCTTAACAAAGGAGCAAATCACCGAGAAAGAGAAGGGCGTTACGAAGAATAATACAAGACAAAATGCATGTACCACACATAACAGGTGCAAAGTTCTACAGAAGTTCGGAGAAAGGGAAGATCATCTCTTGGGCAAGGTAGCAGGCAGGAAAAACTTCATGGAGGCCTACCTAAGCTAGACCTTACCAAGACGGGTAAAATGTGCATAGCAAATGTTAGGAAAGGCTAGAGAAAATTCAAGTTGGAAGACATTATATACCAAAACCACAGATGTACAAAAACACAAAACAATTCTCAGGGAATATATGAACCAGCCTGGTTGGAAACAAGGAGAGTAACAAGTGGTTAAACTACACAGGAAAGCTGGGCCAGATCGGGGAAAGCCTGATGCTGGCTAAAAACAGTAAACTTTATAGAAAAACAAAGAATGTGGTCGAGCAGGGTCAGTGATGCGAACAGAGCCATATATCAGAAGATTACAAAACTGGCATAGTTGGAAGACACTTACTCGTTAAGAAACTATTTTAATGGCTTCTATATACCACGCTCTGTTTGGTTAAATACATTTTTCTCTTCCCTTATTGATAACTTCATTGCTTTAAGGTTCAAAAAAGTCACGAGAGGAGTTGCTACTTTGGTCTACTTTGTCATTAAGAAGTGGTTGATCAGAAATAAACATTACCTCTTTAGATTTATAAAATGCAAATTCACACACAACATGTTTGTTTTGAGACTCACAAGTACGAACTATTTAAGACCCAGAAGGTAAAACAGTTTTCAAGACAGGTAGTGAAAAACTTAAGGCTGCATAAATCAGACAAGGGGACAACAGACCACTGTAATCTAGGCTGGGCTGTATTGTACTTTTCCAAAGGAGCAAACAAGATGCTGAGGGAATAAGGTGACATAAGAAATAGAAAGTAACTCAGAGTTTGTAGATGAATAAATGAGACTGAACTCTAAAGTAGATACCTTTCAATACAAAATAATAAGAGATTAACCTGGTTGTAATTTAAAGTAGGGACTGGCAAACTATGGTGCACAGGCCAAATCCAGCCCCTCACCTATTTTTTAAACAATACAGAACCAGGAAAAAAGAACTGAATTGGAGACAGAAGGAAAGAAGAAAGGTCGCACATACATTATCTTACATAATATTAAGCACATATAACACTATCTTGTTTGAGTCATGAAAAATTCTAAGCAACAGAATCCGAAGCCTATCCAGGTAAAGATGTCCAGACTCCAGCAGGAAATGTGTATCTTAGGAGAGCTCATAGCTGCAGATAAAGATGTTAGTGGCTAAAGTGGAAATAAGGAGAGCAATCAGTAGTCAGTCTATGAAAGGGAGTGAGATTACAAAGGGACAGAAAATGCAGGGAGAAAATGCAGGACAGCAGAGGGCAGAGATGGGAGCAAGTGAGATGAAGCCACCCCCACCGCCAAGGTGCAGAAGAGGAAGGGCGGGAAGGGGCGGGCGGTCTTTTCCTGAGGTGCTATGATGCCCTGAAACAACTTGACTCAAGAGGAGCCCAGGCAAGGTCAATGGAGAATTTAAGGGAAACTGCCTAGCAGGAGATAAGCATCAAGAATTTTGCAGGATCTCATCCGGTTCAGTGGAGTGAGAACACAAGGTACCTTCAACGGCCCAGCTTTGTCTCATTTTAGCAGTAACAAAGTAGAAGACCACACCAGTGGCCTAGGAACCCCTGCCCAGCACTATGCAAACCGCTGGTATCAAGATGATGAAAAAAAAAAAGTTTAACTTTGCTCTGGCAATGGCAGATGACCGAAGATACCTTAAAATGGCTTGTACGTACATCTCTTTAAATATGAACGACTAAGTGCGTAAAAGTCTCTCTCTGGGAACATGCTACACAAGAGGAAACGGCACTCATGTAAAAAGGAATCATGAACTTTTAACACAAGCTGACAAGTCACTTACCGCAGGCAGTGGGCAGTAGAACTGGTGAACCGTGTGCATGACATCCAAGAGCATATTGTGTCCAATAACAAGTTTTCCCTAAAGAAAGTCAATGTTAGGAAAAAGACTTGTGGGTACAGAATCATACTGCTTCTCCATATTAAAAAGGAAAACTATAAACACATAGAAACATAAATTTGGATTGACTTTATTCTGCTTCAAATTTTGGATGTTAAATCCTGAATACAGAAGTAAAGGTTCCAAGTGATTTTTTATTTCATTTTTGTTTGTTTCCTGGTTTTCACTAATCTTGCCACTCTCAAGAATCAGAAGCAGTTAAAATTTTGATTGAAGAGCTCAAGCTAAAAAGATAAAATCTAGAACTGCTGAGCACCTTGAATCCCCAAATAATTTGTGAACTCTTTATTTTTGGACCATATTCTTTATATGGGTTTATTTTCAAAAGACACTTCAACAGCAAGGGTAAAAGGTAAAAATAACTAATATTTAATTATATTAAAAATGAATTTTCACCTCCTATATCACCAATGTTAAAATTCATGGGGCATGTTCTTAAAAATATTACTTACAATAAAATCCATTGTTTTTCAACCAATTGAAGTACAATACATATGCAATAAATTACTCCATTTTCAGCAAAATTAAACTACTAAAATGAAATCACAACATAGATTTAGCTAGCCAGTTGTCACCATTTTCACATGAAGCATCAGGTCACTACAGTGGAGCTTTTACTATGTCCCAATGGATTTTCAGAGTAACACTGTCTGACTCACAAGGCTAAGTATAATACTTTAAAATAAGTCATTCTACACAAAAGATGTATCCCAAAATCTAATAGACAAGCTGTCCTTTTGGCTCAGGATTTGTGTATATTCTAAACAGCCCTCCAATGCAATGCTAAAAATACCAAGTATTGACTGAAACCATAGAAAAGATATAGAGGGAACCCAAAATGGAACACAAATACTAATAAATGAACTAACTCTATTATAAATGACTATCATATGCTAGAAGAGGCTGGGAAGAACTAACTTGGAAAACAGCATTTTGACTAGATACTGTCAGGTGAAAGACAAAAAGAACTACCCATAAATGTTGTAATCTAGTCATAAATGTACTTCTCATCAGGTATGAGTTAGCAATTCTGAAACTACTTTATGTAAATACCAGACTTAAACAAATATATATTATGTATATAAGTAGAAATGGATTTCTCAATGTTGGAGAAAGAAGTTACAAATGAGGAAAGGGAATAGGCTGAAAATAAAATACATGGTCTTTTAATATACATGCAGAGAAACAGAAATACAGATGTGTGTGTACAGGTGTGGGTATAGGTATTTTCTAGTTCTGTCCACTGAGAAGCCTTACAAGCATTGATACCCCAGTTGTAAACTAGCACCCAGATCTTGGTTTCTAAACATGATTCTCCAATAAAAGGCACCAGGACTACTTGAAAAAGAGTTGATTCCAGGGGTGAGGCAGGGAAAACACTAGATGAGCCTGAAAGGCCCTGTGAGGCCAGAGAGCAAGAAAGTGCTCACAAAAGGAAGGGGGCTTATGCAAAGGACACAGGAGACAATGTGAAAGAGCACCAGAGGCCAAAGATGGAACAATTTGAGCAACAAAATAAATCATGAAAATGTTGGATTATACGGGAGCAGATGTAGCTCAGTGGCTGAGCGCCTGCTTCCCATGAACGAGGTCCTGGGTTCAATCCCCAGTAGCCCCCCCCACCCCCCCCAAGAAGAAAAGCTTCAAGAAAATGCTGGATTATAAACTAGTAGAATATCCGTAGTGTCCATATCCCCATGTCCATACTGATATACATATATAGTTGATTAAATAAAGGAACAAAATTTACAGAAGACATCTTTACAAGCAGCAAATGTGGAAAGAAAGGGGGAAATATGAACTCTCCATTAGAGCACCATAGTAATAATTGCTGTGGGCAAGAACTACCAGTGACGGATGCTAAAATTAATGGGTAAAGATATAAGGAAAAATAGGATTTCCACTGTCTTAAAAGTATCTCCCCCAGGATATTTATTAACTACAAAGTAAAAGATAGTAAATTTACTGTGGAGAAACCTGGCAGAAACCACCTTAATCAAGTGATCAAGATCAACATCATGAATTGTCATTTCTGTGGTATTCTTGCCAAAAATGCATATCCTCAGTCCAATCATCAATAAACATCAGACAAACTCAAATTGAGGAACACTGGAAGATTCTCAATACTTTTCAAAAGTGTCGAGATTATGAAAGCAAGGAAAGACTGCTAAAGACTGCAGGACACTAAGAAGAAATAATTAAATGCAATGTGGAATCCTGGTCAGAGTTGTGGAACAGAAAAGGGACTTGGTGGAAAAACTGGTGAAATTCAAATAAGGTATTTAATTTACCTGCAAATTTCTTGGTTCTCACCAATGTTCTATGGCTATATATTAGGGTGACCTAAGTGAGAGATACATGGAAACTCTCTGCACTATTTTTCAACTTTTCTGAGAGTTTAAAATTAGCACAAAATAGGAAAGAAAATTTAGAAAACAGAGATTTACTGACAATGACTGGAAAAGAATTTAACACGATACAAATATGAGAGCTTACTGTTCACTGGATATATGAGAGTATAACCAGATTAATATTTTTTAAAGTATGAAGTTTTAAAATTTTAAATGTCTGGGGATTTTTTAGGTGATATACTTTGTAACGTTAACTACAAATGGACAGCCACATACTATGAATTATTTGTAGAAGAAAGAAGACAGAAAGGAACAACAAACAGGTGGAGCAAGTTAAGTGAATATGTGCAAGGCGACCAAATGTCCAACCTTGGAAAAGCTAACCAAACTGTCATCATGGCCGCAAGAGGGCTCAAAGCCAACCAATGTCCCACAGCTCTGTATTTTAGGACCAGCCTCACACAAAACCCACTTATCTGTAGTCTGCTGGCTAAAAGAAAATAATACCAGCAAATGGGA